>NC_133808.1:28624328-28951828 GCF_043250625.1 Sebastes fasciatus | reverse complement strand
CATAAAACAAATATTCCGCCCAAAATTGTTCATGTATGTTCACTATCTATCTATAATTTGGTCATCCTAATTGTTTATACTGTAATATTATTATTATCTATTTCCTGTCTATCCATGCAGGGAGAGGGATCCCTCCTCTGTTGCTCTACCGAGATTTCTTTCATTTTACCCCTATTAAGGTGTTTTTGGGGAGTTTCTCCTTATCTGAATCGAGGGTCTAAGGACAGGGGGGGCGGGGTCGTGCGTTGTACAGATTGTAAAGCCCCTTGATGCAAATTTGTGATTTGTGATATTAGACTATATAAATAAAATTGACTTTGCTTCTATTCAGTGAACATCTGGAGGTTCAGGACGCAGCAGCAGATACATCACAGATGTTCAGACAGCAGGTATTCATAAAGCACATCACGCTTCAAATGTGCTACGGACAGGAAGTCCATCAACAAACCACCACCTCTCTCTGGTGGTGGTTTGTGCCAATCAACCCCCTCCAGGTTTCTCCATGGGGGAGGTGGGAGTGTTTAGAGGTCCTGATTTTCATGTTTTTACTCTCAAAAATAATCTTTTACGTTCTCATTTGGGCAACTGCATCAATCAAGGCTAGTGCTGACTGATAAATCATATTTTCATCGTCATCGCGTTATGAACATGCGCGATAAACACATCGCAAAAGACTACCTGAAACGCGATGATTAAGAAAATTCATTTTATTTAGGGACGGTTACCAAAACCCGGTATTAAACATGCCGTGGGGCTAAAGACCGGAACGTTAGTATTCATTATCGGGCTGTTTCCAGTGAGATATTATAGAGTTCATATAGTGACTTTGCTGTAAACATTGCTATTGCTGCTCTAGAAACAACATTTAGCCTAGTTATATTTAAAATATTCAATTCTAATCCGGTTCTGAATTTAAAGACAACCAGGCTGACAAATATAGCTAATATGCACACTTCAATATTTGTTTATTTATTGCAAGTCATAGCGTCATCGTCAATATTGAACAATAATATCGCACATTGCTGATTTTCCTCGTATCGTGCTGGCCTAGTCGAGGCTCAGGTGGGCCGTCAACAAACAAAGAAACTACATTAAAGGCCTTTTTTTTTTTTTATAACATATTTACAACTTTAAACTGCTTCCTTACTGGGAGTAATGGTTCATATTTACACATTTGTCTCCGAGTATTTAATTCGAAAAAATAACAATAATTCAACCCACTGCAGGAGGGAACGCAGTGGTATGTTTCTCATAATCCAACACGTTCTCATCCAAACTCATCACATACTGAGGCTTTGTCAGACCCCTCTGCATCACTTTTTGGTCGAAGTAAACACGTGGTTAACGTTGTGAATTAAACAAAAAACACTTGCTTTGGTGTAGGCTACAAAACCTCTTGGTGAGGTTTAGGAAAAAACAACAAGAGTCTATTCACTCTTTAAACTACAGCACCACAGTCACTCCCGGCGCACTCTCCCTGTGCATTTACTGTTGTCGTGGATGGGTTTACATTATAGTTAATGTTAAGCATGGTGCATTGCATACTGGCGCTAAAGAGTGCCTTGTGAGTCTGTATCTAATGCCAACAACCGTGATTTGCACAGCCTGTCTCCAGCCCATCAGCAGTCAGACTGGGTGGTGTCTCTCCAGAGGAGCTCCACAGTGTCGGGCTGTCACTGTTCTCTGTGTCACTGACTTCTTTGGGGACTGGAGGTTGTTCTTGGGTCAAACTGAGGGTTAAGTATATTTTTGGGGACTGGGATGGGTGTGGCAGAGCATACAGAGGACTCTGTGGTCTCAAATGCAACGCCACCTCCCCATCTTCTACAGCATATAGAAGGATTATTCGAGCCACACACTCCACTTCTCAGTAAAAATGAATAAAAGTAACAGCAGGGTCTCAAATTGCCTTCTTGAAGTCTCTTTTTTGAGATACAAAGGTAAGGTAGGAAATGTTAAGGGTTTGTTTGATGTAAATCCCACCTAAAGAAAACCTGATTCATCTAAATTACACTCTGAAAGTAGACTAAACGTTTTCCAACCAACCTTTTAGGTCAAAGTAAGAACTGACTCTGCTGTCCAAAATCACCCAAACAGAGAAGACACTCCATGTTGTTTTAGACATAAAAAAGGACAAAAAGGATCATCTGGGCTAAATTTAACCCGGAGAAAGAGGCACGTCTGTCACAAACTCACCTTCCGGCAGAACGCAGAGAAGGTTTCGGCGTACGTTTAGTTCTCGCAAAGCTTTGAGTCTGCCGATGTGACGAGGAAGAGCCGTGATCTCGTTGCAGCTGATGTCCTGCAGAAAAAACAAAAACACAACTCAGGTTGACCGCTGTTAGAGCTTCTGGATGCATTTCATTATACTAGATTGTATTATTATACTCGTACCAGGGACACCGTTGGCACTTTCATGTAGTATATGATACCGTATCATTACAGTGACGGGGGCCATTCTGATACCTACTTTTATTTTTGATACTTTAAGAACTTTTTGTTGCTAATACTTTTATACTTTTACTTCAGTAAGATTTTGAATGAAGAACTTTTAGCAGAGTATTTTCACAGTGTGATATTGTTACTTTTACACAAGTAAAATCTAAGTACTTCTTCCACCACTGCAAGTAAGATAATCCATTCAATACTATCTGAATGTTTTAGGTGACATTTGGTGAACAATTAATTAAATAATTTACACATACTCACACGTTATACAATAAATCACAGATGAATACAGTTCTCATGTAAACATTTCGATGAACCGCCCATAATTAAGTCACTTGCGTACAACTGTAGGGGTGTCGCGATGTACCGGTATTGATGATAACCGTGATATTTAAAAATTATATAGCGATATCATGTTAATAATACAGATATGATAATATCGTGTTAATAATCCAGCGCCTCTTATATCACGCTTTTGTACAGTTGCAGACTCTCTCTCCACCTGCATACAGTACACTCGTATTTTGAGTGTAATAATTTGCAAAAAAAGATTTTATTTTTCAAATTTTCTATCGATTTCGCAATAATATCGTTATCGTGAATTCTTTTGGCCACACTAATTGTGTTGTGAAATCTGATATCATCTGTCACACACCCACACAGTAATAGAGATAGAGTTTAAAGTGTCTCACCAGCTCCATGAGGCCGTGCAGCTGTCCGATGGTCTCCGGCAGGCTGACCAGCTTGTTGTTGCTGGCGTTGAGGACTCTCAGAGGTAAACCGCACAGACAGGCCGGCAGAGAGCCCAGCTGGTTACGACTGCAACACAACATCAAGCACTCAGTCAGTCGTATGGACGAAACCAGGAACTAATCATGATCATGTGACTTTTGTTATATTCAACAACCAATTTTAAAGCCACTTCTTTTCACTTGTTATCTGAGATGTGGGACTACTGGTGCAAAACTAGCTCTCAAAGTAACTGTGACACATTTTTATTGGTGTTTTTAAACTCAGTCAGTTTCCTTTTTAAATAAACAAATAATAAACTAATTTACCCAGACAACAAGTTCCAATAACGAATGATCATTTCTATCGACTGTTTCAAAGACGTGAGGAGGAAAACAAACGAGAGAGCAGCGGCCGAACACATGAATATTTTAACACCAAATCTTCCTGAGCTGCATTAAAATTAAATGGAGAGACGTGAATGGTGAATGCATTATAGAATAAATGTGTTCTATAATGTGGTTTCACATTCACACTGAAGAAGTGTTTACTGCTGTTTGTTTTGTACCATGCAGACACACACACTTCCCTTTTCCACTATGTGTGTGTGCAAACATGCAAACATACGCACACTTCAATATGATTAAATATGATCAAACAGGGTATCAGATGGTTCAGAATTTTTAAAATATAATATTTAGAAAAACAAGGTCAGACTGGTTATAGCAGGATGCTCAGATCAAACATGTCCTCTCAGTAGGGAAGCAATATTGCCGCTAAAACACAGGAGACACAGGATTTGTGTTCACATAATAATAATAATAATAATAATAATAATGATCAAATGTATTAGTTTACAGGTGTAGCATTATACAGTATAAAGGACACAACAAATTGTTCCCTTGCTGCACTTTTAGGGGAAATCTTCTGTGCCCAATCCAAGACATGCATGTACGTAGTACAGCTACACAGTGAAGTGTAGCACAGTAAAGAGAAGAGAAAGAGGAATGATGTTGTCGGTGCTGCAGGTGGAACTGTGAAACAGGGGAAAGGTCACAGTTGCTTTTTCTTTCGATGGCGGAGGATTTGGTGTCAAAGTGAAACGCAAAAGCCCCTATTTGGCAATATTTGAGATTCAAACCCAATGCTATAAGGGAACTATAACTTTATAGCAGAGGATGGAGCGGTCACAGCGGCGCTGGGTGGAAACCTGCAACCCCGCAGAGACCGGAGATGCAAGACACACAGCCATCCAATGTTAAAGGTCAGAGTAAGTGCTCTGCAGATATTAAGCATCATACTTTCTCTCTATAATCGACCGATCTGACACAGTGACCATCTTAACAACAACTGACAACAGTGCTGCGTAGTCTGAACCCGGCATTAGACTACAATAAGACTCTACCTAACTCACCTGACAGCTGTCGTACCAGGAGCAAACCAACAAACGATCAGGAATGAAACATGCTTAAAATAACCAAAACGCCTGGATCAGACATGATCCCGATGCTGTTGATCAGCTCAAGACTATTTTTAGGCCAAATCTTTGCTCTGATGTTTCAAAGGACGGTCTGATGGAGAAGCAGTAGAATTCTGTTTATCTTTATACTGTGTCACAATGACAGAAACATGTATTACTTCCAGTACCAGAGCTGCACATGGACTATTCGCAGTGTACTACTTCTACTGTACTTCTACTGTATTTTATCTGACATTGTCAAATGTCTGCATCTGGTGGGTTGAACTAAAGTTAAACTTGTTCCTGTTGACTCATCCTCTCGACTGCATATAAACACCTCTGGCCTGATGCTTCCTCTACGAGACACGCACTTATGCTTTGAGTAAAGTCTGTTTTGTCTTGACTCACTCATTGGCCAGTGTGCTCTATTCACCTCCGGCTTCTTTGTTGGTCTGAACAACAGACTCAAACCAGCTCGCTGTTACCTACTTGATCTTTTAAGCTTCACTAAATGCTTGATAATAAAGTCACATCATTTTACTCAGTCGTGTCCTGAGTATCTCCACTTTAAAGGGCCATTATGTAGGATTTGGTGGTATCTATCGGTGAGGTTGCAGATTGCAACCACCTGAAACATCTCCCATGTGCTTCAAAGCGTAGAAGAACTACATTAGCTGACACGATAATGTGAAAATGCACACTGGAAGTTGCAGTTTGTGCAGAAATAAATATTGCAGCTACTCAAGATCAACAGAGGTTTCCCGTGTCTTGTTTCCCGGCGGCTGAGCGGAGTGACGGGGGTTAACTCCAGAGCGAGCAACGTTATAATGATGAACGACACGTCTCCACTTCCTCCCACTGTACTAGAAGTGAAGCCTAAATAGCTGCCATCTTGAAATTTTGACATCATTTGGAGCCAGAGTCTGCGCAGTAGTGATCGGGCGGTGGAACCGTGGTATCTTTGACCCGCTCACACACCCGCACAAACCAATCGCGAACCGAGCATGGCCGCAGTTTGCAAGCAAGAGAATCACAGCTGTCAATCATGACGTCTCAACCCCTTTTTATAGCACCAAATAACTAATTAAAACCACACACTTGAACATACAGTACATCAGCGTGGTGAGAACTACCTAAAATGACAGAAACCATCTTTGGGAAAATGTATTTGACGTGTACTTTGACTTTTTAGTTTGGCCCATGTCCCATCTGCTAACATGGAGGGGGCGGGATTTATGAGCTATACTGCAGCCAGCCACCTGGGGGCAATCCAGATGTTTTGGCTTCACTTTCAGGGAGCTGTCATGTCGTCCATCTCTATATACAGTCTATGGTTTGTCCGTTCTGGGCTACTTTTAAAAACATGGAGGAGCTATGAAGCTAACGAAAACACAATTCTTAGTTTCAGGTAATTATACATTAAAGAAAACATACCTATTAATATTATATTACATTTCTGCAAATAGATCCCCCTGCTACACTCTGTTCCTTTAATATGTCTCTTTTTTCATTTTTTTTTCTCCCTCTTGTGCCTAAAAAAGGCACTTTGGGCGTTCTCTATAAATAAATCTCACTGAGAAAAAGCAAACAGCGTCTTTAATCTCTGACCAGTAAAATAGAAACATCAGCACACATACACACACACACACACATTTACCACAGGACTGTGAAACCCCCTCTGACTGAGCTCTGAAAATAACATTCAGGAAACGTATAGGCCTAAGAGAGTTTATCCAGCTGTTCACACACACACATGCGTTTCGCAGGACAATGGAGAAAAATAACAAGACTAAAAGGGTCGACAGTCATTCCAGCAGCTCTGTGAAGCCATGCAGCTGTTAAATGCTAGCATCAGCATGCTAATATGCTAACAATTACAATGCTAACATGCGGATGTTTGGCCAGGAAAGAATGTTGGCATTGGACGTTTCTGCAAACCAGGGATACGTTGAATATCAACGTTCTTGCATTCAGTCAGAGCAAATGATCCAAACAGCGAAAAGAGACACACCGGGTGGACGGGAGGGGAGGTGGATGGGCCCAACAAACACAAGGCTTTCGTCCAGGAGCCCGCTTTTTGTCTCTCGTGCATCAACGTTACAATCAATAATAATTTTCACTGTAAAAATTTAGTAGTTTTAAACCAAACCATGTCATTCTTTCCTAAACTTAACTATAATGGTTTTGTTACGTTGTTCTGTTGTTACATCATTATTTGAACACAACCCATGATCTTTTTTCTAACCTTAACCGAGTAGTTTTGTTGCCTAAGCCTAAACAATCGTTTCATAACGTTAACCACATTGCGTTTCTGCAACCGTGATATGAGGCTGATATGAAACAGATTTTTGGTTCGCCATTCAACGTATCGTGGTTTGCAGAAACGTCCAATGCCAACATTTCTTCTGGCGACTTGGTTGTGTTCAACATCTTATTTTAGTGTGTCAGCATGCTGCCGTTGGGTAATTAGAAGTAAACACAAAAGTACAGCTGAGGCTGATGGGAATGTCATTACTTCTGCAGATATTAGGTAATTATTCAAAGTATTAGAAAATGTTGACCTCATGATGACGCTAGATGAAAAGTAAGAGGAACACCAAAGTTATCACATTTCATCAGTTTTTGCAAATCAAAGCATAATGTAATGCAATGTTGTGATTTACAAGCCTGAATTAACTTAACTTGAAAAACTAAAACAGCCAAAAAGTAAATCATAATTAATCTTAAATTTGCAACCATAGCAACATCCTACACTGATGAATTTTTATACACGTGTACAACTGAATCAAAAGGAACTCGCAGATAAAACTTCTCTGTTTCAGACGATGACAATGAGCTGTTTGACTTTAAAGACACTAAAAATAACATCTGGAGAGGAAGGCACAGCGTCCTTCCTGTTGTGTGACAGGACAGGCCGTGTGTGTGTGTGTGTGTGTGTGTGTGTGTGTGTGTGTGTGTGTGTGTGTGTGTGTGTGCGTGCGTGTGTGCGTGAAGAGGATGTGTGCTGGTTGACAGTGTGTTTAGTCATGCTAATGAGTTTAATATTTGTAACCACTGTAGACAGAAAGTCTTTATATCTCGCCACAGAAAGAAAGGCTAGTCACATTTAGATTTTAGGTTTGAATTAATGCACGCTCACACACACACACACACTTCTGTGTGGTCATGTGTTTCACGCATGCTGGTTGTTCTTCTACCAGATCAGCATTTAAAAACCTAATTAAATTGATCATTCATTAAATTACTAATTTACTCAGTGATAGCGTGTGAGTGTGAAGAGGATGTGTGCTGAGTGAGAGTGTGTTTAGTCATGCTAATGAGCCGGGCTGTCAGTGTGTTGTCGATCTATAATAACTGATTCAGCTGAGCAGCAGAGAGGAAAAGAAGAAAGTCATTTTAATCTTTTTAAAAACAAATTAAAGATCTATCTTATTTAATCTTGGCTTTTAGTTCGGGGTTCTCCAACCTCGTCAGCTCTTACATTTTAATCTTTACTATTTATATCATATATTTCCTCTTGGTTTTATTGTATAGTTTTCATATGTTTTAACATTAGGTTTTAAAACTTTGGGCTTTACTGAGCATCTTATGCATGAAAGATGCTATACAATCTATCATTATTATAATTCCTGATAATGATTTTTTAGTTACTTGAATCTAGATTCATTTATTTGTATCTTTAGAGCTGCAGCAAATAATTTTTTTATAAAACATTTTCTTAATTAGATTTCCAATTAACCAATTAAATCATTCAGTCTTAAGAATGTGGGATAAAAACATCATAACATCCCTGGGTGGTGTCTTCAAACACTGTTTTTTTCCAAGCAACAGTCCAAAACCCAAAGATTTTAAATATAAATTATATATCACAGCAGCAAATCTTCACATTGGAGAAGCTCAAACCAGTCAATGTCAAACTAACGGTTATTTTCTTTATCGATTGATTTGTTAATTATTTTTCTACATTGATAGTTTGATCAATAAAAAAATGGCATCATTATTTTGCGAAAGTGCATGGAGACGTCTTTGAATGTCTTGTGTTGTCAAACGAACAGCTCAACGAAAACTCAACACAGATAAGCAGAAAATTCGCTCAACTGAAGCTGGAACTAGAGAATGTTGATGTAAATATTAATACAAATAAATTAATTATCAGATTTAAAAGCTCATATAAATGTGTGAAAATCAGAAGTGAAATAGATTTTTTATGCCGTCATTTATAAACAAATAGATGTGAGTCACATCGAGATATGAGGAGCAGGGTGAGAGTCTCACAGAGACAACAGTGCGGAGACAGCAGGGAACACCACGACCTTTAAACACAACAACCTGACAGTGCAGTAATGTGTGTTTATATGTGTGTGTGTGTGTGTGAGTGTGTGTGTGAGAGAGGTTTTTGGAGTTAACTAACAGTCCACTGAACACCAGCTGTGTGTGTATGAGGGGCACTTGGCAAGCTTTGCAGTTCACCCGTGCAGCATCGATGGTACAACACACACACACACACACACACACACACACACACACACACACACACACACACACACACACAGAAACACACACAGAGAAACACACACAGAAACACCTGCGGTGAATCACACAGTTGAAACAGTGGAAGCGCGGCGACCGTAAGCTGACACACAATACACGGCCTGCTCACATTAAAAGGGACAATAACAGTGCTTTTATTTTTATGCTTCGTCACTCTGATTCAGTCTGATGTTGCGCTCACGGCCGAGCCACGCTGCCTGCATGAGCAGCGCGTGACGGCTACCTCGCTGAACTGATGCGTCTCTCATGCGTCCACACCGACAGCGTTTCTGCTACTGCCAGCCCTTTCTTTCTACCTAGTGTTTGCCTTTCATAATGGCCGTTTCATTTCATTATTAATGACCTTAATATTCATTTTAGACAGAGAAAGAAGTTAAGAAGTGTGTGCTCATTTATAAATAATAGTGAGAATCCACAATCAAAAGCCTCAATTCTATTAATTTAAGGAGCCGTGCAAGTCACTGCATTTTCCACAACACTGTCCTGCAAATATTTCAGAATAAAAGCCTTGTGTTAACAAATGAAGGGGTTCTGTCCATAGAAAAACTCTAGAGGGCTTTTATTTTGAAACGGAAACAGGAAGTGTTTATTTAAAAGTTTTTTTTTCACTGTCTGTGACATATTCTACAGATATAAACATTGAAACTGTAGTAAAGTTGCTGGTATGGTGTCAATATACGGTCAAAAGATCATTTTCCCTGTCTATTTGCACGCAGAAAAAATAGGCGAGACCTCGAATCTCTAGTAGAGACACAGCTGACGCCGGATGTGTGGCTGCTCTAACCTGTTAATAAAAAGCAAGAGGTTCCGCGATGCATACGCGCTGCTGACGCGAGCGGTTTGGCCCGGGCGCTAGATAGTGTCTGACAGCAGCTATACAAACACACACACTTCACAACAACATGGACAACATAGCATGTGGGCCACTGATGTAGCCTTTCAAATTAAAGGGTTTATTTCAACTTGGGTGCTACATTCATAGTTTTGGCCATAATTCCTAACAAAAATAAAACCTCAGTTGTAACAAACCAGAATTATTCTTTAACTTTGACACTTTGTTTTAATGTAGGACTGAGATTTGATGTGTTATTTTGCTTGGTGTCAGAGTCTGAAACGCCTCTAAACTGGATCTTTTCCAGTCTGTTTTAGATTGTTACTGTACATGGTTTATCTTGAATTAATTAAACTGATTTTACTGATATAATGAAAATATTCTGTATTTATGTATACATTTGTACATATTGTATGAGAGCAGCAGCACCACAGCTGGTATTTCAGGAACTCTTTGTAAATGAAAACATGCAGGTGAACAGTCATGATGCAGTAGGATTAAAAATAAGGGTTATAATAACACTACACATATTATTTTTATTTTTATAGGTGTTCAACAGACATCTGGCTGATTTCTGCAGTAAAGTAGATAGACTTTTCAAGGTCAACCTGTAAAAGTAAACAAAGCTTACTGGCTTTCCTGCATCTGTTTAGAAAGTTCTCTTTCAGAGATGCTGAACTGCTGCATCATACCCAGAATGCAACACCCTCTTAAGATCCTAATATAGAAGATAGAGAGCGTGAAGAAAAACAGCCCGCAAAACAGCAGAGTGAATGTGCGTACCTGAGATTTAAGGAGGTGAGCGACTGCAGGCCGATGACGTTGTCTGGAATGGTCCTGATGCAGTTGTGATACAGGTTTAGTGTCTCCAAGGCGACCAGGTGGCAGACCTCCGAGGGAACGTCGGCCAGTCTGTTCTTTGAGAGGTCTGCGGAGAGAAGAAGACGTAAATAAAACTTATTGTACATCCCCACAGACACTTCTATCTATCTGAGGTACAAACGTCGTCAAACTCAGGGAAGTCGGTATTTGGCAGCGGGGCGGAGGTCAGCCTCTCAAGGCCAGGTTTTAGTGACATCACACATCCTGCTGTAGCTCAGCAACAACAATATCAACTTCAGTTATCAGCAGCAGCCAAATAAGGCCAAGAAATGTCAGGCCAGTTACTCCACATTGTTCCAGTGAGGCCGAACTCTTGAAAACACATTTGTTTTGTTAACGGAGCGAGAACACACAAAGAGTTCATTTCCTCCTCTGCAGGCAGCAATCATGGAAAGGTTCTGTTGTACTCAGTGTTTAGATTCAAACACTGAATACTACTAATAATACTTTAAAATCCAACAAGGCCTATAAGCAAAAGACCCTTCTCACAGGACTCTTATTTATGTTGAATATCTGCCTGTAATCAACCGTATTGTGGAGTCACTTCCTGCCCTTGATGCAGATTACACTGCTGACAAACAACACTGCAGTTCTCTTGGAAAAAATAACCACATTCTTATTTTCAGGCATCTCCTTCCTGATTGAGAAACAAGCATGTCGCTGAACAGGACGTCACACCAACAACAACTTTAAATCAAATATATCAGGATTAAAACACTGCTGGTTAGCAACGTCAATAGTGCAGTTTAATGGCAGAAGATAAACGCTTAACAGGTGAACCACTTTTTAAAAAAGGTGATTATTTGTTGATTTATTAAACATGGATGTTGGTCCAGTGAGCAACCCACAGGTCTGAAAAGTGAAGCCAATGCTGAAGTGTCTTAAACCTGCATTCTCTCTAACAGCCAGCAGGGGGCGACTCCTCTGGTTGCAGAAAGAAGTCTGATTGTATAGAAGTCTATGAGAAAATGAGCCTACTTCTCACTTGATTTATTACCTCAGTAAACATTGTGAACATGAGTTTATGGTCTCAATCTCTAGTTTCAAGTCTTCTTCAATACAGCATGATGTTCATTTAGTAAATGATGGTCCCATTTAGAGTCAAATAGACCATAAAGCAGGGGATGCTTTAGGGCGGGGCTACCTTGTGATTGACAGGTCGCTACCACGGCGTTGTCCGGTCTGGGAGTTGTCCGTGTTTTCGTCTTAGAACTTTAACCCTTTCAGAGTGTGTTTTCAGTTCATGAAAGTTAAATTGCAACATATTTGGTCGCCTAAAAATGTCTTATTCAGCGTTCGGTTGTACTTAGCTCCACCCTCTCGTGTTGCTACCGGTTGCAAAAAAACAAGATGAACTTGAGGATTCAAAACCACAAACAGAAAATACAACATGTACACCGGACGTGCAGAGATGAAACTGACATTGAAATTGTGTTAAAATCACATCATATTAGCCTTATATAATTAACTACCACGCAAGACAATGATAGAGATTAGGGCTACAACTAACAAATACTCATCATCATTCATTATATCACCCCTAACAAGTTCAGAGAGCCCAAGGTGGTTTGTTTTATTTGACCAACAGTTCAAAACCCGACGATCTTCAGTTTACTGTGATATAAAACAGAGAGAAGCAGCAAACTGTCACATTTGAGATGCTGGAACCAGATAATATTTGGTGTTTTTGCTGTTGATCACCAGACTGTGAGCTACCATAGATATTTAATCACTGCACATCATCGACAGCACAGGCAGCGTTGCATCATGGGTCACGCAGTCACAGGAAGTGCTATTTAAAACAACGTGGCTGAGAAACAAAGAGCTACTCAGTCCTGCTTTCATCCTCCGAGCAAACAGCAGCAGTCTGACTCAACTACCGGCTGCAAACACACTGCTGTTACTGGCAGTGTGTGTGTGTGTGTGTGTGTGTGTGTGTGTGTGATGTCTCATATTCATAACCACTGTAGACATTTAACCTCCAAAGTAATAAAGTGGACATCATCGTGGTGTTCGCTGCAGTGACCTTAATGAAAAACACTCGTACTGCACTACATACTACACTACACACACAAAATGCAGTCTCACAGAAACACATCTGTCAGGTTGCATTTGAATGCGTCCACACATGAAGTCATGTGAGGTGACACAAATGATGATACAGGCCTAGGGTCATGTAACCCGTGATACACACACACACACACACTACTACAGTACCATTACTACTACTACTGACTGAGCCTCACTGATACATCAGCATGTCCAATACGGAAGTAATATATTGCTATTTGCTAATTTGTTTTAGTTTTTTTACTGTAAAATGTCAGCACTTACCTCGGTTGCAATTCTGTAATAACTTAATTTAAAGAAGCCTTATCAAATATGTTTTATTTTTTATGTTATAGGGATGCATCAATATGATCTATTTGGTCGTCATCAGTCCCAATACTGACCTTATTAAGCAGGCTGGGTAAGAATACTGGTACTACTCCTGCTACTTCCATTCTTAATGTCATTTAAGTAGGTTAAGTTTCCACTAATCAGAAGTCTGATTACTGACCTGCTGCATGTATTCAGATTTGTTCTGATTCCTGCGTAACCGAGTTACCTAACTCTCATTTAAAGGGCGGGTCTACCTGCGTTCTCTTCTGGGTTTTTCAAATGGCAGTGACATAGGCTTCCAAAGTAAGCTAATCAGTAGAGGTGTAACGATTCATCTACTATATCGATGCATCGATTTATATTCCTACGATCCAACTACATCAATAGGTACTCGGCAAGTTGGACATATATCGATATAACATCGATTTGCAAGCTAAATAATCGATTGTATCGATACTAAGAATTTGCACCTTGTATTTAAGCACGACAAACGTTATATGGATGTATATTTTAGCACTTTTAATAGTAAAGCAAAGTTAAACGTTACTCCGGTTCACGCTGCCTGTGTACGATGTCATCAACATGCGCCAGCAGCGCAATCTCCGAAAGACAACAACAAAATGAAGCATGGCTGACGAGCGAGAGATTTTCAAGCCGTGTTTGTTTATGGAGTCTGGTGGCTTTGAAGAGAGCGATATAACGGCTTCAGTTCCCTGTTAGAAAGGGCTGTCTGACGGCGAGGTAAAGCAGATGTGGACAGGTACAGCAGAAAAGCGTGTTTTAGCCATCAATATCAATTCAAGTGTTTGTTATATTTAGAATATTTTCACCGCTCTATCTTGCCAACAAACAACCCTTCCCGATGGGGAACTCAAGCCGCTATATCGCTCTCTTTAAAGCCACCAGACTACATTGACAAAAACAGTGATTTTACCTAGCAGAACACGGGAGTTTTAATGTTCGTATTTCAATAATAGAAAGCAACAGAATGACTCTTTAAGTTAGTTTCCACCTTCTGCCTCGGAGGCAGGAAATTCTATCTAAACTATCTAATGTTTCATATTAACGTAATCTTGCAAGCACGGACGTGTCTCTAGCTAAACTTCAACACACTTGAACCTGAGCCACGGCTGTTGCTGAGGCTGACGGTGTGTCACTAGGTTGCGTAACAGCGTTCACAGAACTCACAACTCATTCTAGTTAATAGTATTTTTTTAACCGTCACAGCTGAAACAGGTTTACTGTAAGCACTACATGTCATTCCAACTCATCAATAAAATCTCAGAGATGTTTCAGAGGACATGAGCTGAGTAAAAAGGGCAAATTCCCTTCAGATAACTTGTTTCAACTTGCAGCATCAGATACCGAAGCTGGCTGGCAGCAAGCGGCTTCTCAAGGTTTCAGCCACTCTGTTTTTCCTGATTGTCGGCTGCTGATAGAGACGACCATGAATGAGCATTCATGCTGAACTGCTGGTGGTAACAGTCGGCCTTCATGTTCACGTACACCGCTGCAGACATTTCATCATAGTGAGCCCACAATGTGGAACAAACACGAGTCTCCCGGCCTTTTGAGAAGAAACATTTTATGTTTTAGACTTTCAGACAATCAACACTAAGTTGTACCAGCTGTTCATAAATGCAACACCAACTTTATGTCCTTCCTAGTGTGAACAAAAAACAGTTATTTTCACAATATAATTGAAAGCTGTCTTCATAATCATCAAACACAGTCCACCATTTCTTTTTCTGCCAAGTATCTCCTGTGAACTACAGGGTTGAAGCCCTCTTATTCTCTGCTGCCTTCTAATTTTATGTTTCAGTTTTTTGTATTTTATTTTATTTACTCTTTTAATATTTGTTCCTTTCAACATTTAAGTGATTGTAAAGCACTTTGACCGATCTCCATCCTGAGATCTCACTGCAAACAGGCAATAACAAGGAGGTAACTAGCAAAAAGTGAGTTCTGAATTTCACAACAACACTGTTTGTTAATCAGATTTCCTCACAAATGCAGTCAAACTGAGCAGATCAACGTGAGAGAAGAAGTTAATCTTCTTTATGAAGGAAAGGGCAGCAAGTCCTGAAGCTGTAAATACAGAATACACCCTGTGAAGCAGGCGTGGGGCTTCCTGTGTTAATAACAACACTCTCCCTCTCTTACGGGACAGGAAGTGGTCTCATCGGGGTCATGAGGTGGGTCTCTGTGCATTGTTGTCAAGGTGCCACCTTTGACCTCTAGGAGAGGAAAGAGAAGAAGAAGAATGCTCGAGGGAAGACACTGTGGGAAGTTTTTCTTCACCTGAAACAGCATCATTTCAGATGCAAATCAGGAGAAAAGACTGCATGAATTAATACGAAGTACGAGTTAGATGCACATCAAGTTGCATCACAAATTATATCAAGAGGTTTTCTAACTGTGAGGTGCACCTCCTCTGCAAGACGTGAAGCAAATATACAGTTTGTTGAGGTGAAAGGGACAGGTGCGTGCAGGTGTTGAGCACTCGCCAACACCGTCAGCAGCTGTGACTTACAGCTGGAGGCAATTTAGGTAGTTAAGCTACTTTTGGGAGTACACTGAAGGATATCATTATCTCAGATGTCCATCACAAATAAACGTCCGTAAGTTCGTTCAGAAATAAAGGGGGGAAACTCCAGAACTTGTAACATCCTTGAGTGATGGGTACTAATTATTATCTAATTCTCCATGTTTACCTGTTGACAATTTGCCTGGGTCCAGATCTTTAAATCCGCCCACTCCACTGAGTTAGAGTTGACTGATTTGTCTGGTATCGTGACATAAAAGAGAGGTTTCTTGGTTAAAAAGTAATCGACCATTGAGTGACAAGTAGGGCTGTCCCCAATACCTTCAAATATTTATCACCGAAGCTTCGAAATATTCTAAGGTATTCATTAAAAACTGAAAATACAGTGTATATGTGTGGTGTTTATTGTATGGTGAGGCTATGACACTATTGTCCTGATGTCTTATTTCCTCGCCAACATGCCCTTGTTCACCTTGTTGTGACCTCTGTGACACACTGAATCAAACAATACAAGTAAAATGTGTTCATCCAGACCCAAGCTGTTTCCATGACAGACAGACAGACAGCAGGTATGATTACAGTTTACTGTGTTATAAAGCCGACTGTTGAAGTAGACAAAGACAAACACGTGAGCAGTGATGTGAACTACGACGACTTGTGTAACAAACAGTGCAGACTGCAGGAATGTGGAGGCTGAGCAGCTGAGACACAAGAATGTTTCCTGCCTACTCATTAACACAGAGCTCTGTCATCTAACAACGCTACAGCGGGACGGAGGAAGGAAGGAAGGAAGGAAGGAAGGAAGGAAGGAAGGAAGGAAGGAAGGAAGGAAGACAAAAGAATGATTAAGTTCACATAAAAAGTTAGTTTAAGTTCAGTCACTTTTATTTCATCAGTGTTCGAAGCAAAAGAAACATGCAATTCAGCGTTAACACTACAAGCAAGAGCTCAAAGTGTTCACCACCACTGTGGGTGTGGTTATCGTTTAGGCCGTCATCATGAACCTCAACTGATCTTAAGACGAGACACATCGAGATCTCGGTGGCTTACCACCTTGCCTCACAACTTCCTGCCGTAACACCCAGATGAAACATGAACTAACTGTTCACTTCGGCATTATAACGGAACATTTCTTCTCATTGCAATCGGCAGAATTTATGATTTTAAAGTCTGTAAAGTTCTGTAAGTTACTATACTTGTCATAAGTTTTTTTTTTCTTTTTGATTGAAGATGAATCGATAAACATAAAAAAACAAACTACATATAAAAAAAGCTTTGTAGTGAAGCTAACTTTGGCTGCTGACTCTTCATGTTATTCATGTCAGTAATGTTGATTGGCTGAAGATGTTTCTCGTCCTTATGGTTCAGATCTAAATTCTGCAGAGTCAGCTCGTCTAGTCGTGTCTGCCTAAAGATCTCTAAAGTATATATACTGTGTGTGTGTGTGTGTGTGTGTGTGTGTGTGTTGTCCCTGCATCCTTTAGTTGTGCAGGAAAAGGAGGGACTCCTCCCTGCACTACAGTAATGACAGGCTTCATTACACACACACACACACACACACACACACACACACACACACACACACACACACGCACACACGCACACCAAAAGAGCAACGCTACCAAAGCAGAGTCTCATCCCCGGTGCAGAACAGAAACCGTAAAAACAGAAGAGTTAAACTTTATTGCTTTGGTTAATCTTCATCCTCCTCATTATCCTCATCATCATCATGAAATGAGAGACACACATGAAACTACAAGTATATGTGTGAAGACAGAGGAAGTGAGGGATTAAAAGGAGAGAAAGAACAATAAGAAAAGAAGAGAGGAAAGTAGAGGGAATAAAGAAACTTTTTTTTTCACCCAGAAATAAACATTCAGGTTCTTCTTGAACACACCAGTTACTGTAAATCACACCTCACTAACTTTATGTCTGTTTATATAACAGGCATAAAAGTCTTCTAGCAAAACAAATCAGTTGTAAACGTAATGAAGTTTTAACCATATAACCGTACTGCCAGCCCTTTATTTCTGTACAGAAAAAGCAAAAAGACGTTGGGGGCGTAATTTAATGCCGCACTGCTGTACGCACACGCTTAAAGCTGAAGTAGGCGAGATTGGAGCAAATATGATTAAAAGAAGTATTTTTAAAAAATGGTCGCTATATCGTGACAGTAGTACATGAAACAGGTAACCTGAAAAAAAATGTTCCTCTGTGTCCTCCGGTGCTCCTAACGGCATCTGCAAGATTTCACAGACCGGAGGAAAACAAGCAGTCAGAGCTGATCTGAGGTCTGCTGTCCATCTGCTGTCTATGAGAGCCGGCTTCCAATCACTTGCGAACTCCGACCAAACGGTCAAACTAGGCAGCGCTGATCAAATATTAATCAATATTCTGTTACTGTAATGCCTATTTCTCTCCTCAGATGTTTTCAGAATCATCTTGTAGTGCACGGTTAATGAGAAAGTTTGTGACGCAGCCGCCATTGTGAAATCTGGTGAAGGAACGCCAAATTCCGGTCACATGACCAGAGCACAACCAATAGGAACGCTCTCTCTCTGAAATGACCTGTGATTGGTCAAAGTCTCCCATCAAGGACTAGCTTGTTTAAAGCCTGAAAACAAACAGAGCCATGAGGAGGTGCAGAAGTCTAGTTTTCTGTCAGAACACTTGAATTACAATATGCTGAAAGGTTATTATGGAATTTTTGCCTAATGATGCCAAATATATATATACTGCCTACTGCCACTTTAAATCTGAATTATTGCCATATAGGCACTTTTGCTTTTCGCTTTGACACCAAATTCTCCGCTATCGTCTTATCTGTCAACTCTCGACACCGACTACCGCGACAAGCCTTGTCCCAGGGCGTAATAGAAAAAACAAACCTCACAGACCAGAAGACAGATGTGGAATCAGACTCACTGAGCTGAACTACACAGGGACGTTGGATAGTGTGTGTGTGTGTGTGTGTGTGTGTGTGTGTGTGTGTGTGTGTGTGTGTTAGTGGAAGGGGGTTTCTTGGCGGTGTCCTCACCACTTGCTGACTATGGAGGAAACAGCCGGCACTCAGGCGGGTGGAGTCGGTCCAGGATGCTGAAGGTGCAGTTGGGAGTAAAAACTCGCTGCCTCAGACTCAGTTTGTGCTGATGATGATGAGGATGATGAGGATGATGATAATCTGCTTTGTTTCAGTGGCTGCTGCTGTCAGCAACCAGCTCGGATATGAAATACCAAAATACTAAAGTTACAACAACACCAAGAGTACCGATACTGTAATAATACCAACCGCCAACAACCAGTAAGAACTTTTCTAATGCCACAAATCAGATCCAAATGTTACTAAAAGTTTTAAAAAGTGAATTAACAACTAAATGCTCAAACTTCATCTAATATCTAGGGATGTAATCAATTAGTTGATTTAATCAACAGATCTATAAAACTGAGTTTCTCGACAAAGAATGACCTGCTTCAACCTTCCTAACCAATAACAACTTCCAACTTTCACTACCTTCTACTAGTTTAAATGCAGCACCGACTTACAGAACCGAAATCACTACGGCTGTACTTTCAACACAGCGGCGTCTACAACCGACAAGACAACACCGTCACAACTTTAAACAACTTCACTTCTGACAACGTTTTCCTTCTTCAGCGCGGTGACAGCTGACGCTACGATGCTTTAAATCAGGGGTGCCCAATACGTCGATCGCGATCTACCGGTCGATCGCAAAGGTAGTGTGGGTAGATCGCATGGCATTTTTTTTTAAATAGACGTCAGCCAACAAATTGCAACACTGTTTCACCTGAACTCATCTGGAGTGGAGGATGAGATTTTGACACTACAAGCTGACATTCAGCTTAAGTCCAGGGCTCATGGACAGTTCTGGAACTTACTCACAGAGGAAAAGTACCCCAACATGAGGAAATGTGCTACCTCCATGACTGCATTATTCGGCTCCACTTATTTATGCGAGTCAGCCTTTTCCCACATGAAGATTATTAAGTCCAAATACCGTTCCACCTTGACTGATGATCATTTGGAAGTGTGCTTGAGGCTGGCTATCAGCAGCTACTGTCCGGACTATGCATCCCTGGCTGATTCCATTCAGTGCAAGTCATCAGAGTAAGGTAATGACAAAAAATTTACAGAGTTATATTGTACAATGTGGGTTCATGCAGTTATGCAAGGTACACCAACATATATTGTACATATAAAGAATACTCAATATATTTATAAATAAATATATGTTTTGCATTTTTATAGTAGGTAGATCATTTTGACTTGGTCATTTTATAAGTAGCTCGCATGCTGAAAAAGTGTGTGCACCCCTGCTTTAAATGAACCGAATGTTTTCCTTAAGTTTACCGGGAGAAAGAAAGGAAGAAAGAAAGACACAAAAAACGGAAGGATGAGACATGATGAAAGAAGAGATGACAGCAGCTGAAGTCACCATGACGACCACGTGAGACTTTCTGCATGGATACAGAGTCACGTGTCTGTGCAAACATGCATGTGTGTGATGCTGTATGCATCAGCGGCTGCACAAATATGTGAGGGTACGAGTGTGTGTGTTTATCTTGGGGGCAAAAAGAAAAATGCATATTTGCCGATCGTCCAAGTGTTTCCAGATCTAAACATAGCATAGCATGTGTGTGTGTGTGTGGTTGCAACAGATGGACGTGGGTCGACAAATAGGTCACGTAGAATTCCTGTGGGACGACCAGCCATTCCTACACACACAAACACACACACACACACACACACACATTCATAAAAACACATTAAACACGTAACATTTGCTTTATAAGGTCTGTTTATGGGAGGCAAACACACACACACCCCAAATTGTTTTCCTGTGCTACTGGAACATTCCTCGTCTACCAGAAGGAGATTTATATGACCTCAGAAAATGATCTCAGGTCCACTTTGTGTTTCTGCTACAGGCAATGATTTCTACTGAGGGAAAGAAGGATCTGTTTTTATATGTAAACAGATTCTGTGTGTAGCTGAAGCATCCACAGCGTCAAAAGGCCCTGACACACACTCGGACAATCCATTAATGTTAACTCATCTCTCTCTTCTTCTCCCCCTCCTCCAGTCTTGTTTCCCTCGCTCAAATTGTCTGCTGAACCTCTATGTTTTGTTCTCCAGAACAACCGACTCGATCTGACTGTTACATAACAGAGAGCGAGTAGTTCAAGTGAGCATCCACCCACATCCACTCACTGGGCCTCTCTCTGAGAACAGCCAAGCCTGATGTATATAGAGCCTTGTACAGACACAGCCACAACTAGAGGGGTTCGATTCCCCTTTAAAGTGTCAGTAGGCAGTATATTTTTGGCATCATTAGGCAAAAATTCCATAATAACCTTCCAGCATATTGTAATTCAAGTGTTCAGAGAGATAACTAGACTTCTGCTCCTCCTCATGGCTCTGTTTGTTTTCAGGCTTTAGAACATGACAGGTGACAGGAGACTTTGACCAATCACAGGTCATTAGAGAGAGAGCATTCCTATTGGCTGTGCTCCGGTCATGTGACCAGAACTTTGCATTCCTTCAACATATTTGATCAGCGCTGCCTAGTTTGACCGTTTGGTCGGAGTTTGCGAGTGATTGTCAGCCGGCTCTCATAGACGGCAGCTGGACAGCAGACCTCAGATCAGCTCTTACTGCTTGTTTTCCTCCGGTCTTGCAGAATGTAAATGTAAAAAGTATGTAGGTTAGCAGAGCGGGGGCGACCTCAGTAAGCAGACAGTATGATAGTTAAAGGCATTTTCACTCCAAGTCAATTACTTAGTGTCTTCTTTAGCAAAATCTCAACAGGAAGCCGTTCAAATCACACAAATCTCCTGCTGTTTATATGAAGTGAACTTGTGAACTATAACTATAAATAAAAACAAAGCCATGTTTTTGTGTCCAAGTAATAATTTTTGAAATTGGTCCAGTATTGAGGGATAACCTCTGGCAGCCGCGAAACGAGCTGCGAGGGCAAGTGAGCAGCGTCAATGTAATGTTACGTTCACTATAAGTGTTTGTTTTTGCCTCTGACAGGCTCAGATGGTTATTATAAGTGTCTGACAACATTATAGAAAGGACCCTACAGAGAAATAAAACATCCTTTCTCTCGATCCGGTCTGTTTGTTATTGTGTCCAAGTCCCGCTCAAGGAGAAGTCTCATTGTGAAATCTGAATATCCGTATACTCTAATAAATACAGACGGCCATCAAATTCAAAGACCTCATCCTCATTGTGGAAATCATCTAAATATTCAGCCATGACATTGAAAAGCTACGCTTTCTGTACTCCAACACAACATACTCTTTGCGTTTCCACCATGGATGTATTCCACTATTCCACCAGGTTTCAGAACGAGACTTCTCCTTGAGCGAGACTCTTTCCATAATGTTGTCAGACACTTATAATAACAATCAGAGCCTGTCATGGCAAAAACAAACACTTTTAGTGAACGTAAATGACGGTGCCAGCTTGCCCCAATAGCACCATATTGCAGCCTGTGAGCAGCTGCCGTCTACAGCGTTCTCCCTCAATACTGGACCAGTTTCAGATATGGTTGTCCCCATTAGTCATTTAGACACAAAAACATGAGAAAAATATCGAAGTTATCCTTTAACAGCCAGAAAGGAGCACATTGTGAACGTCTGGTTAAATACAGAGACAGCACACGTGGACTACGATTAGAGTCATATCACTATGAGATCCCCAAAGTCCTGTAAAAGCACAGATTCTCACGTTCCCGTACTGAAACTGACACAGACAGCCGTCAAAAACAGATTATTTTGCTAGTTTATATGATGGACGAATAGAAGAGAACAACAAGTACCGTAAAGAGAGCTGGAGGAGTTAAAGACCTCCTCAGAGTGAGCTGAACTTCATCTGAACTCTGGCTCTGACCTGATGTGCTGGATTATTAAATAACTCTCACTCATGACACAACTATTTTTCCATTTGCTCACCGTTTAAAAAAAACCCCAAAAAATCATATTCTCTCCCTCTCCTGATGTCAAATCACGTTTAAAAAGTTTAATGAAAACAAAGACTGGATCAGAAGACGATTAGAAGCATTACACCACACATGTGAGATAGTATTTGCCTGAATCATTTCCTAATGATTGAACACAGTAAATAAATAAGTTGACGGGTTAATAAGTAAACAGGAAACCGGACCGATGTGAATGGATCCTGTCTGCCTCCCCCTGTCTTCTCTTGGTCTCATCATCATGAAACTGAAACTATTCTACTGCTGTTCTCATTATCACAGGTCACTCTGGGTGAGAGGTTCACATCAACACCTAAAGTGAAAGTATTGAGGGGTCTTCTTCTGTCTGATCATCTATTAAACCATCCAAAAACAAACAACACAGATCACTCAGCATGTCTTTTTCTTACTTTCCTTCTCCGTATGCATATACATTTACTATATTCCTGTTTACTAGGGCTGCACTATTAAAAAAATCGTATCCAAATCCTAATATGATTGGACCTACTGGGATTTTTAAATAGCAGTATTTGTTAAAATCGCAATATTTGTTAAAGGAGAAATGTGTATAAAAATACGATTTTAAATTAATTATTGTCATGCTTTAAAAACATCCTGACCTACACATCATATTTTACAGGTTTAAGAAAACATCTTTATTTGGTACAGATCCCTGCAAATACAAAATAATCGTATTTGCTTTGTTTTTGCTTTAAAATAAAGTTTGTGTACATGTATAAGTGTGTGTATGTGAGAGTGTTCACAGCATCAGGTTGTGTGTATGAGTAAAGGTCAGAAGTGTCAATCAGGATAACAGTGACAGCAGGTTAAAACTGATGTACAGCGTGTGTGTTGTGGTTTAATGAACACTGAAAGGTCACCAGCTGTGTGTCCCACAGCTGGAAACACTGGAAAATCATCATTATTTTATAATTATATGTACATCTTTATTGCATCTTTTCTATCCCATCTGTGAATTCCCATGATCCCGACTGCAGTGTTACATAATAATTGAGACAATTAGTAAAAGCTACTGAGCTGATTATAGTAAACAAACGGTTAAACTTTCTCCACATGTAAATTCACACCTTTAAATGTCATGCTACTGCAGAACTTCCAGGACCCTCACAGCACAGAATACGCTTTAAATAGATTTTTTTTTACATCAGATCTAATGAATAGACACGGTGATATAACACCAACACCAGCAGCAGCATGATGATCTAATAATAACAAGCAGTCGCTGTGGAAAACAGCAACAATATAAAAAATTATAATGTCGAACAAATGTGAAGTCACACAAACTAATTCCAAAAATGATTTTATATTTCAAAGACAAATTTATATAAATAAATAACTTAATAATAATTTTCACCTCCTGCACAAATAATAAAACATGATGTAGCCAGCTGGGTTTCTAACCAATTTAATATTTGTCAATCTCATTCCAAAAAAAATAATTATCATGTAATCACATAAATCTTTTATATAAGCTACTGATTTCCTGAGAATTTTTCTCCTGTGGTCAAATCTGACACACAGTAGGATCCATTCACATCCAGTCTGGTATTACATATACATGTATATTGCCACACATGCAGCAGGGGTGGAGGGAAATATCAATACAGCATAATATTGCGATATTTTGATTGTCAATATTGTGTTTACAGTTGTAGATACACCATTAAATAATAGAAAATGTTCTGGTTTTTTTTTTACTATAGATACACCAGTAAATAACAGAAAATATCTTGTTATTTTACTATAGATACACCATTAAATAATAGAAAATGTTAATTTTTTTACTATAGATACACCATTAAATAATAGAAAATGTTCTGTTTTTTTTAACTGTAGATACACCATTAAATAATAGAAAATTTTTGTTTTTTTTACTATAGATACACCATTAAATAACAGAAACAAATCTTGTTTTGTTTTTTGCTGTGGGTACACTGTTAATTAATACAACATTTCTGTTTTCTAATTACAGTACAAAGTCTGAGTATTGAGCTGCCAGTACTTTTTCTGTTATTTTACAGATTTCTTGCTTAGAGTGTAGGTATTCACCCCTAACCCCTGCAGTTGCCTCTCTGTTTATCGGCTGTATTCCATCTGGCACTAGCACAGAATCAAAAGCTGAATGTGTGTGTGTGTGTGTGTGTGTGTGTGTGTGTGTGTGTGTGTGTGTGTGTGTGTGCGTGCGTGCGTGCGTGCGTGCATGCGTGTGAGTGTTGGGGGATCTCTCTCCGTCTGTCTGACCTAGTGACCAGCAGACAGTCATGGATTAGTACTACTGTAGATTTAGAGGGATGGGGGTGGTGATTGTCATGGGGGGCTCACACACATATTGATTAATGCATAGAAAATGTTTTAATTTCAGGACATTCAGTTATAATCTACAGGCAGCTAACACAAGAGTGCAGTTACAAAAAATAATGTGATTTTCTTTTACGAAATCTGTTTTTTGTGCAGATTTTAGTTAATTGATTAAAAAAAAAACACAGTGACATAATCCTTCGGAAGAATCTAATCTATGACATTGTTATTCCATGTGTCACCGAGTAGTGTTGTACTGTAGAGTATGTTTACCAGAAAGGAAAGTTTATTAGTACAGCAGACACAAAAAGCAATGCAAAGTGCTTTGCATAAAGCATCAAATAAATAGAAACAACAACTTAAAAAAAAACTACAAGAACTGAAAATAAAAAGTAAAATAATGAACAAAGAAAAAGGAGTTTGACAGAAACTGTCAACGTTGCTTTAATAAAAAGGGGGGAGAGAAACATGACTGACGTTATAGTGAAGACAGGATGTGAACAGACAGACAGAGAAAGAGAAAAAGGGCACGAGAGAGACGGAGGGAAAACAGTTTAAAAATAGAAAGACAGAAAAAAGAAACACGGGAGGATAAAAGAGGGAAAAAAGAGCTGGCTGGCAGAGACATTAACAGGATTAGAGAGGGGGAGTTTCCCCAAACTGGCAACCCACCAGGCACACTGTCAATCCACACACACACACCACCCTGCTGCTGCCACACACACACACACACACACCCACCATCATAAACTACAACAACAAGACCCCCACCACTGACCCACATCTTTCTCTGCTGTCAGCATATCACTAACTGTCTGTGTGCGTGTGTGTGGCGTGTGTGTGTCTGGCGTGTGTGTGTGTGTGTGTGTGTGTGTGTGTGTGGCGGCTGGCAGGGCTGCAGGGGATGGCATGCTCACACACAAAACACCATCCACCACCCGCCCCACTGACTTTCAAACATGATTTCTGGCACTGTGTTAGAGCAATTCAGGCTAATGACGTCTTTAAAATTCAAAATATTAATTCTGCAGGGAGAGTCCAGGGAGGGGCGTGATGGAGCGGGTGGGCGCCGGCTCTCCCTGGAATATGATTGGCTAAAGTCAAGCCAAAACTTCCATGTTCATAACAGCATGGTTTTTATAGCAGTCCCCAGTTCACCCGTCGGGGAGCGTTAACTTAGCAGCTACGATGCTGCATGTAGTGTCACGGACATGCAGCCACTTTCCCAGTAAAAGTGTCCACCGCACATTTAGTTTAGTTTAGCAGGTTGTCAGCTGTGTGTCTGCCCGGCGTAACGATACTTTGTCTGCCCGGCATAACTTTAGCGAGTGTCCAACAAACAGTGTGTGTATTTGTGCTACATTAGCAGCTCTCGCATTTCCGGAGGCTTCTTGCTCGCCGCCGCCACACACGTAGTCTGCGTAACTTCAGCGAGTTCCCGACAGACTGTGTGTGTGTGTTGGTGGTGAGTGTGAGGTTGTTGGTGAACGTAGCTGTAGCAGGTGGTTTGTCGTGCTGACAACCGTGAATGTCTGATTACACTGATAATGAACATCCAACAAACTCTTCATGACAGCAACACCAGACTTCAAATATCTCATGAATATGTATATTAAATGACAACGCCACACACGTATATACACACACACACATACACACACACACACACAACCCACCATCACCAAAACATCACCAGTGTGATTCAGTCCCACCTGAGCAGGAGAGGCTGCCAGACACCGAATACTGAGATTACATTTCAACACATTTCACTTAATGCCACAGCTCTCATTTATGCGGATGTGGATTTATTTTTGCCTCGTGTGTGTGTGTGTGTGTTTATGAGCATATGTGACAACTTATTTATGTATGCTGGCATGTGCTTCATGGTGTATTAGGATAAGCCTGAAGGAGAGTGGTATGGAAAGTGTGTGTGCTCGTCATGGTGGATGTGGATAAGTGTGCGTGTGTGTGTGTGAGATGTTTGGATGCCAGTATGATGCCAGAGGGATTTAGGTGGGAGATAGAGAGTTGTGTGTGTGTGTGTGTGTGTGTGTGTGTGTGTGTGTGTGTGTGTGTGTGTGTTGGGGGTGAATTTGGCCTACATTTGGAGGATGAGAGACTGTTCCTGTTTATTTATTCAAAGGGATTGGGCGTCTGTCAGGACAGACTCCGACGGTACCTCTCAGATTTAGAAACACTGAAGCTGCAGGACCAGACGACGCCATCATTTTTCCAGGTATTTTGGTCATAAACCAAAGGATGGGATGAATTTTGACACAATGATGGCGCTAAAAGTCACATGAATATCTGTACTACATTGCATGGCAATATCTAATCGACCCAACACTATAGTGTCTAACGAGTTCAGATGCATGTTTACATCACCAGAGAAGTCTTTTCTTTGGTCTGTGACTGTGTGTTTGTATTTTCTGCTCCACAGAGCAGCTTCAGAGAGTTGATCTGATCTGTGCAGCGTGCAGCAGCAGCAGATGAGAAACACTGATAGAAAACAAAAAGCCTCAAAAGACCTAATTTGGGCACAAACACCGCTGTACTGACGCACACCAACAAGACTGCACACCGTGAACTCAGTCTGGAGTGAATGACTATTTTTAGGAAGAGGAGAGAAAGAAAAGTTCACAAACATATGATGCAATGTGTGACATCATTTTCATGGTTTCAGGGTGTAAAGCGATGTCACGGCCCCGCGGTCAGAGTCTGACTCACCGGTGTCAGGTATCAAAAGAAAAGACCACTTCCTGTTGGGCTCAGGGATCTTACTCTGTGATCGGGTGTCCCGCAGTAGTTATGACCTCCTCTGATGAACAAAGATCCTTTCTGAAGGGACGCAGCGTCACTCTCATCACAGAAACAGTTTTTTTAGGATGGTTCCGCAATAATTGTTAAGGTCAACTTACTAGCTTTCTCTGGAGCTTTCAACTTTATATCTCAGGCTTCGGGGGGTAACGATCCACCCTCACCTCAACATAAGACCACCTGAGCAAGGCTGTATAAATGCAGCCATTTCCAGGCCATAGTAGGCATGAAGTACATGATGCCAACTGTTGTTCATCTGTAAAGCTGTACTTATTAGTTTTGCGGGGGTAGTGGGTTTCTCCTTGGACTCTGACAGGAAAATATCCAAGCTGTTGCCTCCTGAAAACAATGAGGTGGGGAGCGGTCACTTCCTGTTCCTGTGCTGGTGAGAGGCACCACCTCACAGTGTCATTATCGAGAATCACAACCCCACCCATCTTCAGGTTAGCTTCTGCTTTATCCAGTTCTTAAGACATAATAACATAGACTGTATATAAGAGGTGGACGTAGTCACCGTGACGTCACCCGTTGGTTTGTGGACTGCCATTCTGAAGTCCTGAGTTTGGCATTTTGGCCGTCGCCATCTTGTTTTTTTGCAACCAGAAGTTACACGAGGGTGGAGCTAAGTGAACTGAAACACACTGAAAGGGTTTAAGTTCTAAGACGAAAACACGGGCAACGCCGTGGTAGCGACCTGTCAATCACAAGGTAGCCCCGCCCTAAAGCATCCCCTGCTTTATGGTCTATTTGACTCTAAATGGGACCATCATTTACTAAATGAACATCAGGCTGTATTGAAGAAGACTTGAAACTAGCGATGAGACCATAAACTCATGTTTACAATGTTTACTGAGGTAATAAATCAAGAGAGAAGTAGGATCATTTTCTCATAGACTTCTATACAATCAGACTTCTTTCTGCAACCAGAGGAGTCGCCCCCTGCTGGCTGTTAGAAAGAATGCAGGTTTGAGGCACTTCAGCGTTGGCTTCACTTTTCAGACCTGTGGGTTGCTCACTGCAAAATACCTGCAAAACTAATCCCCGTTAGCAAGACATTGTCACTGCGAGCATGTTAGCATGCTAATGTTAGCATTTAGCTCGAAGCCCCACTGTGCATTAGTACAGCCGCAAAGAGCCACTAGCTTGGCTGTAGACTCTTAATCCTAAAATGACCTAAACAATGAATCCATTAGTTGCCAATCAACTACTCAATTAATGGACTCAGCTCTAATAGTATCATCTCATGAATCCAATCAATCCAACATTAGCTATATGATATCACTACTGCTACCACAACACAACAGAAACGTCAAACAGTGCAGTCATTAAAGCAATAAGACATTTCTATAGTATTTCAATGGTGGAAAAAAAGCAACAAAGAGTAATATAGAAACTATTTTAACAGCCAACCTGAAGAAATGCCCTGACTACCTCTATACTGATCTATGTTTTTCATTATATATTACATTATAACACTGCACTCTGCACTAATCCAAGCTGACAGGAGTCGACCTTTATCTGGTCCTGTTTGATTGTAGTCTATTATTTTCTATCTCAGTCCAGCGGTGCTCTTCTCTGATTTGTCTGGTGTCTCTGTGGCTGCTCGCTCCTCTGAGAGAAACCATTAACTACTCCATTAACTGCTTCATTCACTATGCATGAGGCTTCGGCCCTCGGCCCCTACAGCCCTCTGTGAACTCCTCTTCCATTAAGGTGAAGATTAAGGTAAGGGTTCATGTTTAAGCATGTATTTATGAGGTTTGAGGTCGGGGTTAGTTTAGGTAAATAACAGGGCTATTTTGGTTTCGTAAACAAAAATAATTTTACCAGCCTATTTTTAATTAAATATCAAACTACAACCAATACTTGTTCCATACTCAGTCATGTTTTTCACTCATTTTTCTACAGTACCGCAGGTTTCCGAGGATCTGGGCTCGAGACTAATGGCGTCCCGTCATTATGGGGACAATAGAAAATGTCCCTGATAATGCTATGTTGTGAACAACAAAGCCGGTTTGAAATCGTCAGGAGGAGAGTGACGTTAGCTGTTAGCAGCCGGTCGGTATCACAGTCCTTCTTGGCTCAATAAAGGCTAACGTTCGGAGGTTGCATTGAGTTAAATAATGATCAAGTTCTATTCAGTAAAAATGAGGCGAAGGTAAATTATTACGCTATCATGATGTGTTCAGATGTAATCTTGTAAAACTTTGCTTTTGGCGAGAATAAAGGAGTGTATGTTGAAGTACATGGGATTTATTGTTTTGTTTTTTTACCGTGGTATTGAAGAACACAAGAATCATGGAATTTTACTGGTATTGGTATCGGCTACTACATTTCTGGTATTGGAACATCCCTTTATGTAGTATTTGTCTTTTTTTAGATAAATTGTCAGAATTCGTAAATAAAAAAAACTGTCTTTTGACACGTCCAAAGTAAAGCGTCAGCTGTAGTTAATGTGGCTTACAGTATTTCAGTGTCCTCACAAGTATAAATAAGAGAATGTGTGTGTGTCCGGGTGTGTGTCCTTCTGTCCCAGCTGTCATTACGTTCAGGTGTGGCGGGAACACAGAGCGGATAGACCCTCCTCTAACCCAACACCACACCGCATTCCTGGGAATCCACAGCTTCCTGTGTGTGTGTGTGTGTGTGTGTGTGTGTGTGAGATGAAATGGAAGGAAGAGCAGTGAGGTAGAGGAAGAGAGGGTGATAAACTCACTGGGCGGTGTATCGTGCCTTAGGGCACACATCATGCATCCATCCACACACATTAAAAAAGCATGCTCTATTCACATCTCACTGCATCTTTTTAAAGTTCAAACACAACAAAAGTTAAGATTAGTTTTTCCCTTCGGAAAAATAAAAGACACCGGAAAAGGCCGTCACAGGCGATGTGCGCGGTGCAGCGGCGCCGGGTGGAAACCTGCAGCCTCGCAGCAAAAGCTGGACCGGAGAGGCCGGACCGGACACACAGCCATCCAGCGTTAAAGATCAAAGTAAGCGCTCGGCATATATTTGACCGTCATCTTTTCTTGTAAAATGTAATCGGTTAACGCCGAGTTTATTAACCGGTGGGAAAGTTTCCTCACCGTGACATCCCTATCGTTTAGTTTATAACGTCAGAAAAGAGTGAAAAGTCCAAGGTGATGTCTTATTTTATTGCTGATCATTATTATCTCTTTTATTCTATTTTATTTTATTAAAATGTCATTATTTTAATACAATCTGGTTATTTTTTGTAGTATAATTATAATAGCATAATTATTATTTATTTATTTTTAATGTTATTTTTATTTCCTTGTATTTTATTTATCTTTTATTATTTTAAACACATATTTTTTATTGCTTTTTGGTTTGCATTAGACTCTAAATCCATTTTCAACATCATACATTTTTGTCAATTGCATTTGACTTGTTTGAAAGGTGCTATATACAGTAAATAAAGTTTGATTGATTGATTGATTCAAAAGTCTTGTTTTGTCAGACCAACAGTCCAAAGCCGGAAATATTCTGTTCACAGTGATACAAAACAGAGAGAAGCAGCAAGTCTTCACATATCCTAGCTCACATATATTATTTACATTGTTGTTACATCGATCGACTAATAGCTTATTTCTTCGATATAAGCCACGTACATAAACTGAAACTGCATCACGAGTTAACTGAAGGGAAGTAACCGTCCCATCCACCGGGTAAACACACTGTGGAGGATTATCAGACATTTCACGTATAAAAATATAAGACAAAACAAAGAGAACAGTGAGCGACAGAAAGTCGACAGAATGAGTGGGAGGATGAAAATGAAACACTTGTTTTAGAGGCAGATTCTGGTGTGAAGTTTTACAGCAAATCTATTTTTATCTGGATTTGTGAGACTGATGTGAGCAGAGAAGGAGGTCAGTCAGAATAAAACAAATCCTGCAGATGGGTATAATGTGAATCACAAACATGTAATCTTATGTAATCTCTCTCTCTGCATGGTTCACACACACATAGAGGGGATGTTGTTTCAGTCAATATGACTCATACTAACGTACAATATAAAGGCCTTTACACACTGGAGGCGGTTTTCTTTCATGCACATCAATGCATTTTTCTCAAACTGTTGTTTTTGTCATGAATACTTTCACACAGAACATGAATATTAAGCTGTGATTTTTCTGAGCATTCGCAAAACAAAACAAGATAAAACAAGAAGACATTTGAATACGTCAACTTGGGCATGAAGGAAATTGTGATAATCGATTAATCAGGAAAATATATGTCAGATTAATCAATATTTGTTGTAGCCTACAACATACATAAACTCTAATTAAGTAGTCTTAAGAAAACAGTTCGGTTTGGAAATCACCCTCCTTTACTTTTGGTTTCTGGACTCAGATGTCCACCATCTTTAAAAATCCCCTAAAACTCCAAACACTCAGTGTTTCCCCTGAGAACATTCATCATTAGTCATTATCTATTTAATAAATAAAATGAAAAAAACACATCTATAGATTAATCAATAATGTATAAAGAAATAAAAAGTCTCGCTGTCCACCTTACAGCAGGTCAAACTAAAGTTATTCCTCAGAACTGTACCACCTGTTTAGCTTTAAAACCTCAGCAGGTTGGCAAATACAGGACAACACCACCATCACACGCACACGCACACACACACACACACACCGTCACGGTCTGGTGGTGGCAGTTGATACGACCATACGAGCCGAGAGAGAGCAGACTGACCGGTTGGTTTGGTAATCACCTTCCTGTTCCTGGACTCAGGTGATACCTCCATCCTTAACCCTGAGAGAACTCTAGCAGGTTCAGTTTTAGGGCTAGAGTGAAGTTACAGATATCATATGAAACTAGAAAAACCTGAAGGAATCCATTTGTACCATGTCATGCTAAATATGTCGGGAAGGAGGCTAAATACCGCTCCAAAGTTGGGCTAAATTGTGAATGTAAATGGGTTTGATTCTACAATAAATCAAATTTGCTGATTAATTCTGTGTAAATCAACTTTTTGCCCAAAAGCATCTACAGCGTGAAACAGCAGTCGCTGAGTCACAGCGACGTGGTCAGACTACAAGTCGTACACATCAGTTCTTTCCCAGCACAGTTACAGGAAGGTGTTGGTGGGAAGCAGTTTAAGGAAACCAGCTCCAGTTTGTGTTTCACTACAAGTTGAGGCTTGTGTTGCTGCTGATATGAAACTAGGCTGAACCACAGTGTGTGTCCGTGCATGCGTCTGTGTGCTTGCATTTTCAACGTGCGTGTGCATGCATGCATGTGTGTGTGTTTGTGTGTGTGTCCACCACGTGCCACACTGACTCACTGTTCTTTCTCATCTAATTTCATTTCATGGGGGTTGATCACAGCTCTCGTGTGATCAGACACAACTCCATCTTCAACAGTGAAGAACCAACACACGCCGTTTACTACCATCAGACCAGCCTGCTAATGATCTGATTAATGACATGTTCACTCTTCACAGCATGTTGGTATTTCCTCAGTTGTTTTCGTCCAGATGTATCTGTATTTATCGCTGAATCATCAAACAGAAACACCTGAACATGCAAGTCTGTATGTCAGATGTATAAAACCGAATCGCCCTCAGGGCTGCACAATCCTGCATCGCTGCATGTTTTTAACTCAGAGAGCTACTACGCTGACGATTGGAAATATGAACAGCTGCAGACGAGCTCCTGCTGCTCATTCAGACATGATGCTGAGCTGGTTTAGATGCACCCTGTGACTCTCTGGAGATAGAGACGCGGAAGAAAGGAACCAATAAATATATTTCGCACCTGCAATCGTGCAGAAGAAGGAAGGCTTTATGAGAGGAAACAGCAGTTAGATATTTGCCGTCAGCTGCACAAGATGTTCAGTGATCTAATAATTAGAGTTAGACACCTGTCTAATAGCTCATATTTACTGACAGACCAAAACATGACGGTCAATTTAGAAACCTGTTCTCCTCTCTGACATGTCCTGACGACACTTCCAATGTTCAATCATATGTCTAAAAATAGAATTATTAGCAATGTCTTACTCTTTTGCTGGTATATATCGCAATATATTGAATCGTAACCCCTGTATCATGATACGTATCGTATTGCCAGATTCTTGTCAATACACAGCCCTACTTTACAGAGGAGCTCTCACTAAAAATCAGAGACAAAGGCCTGATTTGAACTTGTGCAATAAATAAATAACACATTTAGCACCACAACCACAAACAAACAAATCTTCCATCCAAACACCAACAGATACAAAAATAAAAGTACAATAAACCACACAGCAGTAAACCACATCTGACAATACTCTCATATTACAGATAACTGCTGTGTAATGCACGCCGTTGAGCAAGGCAGCTCTGAAGCATGGCGCTGGATGAAACAGAAACCCTGAGGTGAGTATTTTCTGGACATCAGCAGGTTGAATCCAGACTCGAGTAAAACCCTGATCCAGAGTGCTGTGAAGCAGTTAAACCGAACCACACAGCCTCCCTTTACTCGATGCTGCTGCTGTGTGTGTTTCTGTAGACGTGACCCACTGCGGTTATGTAAGCCACATTTTCTTTTTTAGTGCACATAAACAAAGTTGCAGAGTGAAGTACAGCAACATAACGTCACCGAGACTTTCCAGTCAAACTGCAACAGGGCTGACCTTGATATTCATGCTGCTGTGAAGAGAACACACTTCAGTAACACTCTTCAGTTCAGTTTTATATGCTGAGGTTTTGCCTCCAGCTCTACACAGCGGAGGTGAATGAATTCAGTCTGCAGTGCTCACAGCAATCCTTACCACAACCGGTTTACTTTTTTGACATATATATATATTTTGAATTTATTGTTTATTTCTTTGACACTTTATAGTTGCCGTTAACCCGTTTATATTTCTGAGATTGTGTACATTTGGTTTTTGCACCTTATTGGTAATATTTAATGTTTATATTTTCATTTTCTGACATTTTATAGACCAAACAACTAATCGATTAATCTGGAAAATAATCAACGGATTAATCAACAAGTCTTTCCTACTTTTACTGCAACTGCAGCACAACAATTTCCCTCGGGATAAATCGAGTTTTATCTTATCTTATCTTAACAGTGTCCCTGTTACTCTGGATAATCCACACAACTTGCATTCATTCATTTCAAATTTTCATAAAGCCCATTTTTGACAGGAGAAATAGTCCTTATGAAAACAGTTCACAGTGAGGTCATTTTTTGAAGCCTTGAGGAGCACAAACTTCCATTCATCATTGTATTCAGATGGCAGCAGAACTCTCACATTCAACCAGAACCTTTTTGAACATTTTTATATTCAATGTACATACTTGACTTTGGATTCTTTTTTGTTATCTTATTTACATTATTATTGGTCTTATTTATTATTATCTAAGTTTTACTTGATCATATTTCCTTATCAAAATAAAACTACTCCATTTGGAGTCAAAATTATACAATTTAGTTGTTTTTTATTGATTGTATACTGTGCACAACGGTAGAATGTGATGATGCACAGGGTAAATGTCATGGCCAAAGGCTCCATTGTGTGCACATCGCCTCCTGTAGTGGATATCAGGAGTATCTTATAGCCAGATTCACTTTAAAATGGTAGAAAACCCATTTGGCACACTTTGGGTATCCAAATGGCTACGTCTCTTGTCTGATCTTGATAGTAGGTACCAGGTTTGTTTACATGGCGTAACAGAAGTGCATATTTAACGGTGTGTGGACAGAGAGTGTCCGATGTTATTACCTCCGCCGAGGCCGAAGGCATAGGAAGGAGGTGTTGTTTTCACCGGCGTTGGTTTATCTGTTTGTCTATCTGTCTGTTAGCAGGATTACTCCAAAAGTTTGCGATGGATTTGAATGAAATGTTTTGGAGGGGTGTGGCAAAATGAACAATCCATTAGATTTTGGTGGTGATCCGGATCATGATCCGGTTTCAGGATTTGTTTAGGGAATTCCGATCAGCCTGAGCATTAAGACCACAGGGAATAACACATGCGCGTTGTAACTGATGACGGGTTGATGACACGTGACCCCGCCTCCTTCCTTCTGAGAGCAGCGAGATACGTGTGTGCGTGAGCTAATGTGTCCGTCCGCGCTTAGTAAGAAAAAAGTGCTAGATAACGGGATGAGAGACAACGTAGAGTAACGTTATACAGACATAACAAGGCTGCTGAATGAGACCGGCATCCGCCGATACGTTACACGGAAACACACCGTGTTAATAACAAGCCGACCACCTCACGGTACGGCCAGCTGTGAACTGTGACCTGTTTTTAAAGTCACGCACCTTGGCGGAGGTCTGCGCTCTCCAAGTGCCATTCTAGTTTGGCTATAAGTAAATAAAAAATACCACAAATCTATCTTCTTATCTTGTTGGTTCCTTATTTCTGTCAATATGAAGATACAACAAGGTCGATATTATTCATCATTACAATAAATTATTAGTTCTGCGTTATTATAAAAAATATATAGATGCATTTCTAGGTCGGTTCAGTGAACCAACGCAAACTGCACCTGTGCAAATATCGTCCTTGAATCGTATCGGAACCATATTGTATCGTAAAAATGTATCGTTACACCCCTAGTACACTATTTGAGTAAATGATATACTCAGTTACTTCCACCACTGCCTTTCAGTAGTAACTATGATGATTATAAACATGAAGGTCAGCCTTAATAACACCATACTCTGGTAAATACAGCAGCACTGGGTGAGTGTGTCTGTGCTCTCCATGCCTGTTTACAACTCTAAATGGATTAAATAGGAAGTGGTGGGGAATTCCACTGAAGGCCCACCATAACTGATCTGATCCTGCAGACATCTACTGCAAACTGGAAACCAGAGGAGCTGTTCAGAGAGTGACTGTCTGCTGCAGTCACAGGTGAGACAGGTACCCAACCAGTCCGCATCCAGCTGTGCATCCAGCTGTGCATCCAGCTGTGCATCCGGTCCAGGTGGTGCAAAACTTGGGGATAGATATATAGATGTAATTCACAACACAAATGACCCCAGTAGGTAGGTAGCGACCATGCTTAAGAAACTCCACATTCTTACTATTTATGATATCAATATTTCTCAAATCTTTGTTTTTATTTATAAGATGGGAATATTCCTGAGCAGTTCAAGACCTATTTTAAAACAAATTATCAGGTCCATTCTCTGGGTGGAGGCTTCAGATAAGCCCAGTGTTTGTTTGTTTTTTTGCCTCTTCCTGCACTTTATATTATTCATTTATTTTTTTGTTATGTTGTATAGTCTTAAATTGTGCAAAATAAATAAATAGATATATATTATATATATATCTTGTTCTAATTGTTTGTTATCACTATTATGTAGTCATATTATTTCTTTATATTAATCTTGTCTCTAGGTGGAGGCTTCAGAAAAGCCCAGTGGTTTTTTTTGCCTCTTCCTGCACTGTATTGTAAATTAAATTAAATTATATATATATATATATATATATATATATATAATTTATAAAATAAATAAGTAAATAATACTCCACGATGTTAGGAAATTGTCTATGAATAATAATAACAATAATAATAATAACATTAATAATAATAATAATAATAATAATGTCTGTAAATTAATGTAAAAAAAAATTAACTTATTCATTTATTTTTTGTTATGTTGTATAGTCTTAAATTGTGCAAAATAAATAAATAAATATATATTATATATATCTTGTTCTAATTGTTTGTTATCACTGTTATGTAGTCATATTATTTCTTTATATTAATCTTGTCTCTAGGTGGAGGCTTCAGAAAAGCCCAGTGTTTTTTTTTTGCCTCTACCTGCACTGTATTGTAAATTAAATTAAATGATATATATATATATATATATAATTTATCAAATAAATAAGTAAATAATACTCCACGATGATAGGAAACTGTCTATGAATAATAATAACATTAATAATAATAATAATAATAATAATAATAATAATGTCTGTAAATTAATGTAAAAAAATTAACTTATTCATTTATTTTTGGTTATGTTGTAAAGTCTTAAATTGTGAAAAATAAATAAATAAATATATATTATATACATTATATATATATTGTTCTAATTGTTTGTTATCACTGTTATGTAGTCATATTATTTCTTTATATTAATCTTGTCTCTAGGTGAAGGCTTCAGATAAGCCCAGTGGTTTTTTTGCCTCTTCCTGCACTGTATATTATTCTTTTATTTTTTTTGTTATGTTGTATAGCCTTAAATTGTGCAAAACAAATAAACAAAATAACAAATGCTACCACCAGCAGGGTTGCAGGTTCGACTCCCCTAACGGATACATGCAGCACCATGATGCATGTAGTAGAACCAGTGATGAGCACGCTGCTGTACCGCGTTACTAGGTATCGGTACCGCGTTACTAGGTAATGGTACCGCCTAGCAGCAGCAGCAGGAGGATGATGATGAGGATGATGATGGTGGTGCCTACCTGCGTCCACCGTGTCCGACAGGTCGTGGTTGGCGGCTGTTCGTGGGTACTCCTTGAGTTTCCTGGAGCTGAGGTTGAGAGCTCCGCTGGCCGCCGCCTCCTCCAGAGCCCGCTCCAAGCCGCGGTTGGGAGGCAGGTTGTGCGCCTGGATCGACGGGGAGGAAGAAGAACCGAGCTGGGAGAGAGAGAGAGGACGAGCCGACTCCGGTCCCAACGTCGCCATAATGCGACGGTTCTCCGGCTGTGTGTGTGTTCAGTGTGTTGATTATATATCCGTGAGAGAGAGAGAGATGTAGAGAGACTGCGTGCAGAGCTAGCTAACAAACAGGACTTCTTCTTCAGGCGAGCCGATCCGAGCCGAGCCGCGTTCAGGTTCCTCCTCGATTGTCACCGCCGCGTAATAACGCCTCCCTGTCTGGCTGCGCGGTGCGTCAAGCGGCAGAGACGCAGCAGCGGTGCGACATCCGGGCGCAGTTTTTCAAAATAAAATGATCTTCCATCATAATGTAGGGCATTACATTGTTAAATCTTTATGTGATGAATAATTTAGAAACATTTATAGTATACACCATTCAAAAACGTTTGGTTATTTTTTATTTATTAATTGGATTAGGACAGTGCAGATTGATCAACATATCAGCAATACGTATCAATGTAAATATAGATAGATAGATGGAGATAGTAACTTTATTAATCCCGAGAGAAATTCAAGTTTCCAGCATCACAGTTCCATAGTGCAAAACATGTTGGCAAAAAGGCAGTAAAAAAGTTAGTAGAGCAAAGTACAAAAAAATATACCAGATATAAAAATACAAGGAGATGAAGAAAACTCTTAAAAGTGAATATAGTGCAGGGTAACAGCTGTGATACACAACTATTAAAAAAGTGAATAGTAGCTTAGTCTATGAAAGTGCACTGTGGGCATTATTATCGGTCCTGCAGACCGTCTTCCTTTGTCCTCATATTTTGTTTCACTTTTGTTTTGCTTGTTTTACTCTGTTGTATCTTATCTTGCTTTTTGTTTTTACTGATGCTTCTTGTTTTTTGCAATATCCCCTTTGCTGCTGTACATTGCAAATTTCCCCACCGTGGGACTAATAAAGAAATATCTTATCTTATCTTATCTTATCTTACATGACTGGTTTGTTTTTAGCCAATGTTTGAGTTTTTTAAGTAATGGTCAAATCATTTAATGTTGGGGGGGGGGGGCGGCGAGCCCATTTAAAACTTTAAAAACAAGACAGACATCGTGAAAGTTTGGGTAACTGTCAATGTTTAAAATTTTGTTCTTACTTATGATATTGCAATAATTGAAATGAAAATGTTTCCTGTCCACAATTTTGAAAAGAGACTTGATGGGTTTTAACGTGCTCGCTGTTTTGACTCTGTCTGTTTTTATATTTAGCTTATTTATTAATTTTCATAAAGATGTGTAGGCTATATATATATATATATATATATATATATACATACACACACACAGGTCAGTAGCTATAATAATAATAAACAAAAATACTCCATGATGATAGAAAACTGTCTTTATAATAATAATAATAATAATAATAATAATAATAATAATAATAATAATAATAATAATTGCTGTAAATCAAACGTGAAAAAATTAAATGTATCCGAAAATGCTGCCGTTGCCACAGTTTGTGTCTCTCCTGCAAAAGTCTCAGAAATACCGCCCCAAAAAAATAAAAATAAGTTTAACAAATAAAAAGAAACGTATGAAATTTAATTTTTTTTACCCTTTAAACCGGTTGACTTAAAAGATGGCTGATTTTAATTTAATTGTATATATTTTATTGTGAAGGCCGGCCCTCTACGTTTCCGTTTTCACTCTGCATTTCTTTGTACTTGATGCAGCTCAGTGACTGCGGCTGCGCACTGGACTGTGCAGCTGGGAAACAGCAGGGGAAGTAAAAACAGCAGTAGAAAAACAACTAAACAGCGACATCTGCTGCACGGAGTCAATGCATGCTGCACTTTAGTAGAAAAGATTCACAGAAGCTTTTAGCAGTGTTGATTCATATCTGAGTGCTACTGAAGGTGACTGATAACTGTACCCCAGATCCTGGTCCTGTTAGAGGCCCATAAAACCCACAAAAACTGCTGACTCATAACAGAAATGAACAAAATCTTATTAGGTGGACGTCCATGGCCTAATTTTGCCTACTAAAATATTAACATAAAACAAAAACAAAAATGAAACTTAAAGGAACATTTGTAACTTTCAGAAATGCTTGTTAACAGCGACACCTGTGGCCGTTAAGTCAACGAAAGTCAGCGTCGGGCTCGCGCTTGCTCGCTCTACATAGACATGAACGAGCATCACTCAAAACAGTGAGGCGACATACGTCAGCTAAAACCACAATATCACTCTATATTTCAGCTGCTTGGCAGTAATGTTAGCTGACCAGACGAAGGTCTCTCCATGAATCACTGCTGATCCTAGTGTTGGCTTTTCCTGCCGCAGCCTCTGGGGCTGAAGCAGGAAAAGAAACGTTATCGTCTCCGACCGGATGCCAGTGTCTCCCTCTGTTGGTCTGGAGGAGCTGCAGCATTTATTTATGCACAAACGTCCACTGTACATTCACTAGATATTCTCAGAGCTAAACTAACTCTTCTGCAGTGTGTACTAGTGTAATTTAGTGTGTTACTAAATTGAAAAATAATTTGTGTATCCGCCCTTTAATCAGATACACTACAAAATGTAATGGGTTCTTCGTTGGCCCGTTCTCCAAGTTTCATGAAAATGAGGCCAGCAGTTTTTCTGTAATCCTGCTGACAAACCAAACCGAAAACAAAACCTCCTTGATAATGAAAGGATCTGGAGTGACTTCCTTTTTTTATGTTTATTTTCATGACAAAAAGTAAAGTAGACTGAACATTTCCCCAGAGTCATCATGCTGCAGCAGCAAAATGTTGCACACATTTTACTTATTGTGACTGATCTGAGCTCTTCTCAGTTCTGTGTGGGTACTTGCAGACAGCGTTTGATTGATATTTCTGTCACTCTCCTGTGACGTCATGTAATTAATAATCACAAAAACACTTGTGTGGGAGTGCAGGACCTTTAAAATACTTTTTATCAGTTGTAATCCTGCTTAAAGTTGCTATAATCAAGTAGTAATGTGATCCATTGTTAATATAAAAATATTGATTATGGCCACTTTAATTAACAGGTTGTTGTTCTTGCATCAGTCCACTAAATGTTCCATCTCCACCCTCTATGCTGTATCGTCATCACTGCTGATGGAGCCCAATAAAGTTATTACGATTCATCCTGTGGTGAACATGGATGTCTGAACCAACTTCCATGCAATCCATCCAATAGTTGTTGAAACATTTAAAAAGACTAAAAACTACAAATGTGAACCTTGTGGTGGCACTAAAGGAAGGCGATCATCTACGAGAAAAATACAAACCAACCAAAACAAATGACTTAATAAAGGTTGATACTTTGAAGTAAACGCAGGCCTGGATTCAGCTCTGTAAGCAGAGAGAGAATCTGCTTTGTGTTGAAGGTAAAAGCCCTTATTTACTGCCATCTGAGGGTGTGTGTGTGTGTGTGTGTGTGTGTGTGTGTGTGTGTGTGTGTGTGTGTGTGTGTGTGTACACGTGTACGTGTGTGTGTGATATAGTGAGAGAGCTCCATTGAGGAGTGCTGAGTCAACTGATTACATAACAAGCTTGCATCAGCAGATGCACAGTGCGGATCACTGATTACAGTATGTGCTCCAACACATGATTGTACTTGTATAGCCTGCTTGTGAGGACCTTTATTGACATAATGTGCAATATACTGTAATTCACAGACTAAAGGTCTTTACTCTAATGTTAACTTTTATTCTTAACATAACCCCAAACCATGTCTTAACCCGTAAACAGACCTGTGAAAATGTGAAGACTGGACAAAATTTTCCCAAAAACTTTAATTTTCTCAAAAGGTCCTCACTTTTAAAAATATCATAACTTCCTTAATATGTCCTCACTTTCCAAAAATGACCAGATTTTCAAAAAATGTCCTCACTTTCTAAAATTGTCCAAATTTAAAAAAAAAAAATTGTCCAAATTTTTAAAAAAAATTGTCCAAATTTTTAAAAAAAATTGTCCAAATTTTTAAAAGAAATTGTCCACATTTTAAAAAAGAAATCCATTTTTTTTTAAATTGTCCAAATTTTTTTTTAAAAATCCAATTTTTTTAAAATTGTCCAAATTTTAAAAATATCCTCACTTTCTTAAAATGACCAGATTTTCCAAAAATGTCATAACTTCCTAAATATGTCATAACTTTCTTAAAATATTCTCACTTTCTAAAAATGTCCTAATTTTCCAAAAATGTCCTAACTTTCTAAAATTGTCATCACTTTCCAAATATCCTAACTTCCTAAAAATGTCATAACTTTCTAAAAATGACCAGATTTTCCCAAAATATCCAAACTTTCAAAAAAATATCCTCACTTTCTTAAAATGCCAAAAAAACTTTCTAAAAAAATGTCCTCACTTAAATGTCCTCATTTTCTAAATTGTTCTCACTTTCTAAAAGTGTCCATATTTTCTAAAAAATGTCACTTTTATTTATTTAAAATGCATTTCCAGACAGACACTTTCCTCTTACATTAAAAGTACATACAGGAACAATCCGAGGTGTCTTTGGGCCCTGAGTCCTCCTGACATCTTCCAGAGTGTAAAAACAAACAAAACGAACATTAAAGGTGTTATAAAGAGAGATGACTTTCTCATTTAGCAAGTTTTCTAATGTAACATGACGGTAAATCAAACCCACTGATACTTCGACTCGGAGGAAACTTCCTCTTTCTTCTCTACCAGCTGCCAGCTGACGTGACAGTTGTCAGTCCGCTCATCTGAGACGCTTTAATATTTCTGCTGAAACAAGCCTTGCCTTATTCTATCTATGCTACAGTTAAATTGAGGAAGGATGCACCATTATAACCTTTGAACACGTCACTGCGGCTGTGGCATTTTCTACTGAGTACATTTATACAGCACCATTTTTCTCCACTTTTATCTGATTCTATTTTTCTTTACTGTGTTTTTATGTTCTTCAGCAAAAATCACACTTTTCTCCAAGAAATCATTAAAGAGTTATGTATCAGATTTAGAAAGTAAAAGCATGGGTTGACGCACAATGAGGCATATACACTTAAAGTGAGAACACAGATCTCTGCAGTAAACAAGAGCTTTTTGGCCTCTCTGTGGCTGACTGCTCAGCCACAGAGAGTACAAACCTCTGTTAAATACAGGAAGTGTTGATAACCATCCGCCTCTTCCTTTCTGTGATGCAGGTTTTAGTGGATCAAGAAAGATTCGTTTCAGTCCCTTCAGCCTCTGGCAGGTCACCACTTCAGTTTAGGAGTTTACAAATGGTGAGTAGCTAGGATTATTTTGCAGTTTTAAAGATACTTGTTTGTGTTTTGGTCAGTGTTGCTTCATTCTCTAGTCCGATGCACTTTGCTTTTAGTGAAAAACATCTTGGTACTTCAAGACGTTATCATTCACAATCAGAGCCTCTGTTTCTGCACCCACACAGGAAGCCTCTTGAAGTGAGACTAATACGTTTATATTAACATGTAAAAGCCAATTTTTAACACCCTGAATAAAACTGGTTTTGGGGTAAAGACTAAAAGCAACACTGTTCTCAGTCCTCAGTCTTTAAAACTATTTCTATTTTTATTTAGAAATTAAATTTCTGAAGATTTCAGTGTTTTGTTCGGTGTTACTGTTTGTATTAACATTAAATATTATTATTTTTTTATTTCTTCTCTCACAATCTGAGATCTTGTTTTAATTCACTTATTACACGTTTTATGGGATATTTTTTTGCGATGCATTAAATTGAGATTGGCAAAGCATCCATTACATAGATAGATAATGACTAGTAACAGTCTGTTTAGTTGACGGCTCCTTGAGCTGCATTTTTACTGTTTAACATCCACCGAGCCTGAGTGATTGTACTTTATGATGTGAAACTAGCTGATGTTTATGAAGCTGTGATACTGTGAGTGTACTGCCACATTGTACTGTCAGGGAAATACCAGAGATAGGACCAGTGCAAGCTGGTGTTTGTTTAAACATACAAGACCACCCTTACAAAAAATAAGTATACTTCAAGATTATTTTTTTAAGTAAACTTAACTTTAAATATATTCCCAAGTATACTTTATGTAATAAGTTAACTAATATCCATGAGTGTACTACTTCAATACTTCTTGGGACTAATCGGCCCACTTTTTAGTTTATAAAAGTATACTTTTAAGTACACTTTAAACTTTGAGTACACAACTAGTTTACATCAAAGTTGTATTTTGTACTGCAACTATCATGTGAACTTATAGGTATACTGTTAGTTTACTAGTTATATATTTGTAGCCCATTTTTTAGTTTATGAAAGTACACTTTAAAGTATACTCTCAGTAAACTACTAGTTTAATAGGTTTTACTGCAAGTATACTTGTAAGTTTTCTTAAGTGGACTTATATTTCTTAGCCAAATATATGTTTCTGTATACTTTTCAGAATAAGCCAAGTATACTTAGACTTTTCTGTATACCTGCCAAGTACACTTGAACTTTTCTGTATACTTGTCGGTATAAGCCAAGTATACTTAAGTATAATTTTGTTAAGTATATCTCTGATAAGTACATAAAAAGTAATCTGAAAGCATACTCTCTTATTTTAAGTTTAAAGAGGCTTTATGTAGGAATCAGAAATTGCATCGGTCACAACAATGAGGTAACACATTGTTTTGTGAGACGGGCTTCACCAGGTATAACTTTGCATTTTTTGTGCTTCTGTGGAGTCTGAGTTGTGGTGGAGGCTGGCGGTTAGCGGACTCCATAACTAACTGAACATTAGCTGTGGTTGCACTCTGTTAGCCCTGTAAGTGGAGCTGAAAATAAAGACACTTGCGGGCGCGCTTCTTCACATTAAAAGCCGTCTACAGGGTGATAGAGGAAACCCAGGAAGTGGCAGAAGGTCTCAGTTTTTAGGTTAGGTTACAACCTGTTCACACACTGGCATCAAAAATCGATTAAAACATGTTTACATGTAAAAACTTACATACAGTCCCTTTAAAAGAAGTATACTAACAGCATACTTGAATAAACTTACACTACAAGATGGTAAGATCATGACAACTTTTATGTTCTGCAAACTGTCTTTCACACGTCTTTAAGATAGATAGAGTCAATTCACACTGCTGCAGACTTCTCACGCTATATCTAACAGGACATTTTAACATCTGTACGTTTTAGAGGAAGTTTTACTGAGCGTGCCCTGAAATCAGCTGGGAGCTGTACCAAGGTTGAGGTTAAAAACCAAAAGCAGAAGTTTACAATCAAGGCCCCCTCGACTCTGGATCGACCTGTCAGAGGAGGTCCACATATCACACACGGAAACTTTTCGCTCAATTCACTTTTTCCATACAGTTTCCTGAAATAGTAGTAGCACAAGGGATGGCGCTCACATTTTGTAATTTGTGAAAATACTATCAAAAGTACATACTGGAAATTGTGAAGTTTTCAATTCTGATTTGCACAAGTACAGATCCTGTGTGACGCCACATTTCCTGACAACTTGAAAAGGTGTGATTGCTGAAATTTCAACAAGCAAAAGAAAAACGAAATCTCTATTTTTCTCTTGTTGGGTCTCTAAATTATAGAGTACAGTCTAAGACCTGCTCTGTATATAAAGCGTCTTGAGATAACTTCTGTGATGATTTGAATAGAATTGAATTGAAAAATAGTTTTCTCTAGATTTGTGTCAGTGTGTTAACATTTTTTCTCTGAAATACCTTCATACCAGTGTCCATAAACTCTACCTGTCTGATCTGGTCTAGTGTGCTCAGTGTAGATGAGGGCAGTAATCTTCAGACTTTGACTTTTAAGAGCCTTTAAGTTGTTTTATGATCCCGATCAGACTCTATGAACGAGCAACAGGAACTGCAGCAGCACTGATAAAACTTCCTGCACATGTCTCCAGACAGAAAAAAAAGGACAACAAGTGAGTTTTGAAACTCACAAATCTCTGCCTGAAGATATACGTGGTTGGGTAATATTGGATTCTCGTTGAGTCAGTAAAATCCTTACTCATGGCCAAAGCTGGCTGCCGTTTTCTCATCACTCAGGAAGCACTGTTGCACCAGGAAGTTTGCATCAAAGCTGCCATCATTGGGAAACTTTGTCTGTCCTCTTCTGTGCAGATGGAAGGCTGCAGGGGCATGTCCTCCTTTCTCAACCGATCCAGATGTGTCAGCCGGTGTGTGGACTCTGCAGAGTCACCAACACCTGCAACTACAGCTTGGACAGCAACAGGTAAGATCCAACCACACTCTCAAAATAAGTTTACAGAGCTTTGAAGCACCTTTAGGGATTCTTATGACTGCAGCTACACAGGAAGCATCAGATGACATACCTGCCTGCTGAGCATAGGAAACACTGATGATTCACATTAAAAGCCTGTTCCTGGTAGGCTTTTTAATGTGAATCATCTTTGAACAGTGAATCATCTCCCTTCTTCCAGCTTGACAAATCTGAGCCCACGAAACTCCCTCTCATCCCTCAGCAATGACAGTTGATAATATATATTGGTAAAATACATATGTCTGTCTCCTTTCTCTCTATAAGCCGCCCCAGAAGAATCTTCACACCAAAACCATCAGCCGGCTGGTTCAGGATCTATCCCACTTCTCCTTCTGTCACCGCCAGAAACCAGTGGAGGAGAAACAAACCCAACCTTTTCTATTAAACGCCCACAGCCAACCTACACAAAGAGGAGCCATCACGAGGCCTTCAGACGTTCCCATCCCTCACGGTTGAACCCACACTCCAGCTCTGCTGAAGATGGTGACGGCGAGGAGGGAAGGAAGAGGAACGGAGAGGACTTGTCTCTTCAGCATCCCGAGAACAAAACCTTCCTCCTTCCCAGGAGCAGTCCGGTCATCTCCAGACGCCACAGGCCCATCTCCTGGCATGGAGGGGGCACTGACGCGTCTGCCCCATCAAGGTAACTGAAAACAACAAAAGAATACTCAAGTAATAGTGCAATTCATGTCAGATATCTTTCTGTATCACACAAAAACAAAGTCCCTCCAGAGGTCTAAAACATCTGTAATAATCATACTGATTGTATATAAGAAGTGGACGTATTCACCGTGACGTCACCCATTGGTTTGTTGTCTGCCGTTTTGAAGCCTCGAGTTCGGCATTTTGGCCGTCACCATGTTGTTTTTTTGCAACCAGAAGTGAAACAAGAGGGTGGAGACATGACATTTCTAGGCAACCAATAAGGTTTCAATTAAATTTCATGAACTGAAAACACACTGTGAAAGGGTTAAAGTTCTAAGACGAAAACACAGACAACGCTGCGGTAGCGACCTGTCAATCACAAGATAGCCCCGCCCTAAAGCATCCCCTGCTTTATGGTCTATTTGACTCTAAATGGGACCATAATTTACTTAATGAACATCATGCTGTATTGAAGAAGACTTGAAACTAGAGATTGAGACCATAAACTCCTGTTACCAATGTTTACTGAGGTAATAAATCAAGTGAGAAGTAGGCTCATTTTCTCATAGACTTCTAAACAATCAGACTTCTTTTTGCAACCAGAGGAGTCGCCCCCTGCTGGCTGTTAGAGAGAATGCAGGTTTAAGGCACTTCAGCATTGGCTTCACTAATCAGACCCGGAGGTTGCCCACAGGTAATAATAAAATAGTAGTAGTAGTTGCTTTAACTGGGGCACCGCGATAGCGCTGCAACTGTGCAAGATGCAGTCATGAAACCTTACAGGTGTAGTTGAGAAGGCTGAGTTTGAAGATGGGTGTGGTCCGAGCAAGGGCTCCGGAAGTAGGGGGATACGCCCTGGACCCATGAAGAGATTTTTTGTCTTGGAAAGATTTTTGAGAAATCCAACATAATAGGGCATTTCTGTCATAGACATTTAATGTTTCCAAATGTTCCCTTTCTGAATTTGTGGAAGTGTATATTCTGATTTGTAATGTGGTAATCCTTTTTGACTAAAGTGAAACGTAACGTCTTCTAGCTCGGACTCCCATTCTCCTGCTTCTTCTGGTTCGCTGTCTCTGGATCAGTGCCTCACAGTGACCAGTACGGAGGATATGGGATCCGAACCGAGCTCCTGTCACCACCACCCGTCCCCTCTCCAGGAGAAGGAGAAGACACGTCCCGTCTCTGCCTCGTCGCACCTGAACCGTCTCAGCACCGGTCTCCAGCTTCTCTTCAGTGGACAGCAGGGATTGGCTGAGGAGCACAGAGACCCCAGAGGTGATGCCCCTCACTCACCGGGTAGAATAGGTTTAATCATTACACTACAAAGCCTATAGTGGCAGTGTTTACATGCACTGAGTACACATGCTGTTCCCGAAACCTGCTTATGATCTGATTTAGATCAGTTTGAAACCAATATACTAGATAATGCTAGCAAACACCGTTTTGCATGTATTTGGTCATAAACCAAAGTATTGGACAGACTGAAGATCAGGGGATCAAAGTTATTGCAGTTCACCCTCTGGGGATCATGAATGCGTGAACCAAATTGCACCGCAATCCATCCGATACTTATTTAGATAATTCAATAAAAAACAAAAATGTCAACCTCATTTTGACGCTAGATAAAACATTCAGGGGATCAGTGAAGCCAGTGGGATTCATCCTCTGGGGAACATGAATGTTTGTACAAAGTTTCATGGCTACAAAAACTGTTTCTGGTGAGGTCTCTGAGCCTCGATCCATGACATTTGTCTCTCTACTTTTTCTACTCGCATGACGAATGGGTTAGAAAACTAATTTTTACAGAGCCAACATACACAAAGGAACATCCCACTGGAATCTTCTTTCGTACCATTACACATTACACAAATTCATTTGATTTTCTATGCTGATTTAACTGTTAAATTAAGTTGTACTCTTTTTGCATGTGTGTGTGTGTGTGTGTGTGTGTGTGTGTGTGTGTGTGTGTGTGTTTTGTCAGGCCTCTCTACCTCAACACAACACAGCCACGAGAGAAGGTGCAGTGGTGTCCCAGAATTCTCTGCAGACATCTTTAAGACCAGTTGTGAGCTGGAAAAGGTGCGATTGTTGCCTGTACAGTAACACTTCCAGTTTATTAGTACTTTTGGTACATTTTAGATGTAAACATGTCTGTAAAATGAGTAATTTGATGCACCTGGCAGTGAGTTTGGTGTGTATGACACAGGTTCAGAGAGCTTTTTAACACAACAGATGAACATTTTGACTCAGATATCAGTCTCTTAATCTCTCTGAAAATATGAAAATGACATCCATCTTCTCGTCTAACTCTGGATAATACACTGTCTGTGTGTTAACAATGATGACTGTGTGTGCAGGAGAATGCTCATTTCATTGTGGTGGACATGATGCTGGAGGTGCTGGAAGGTGTGAAGTGGACTCTGCGCTCTGATCGACAGACGTCCACGATAGACGCACACTGCAGCATGTGCACGCACAGACACACGAGCTCGACAGAGGACACACCGCCACGTGAACAGAGATGTAAAACATCACAAGCTCGTGATCCTAAACAAGAGACTAACAAGACATCACATAGAAACACACACTCCTCTTATGTACACACACGCCGGCACACACAGGATGAAGAGGAGGAGGAGGATGCAGGGAAGGACGAGGCTGAACATCTGCCAAAGACTTTCTCCGTCCTCTCCACTGACAGTGGATTTGAAGGTCAAATTATTTCCACTGCACATTTAAATATAAATGTTCGTATCATTATTTTTTAATAGTGTTTTTAATTCTTATTTTGTTATGCCATTTTTACTCAGATGTATTATAACTCACTGATTAACATTGCATCACTTATGAATATCATATTCTGTGTTTTCATTTCAGAATTGGGAGTCGACACCACGCTGACACCGAGAGATTCTCCCAGAAAGTAAGAAAAACACACAAATGACTATGTGTGTGTGTGTGTGTGTGTCCCAAATCTATACGTTTTTTCAGCTTTTGTGAGTCCTGACTGAGTCAATCTGTGGTTTTCCATGATGCAGTGCAGAGTGTCTGGCCCAGCAGCTGGTGCTGGAATTCAGGAGGAGCTGGCTTCCTTCCCAGCCTCGGCGTGGGCGGCTAAGCCTCCGTAGTTCACTGCAGGCGGTGAGAGCACGTACAGCGACCCAATATCACCTATGAACACTCTCGCTTTCTGATTGTTTTAATCTTGTATGTTGGAGACATAGATGCCTGACAGATGAAGCTGTACTTAAGCTTGCACTTCTTTAAGTTTAGTTAACAAAAAAAGTTACTAGCTAAAAATGGATGCAAAAATGCAATGCAATGCAAAAATGCAATTAAATACATCCAATCCAAAATAACGAAAATAACACAATATAGACTTCCCGTCTTTGATTCCTCCCCCATTTTCAAGGTAATGCATTTACATTTAGCTTCATTTGCCAAACAATAGAGAAAATGCAACAAAAATATGTATTTCAAAACCTTGTAATATTTAATTTGCTCTCTGGCTACCCTTTGTTTCTAGTCCCCAACTATGAAACTTGCTCCTCTCTGTTTTTTGTTTGCTAGTTGCCAGGTACTGGAGATGTGGCAGTGAGCAGCAGCAGCCTGGCAGAGGAGATCAGACTGAGGACCAGGATGAGAGGCTCCCTGAGCTGGGCCCCGCCACGCTTCCAGATCATCTTCACTGTTCAGCCAACCCACAGGTCTTCATTACATCTGAAGAGACTCAAATACACTGAATACAAAAAATAATAGATAGAAATAAAGAAAGATAGATAGATGTGGACATTAACAGTAGACTGTTTCCTCCGCCAGACGCAGTGAGGTGGTGGCTCTGCAGCACTTCCTGTGTGCAGGCTGTGGGACGGAGGTGGAGCCCAGTGAGTATTCACAGTTCACTTTTAGCTGCGGTGGAGTGAAACCTGTGAAGTTCACTCAGAGAGAAACTAGAATAGAAAATGTACAGTTCTTCTATCAGTGTGCACTGGAGTCTTTCTTAATACGGACACTAGGGGGTGTTGAATCAGACAATTTTAAATCATTTTAAATTAATCTGAATGAATCTGTCTTTACATTATTGATCCTTTTACTTTTTATGGATGGAACATATATATTATCTCACAATGTTGGTGCTAAACTAAAAGTTTACGTTGTGTGAAAATAGTAACAAAACAATATTCATCAGACGAATGAGCTGATGAGAAGCATGTCTGAGTTCTGCCTCTCTCTCTCTGCTACCAGGGTACATCAAGAAACTGCGCTATTGTGAATATCTTGGCAGGTATGTAGAATAATTTGTTGTTATCAATATATTAGCAGGACCAAGAGTTCACTGCTATGCTAGCAGTTCTTAATTAGAAAAAAAAACCTCTTAGTTTTGCATTTGATATAATACAATTTGCTATTTCACATGAAACGCAACATGCAGCTGAGGCTGATGGGAATGTCATAAATCAAAGTATTGGATAAAATCGGACCTTTGACCTCATGGTGGTGGATCATCAAAGTTATTACAATTCATCCTGAGGGGAACCTGACTATATGTGCAAGACTTCACAGCAACCCATCTAATAGTTGTTGAGATAATTAACTCAAAGCCACAGGAGGAAAAGTCACCAAAGTCAGTATGAGTCATCCTGAGAGAAACATAAATATCTGTACAAAATGTAATCAGTAATCAGCCTGAGTCATTTCAGTCTGGACCAAAACGATGCTATCATGAATACAAATAATTATTTTATAGCGTCTTCAACAAAAAAACACTAAGCTATTAAATGAATCATATTGTTTTACTCAGATGATTAATTAATTGTGATTCATTTGGCAGATATTTCTGTGACTGCTGCCACAGCGGCTCTGAAGCTGTGATTCCTGGTCGACTTCTGTCCAGCTGGGACTCTGGCAGGTAATGAAACTCCTGCTACTTCTAGTATTAATGCAACTGCTAATAGATCTATGACTGATATCATCCACAATATCATATACAGTAAGTGCTAATATCATTATTCTTATGAATACAGTCATAAACCTTCTGCTTCTGCTGAAACCAGTGGGCCTATTGTTATGACAACTAAGAATAGAATAAAATCATTTTATGGTGAGAAGTTTTACCAATGCTTTTGCCAACCTTTTATTAATGACAACAACAATAGTACATTAACATTTGAAAAAAATACATCTTAAAGCAACAAGCAAGTGAAGAGTTATAGCATTTCATAAAAATGATAAAAAAAATATATTAATAAAAGATAAAATATATATATATATATAAAAGGATAATATTCAAACATGAAGTGAAAATAATAATTAACCTCTTAAGCTGGAAGGTGTGGTTTGCCTAGACAGACATACCCAAATTAAATCACGAATAGCTCCACAATTAGCAGGTCTATATGCATGATCTTGGTCTCTATGGATAGGTAAGACCTCAAAGAATCCATCCCCAGTAACATTGTGACTGTTACTATGCCTGAGTAAACTGTGATGAACCAAAGGAAAAATGGAAATTTTTATCCTCGCCTAAAATGTTTTCTAGATTAGACAGTGGATAAAACCATTTAGCAATGATGTAATGCACAGAGATGCAACTGAATTCATTCAGCAACTCCTTGACTACAGCTGTGCCAAAGTAGATATAAATAAGACAAAGCACATAGATTCTACAAAGGTTTTAGTGAAGATAGGACCAGGAGGACTCTCCATTTGGCCACTTGGATACCCAAAGTGTGCCAAATGGGTTTTCTACATCTTGAAATAGAATCTGGCTCTAAACTACAACTGATATCCACTACAGGAGGCTATGTGCACACAATGGAGCCTTTGGCCATGACATTTACCCTGTGCATCAGCACATTCTACCATTGTGCACAGTATAAAATCAATAAAAAACAACTAAATTGTATAATTTTGACTCCAAATGGAATAGTTTTATCATAATAATGAAATATGATCAAGTAAAACCTACAAAATAATAACAAATAAGATCAATAACAATGTAAATAAGATAACAAAAAATAATCAAAAGTCAAGTATATACATTCAATATAAAAATGTTCAGAAATATTAAAAACTACAATTTCTCGTGCGTTGCTTTTGTAACTAAAATATTGAAATCATTGCTAAACAAACATCGTTTGGACAAAATACACTTGGAGTGTTGTTTTAGTAGCATTAAGGCCTGAAAAAGTCAGAAAAAAGACCACCACAACCTTTTATGAAGTTTTTAAAGGCAGTGTACCGGGTCCGTCGGGTAAAAGAGGTTAAGTATTAATTACAGACAACCTGAGAGAGCCTAGACAAATATTAATATCACTATCAATTCAATTAAAGCATAATTATTCATATAGCATCATTCAACAAACAGCTCAGCTCAGTGGGAAAAGGAACACTTTGACTCTTCATTAAACCTTTCATAATAATATTAATATTTCAGATACCCTGTGAGTGATTTCTCCAAACAGCTGCTGGATTCAGTTTGGCATCAGCCTCTGTTTGACCTGACCTGCGTCGGTAAGACTCTCTACAGCAGAGCCAAAGAGCTGGACAAGTTCAGGGTGAGTTAAAGAGGGAATTATTATTATTACTCCGATGAAGAGCACTGCACAGCCGCTTCTCAAGCCTATAATGGCCCTATTTCATTATTAAATAATGATGATAATAAGGTTAATATTCTTCCAGTGGTTCAAACTGGGCTTAGTCTTAAAGTATCTACATTTATGCACAAAAAACTTCCACGGTAACGACACAATATTGAGAACAAAGTCCAACACAGCAGCAGAGATACATTTAAACTTTAGTTTTTTATTTCTATTGACTTTCCTTTGTTCCTTTCGTCCTTCTTTATTTACTTCCTTCCTCCCCTACTTCCTCTCTCCTTCAGGAGCTCCAGGAACAGCTGATGGACATCAAGAAGCTGCTGAAAGCCTGCAGGTTATCTGGAAGGTAGATAGAACAGTTATTAATTAAATATTACTGTAATACTGTACTTGTTTAAAGATTGCAAACTACAAGAACGAATTAAATGTATTTAAAAATATCACATTAAGTGTAATAATACCACTGTGTGTAGGATTTGAAAACGTTTTACTTTGGCGCCACCCAGTGGGTAAATATCAGAAAAGACACCGTGGCAGACAGCAATGCATGCCTCTGTTTCACAAACACACAACACTTTATCCCATCAGAAGACGCTACAATCACATTCAAATTCAACATATAGTAACTTTAAACACGGGGCCATAGATTCTAACTTACTGATATTTCAGAGTCATGGTCGGGGCTGTGTTGATCTGCTGTGGCAGGAAGGACTATGATCTAAATACTGAAGTTCAACCAGAAGTCCACAAACAAGACATTTACCATCAAGAGGAAGCAGTTTTAGAGCGTTTGTGTGTGTGTTTCTGTCTCAGGGTGAACGCCGAGTTCGAACAGCTTCCTGCTCACCTGATGAAGCAGCCACACCTCTTCTCCATGGATGACCTCTTGAGGGTGAAGAAGGGTCAGCTCGTGTCGCAGGCCAGAGCCGTGCTGCACTCTGCTATCAATCATGTTGAAAACTGTGAGGTCAGTCTGAAGCACTGTGAGAGGTGGCTTTCTTTAAATGTAGAGAAAATACACAGTATATTTCTAATGCAGCATGCTATTATTGTTCCTCAATCTTGATATGAAATACTAAAATGTCTGCAGATGTTTTATCACCACTGGCACCAAGCCAAAGCTACACAGGACTGGCATCAAAACAACAATGGTCTTGTCCTGGAGTCCAAATCTTGGGATTAACGGCACTGCACTGAATTTTAACAATTCTTCTGACTTTTTTTTCCCACACAGTTGTGTCTGGCCCGAGGTTTTATCTGTGAGTTCTGCAGAGAAAGAGACATCATCTTTCCTTTTCAGAGGGACATATGTAGGCGATGTCCAGGTAAGCACTGCCACATGCTGATTACTTCTAACATAAATGAGATGTGCTGAATGTAAGGCTGATACTGTGAAATGGAGGCAACAATGACATCATGTAAACAGGCTTATTTCCAGATTTAAGTTCCAGCATATTATTACAGTGGGAGGCATTATTTTACATTTGGCCAAAGAGCCTTTCTCAGGAGTTTGTGGAGACCAAAACAGAGCTAAGAGAGATTGAATATTGTATTTAAATGAATAAATTGACACACGCACACGGCTCCAAATAAATCCAAATCTTAATGCTGATAAGTTCACCATGTCAACTTAAAAGATGATATATCAGTAACAGTAATCAGTAATCAGTAATTGCAGGATAAAACAAAATCCCAACAGCAGTAGATGTGGTGTTTTGTGAATTATGTCATAAACCAAAGAGGTATTTTTCTGCCATGACTTCGTTATCGGTGAATAAATGATTAGAAAAAGATGAAATTGGAGGCAGCGGCTTAAAACGAGTTTGAAATTGTTTCAAGTGTGTCGTCTGTGCAAAAACACATTTTTAATTACATCTAGAGCTAACATGAGGTTTCAGCAATCTGAGTTAGAGAAATCAAGTTGGTATCTTCCAATTTTTTTTAGGTACAAAATTAGCTAAAGTCAGAGAAACATGCTTATTTTTGCTTTTTTTTCTCTTATATTTACAGTGTTGGGAACAAAAGGGGAAAACAGAGACATGACCATTGTAGTCACAAAAATGGTGCAGAAATGATCAACTGTACTAACTATTGCTTCTCTTTTTACAGTGTGCAAGGCCTGCTTTCACAAAAACTGTTTTGTGGAAAAGAGGTGTCCGAAATGTGCACGGATCCAATCACGGAAGAAACGTCCAGATCGATCCATTAAGTAACATCTGAATGGCTGCAGCTCAGCACCACCCTTCATGATTCATCTACATCACCTTTTCCACAGTTTCACATAAAATACAATTTTCCTCTGAGTGCTTACCAAAATAATATCATCATTTCTAAAATAGGGAATACAATTTGTTTGATTCAATCTCAAATAGTTCATGTTATGGAAATTAAGAGAGTGATTCTTTACCTCAAGCCACAATACACCTCTGTGCAAAACCATTTCAAATTGTCTGCTGTCTTTTCTTGTTTATGCATGAATGTATGAGTATGGGCTGTCTATAAGGTGTTTCTCAGGGTAACACTGATGGACGGAGAATACCAGCTTTGGACCTCTTAATATTTCAGATTTTTATGTTTATTTACTGTGATAATTGTGTTTTTTTCTTATTATTTTTCCAGTAAATAAACACAAATCTGTCAGCAAGTGACAGTATCTGACAGTAGAAATAATAAGAAATAACCTGGAGACAATTTAATTATTAAAACAATTGTTAACAGTGACACGCACAATAGAGTGCTGCAGGAATGAGTCCTAAAACCTGGAAATGAGTTAACACTTTAGCTCTTCCCGTTACCTCGTCTGGAAGTCAATGGGTTTTTTGAATGGATTGTTTGGTTAGATGTCTGAAAGGTAAAGGTCTAAAGGTCTGTGGTCAACACAAGCATAAGATTTTAACGTTTTGTTCTACGATATAAAATATATCAATAAATACCCCAGTCATGAATTATGAAGCTTTTATAGGTCTTAAAAAAGGTTGCTAACAAGTGGCTAAATGATACGTCATCATAAAGAAACGTCATCACGCCGACTTGTCCGCCTTTACAGCCTCATTGTGTATACTCGCGCTCAGGCGACCGTGGTGTAGTTTGTTTATAGCCTAACGTTAGCTTTTTACTTCTGCCGATTGCATTCACAACTCAAAAATCATAAAAGTGGTGTTCATTTGTGGAGATTATGCAACATCTTGCATTGACATGCAACAAGGGTTCTTGCTTGATTTGAAACGGGGATGTTGCAGGGGGCTTTTGGTGAAGTGGAGGCCTGTAACACTGAGTGACAGCAGGACATGGATGCTTTGTCAACTGAGCAAACAGTAGCAGGTATCGCAATGTAAGTAGCATTGAGAAATTCTGTCTCCTTCGTCCTTTATCTCCGTTTTGATTTGGCAACTTTACCACCTCACCTTGGACAAAGAGTTTATCTTTCTGAAGACGTCTGTTGAATCACAAGAAATACGTTTAAAGATCCAACTTGCTGCCGGTTGCAGGTAAAAAAATAATGTTTTTGATTTGTCCACTAATGTTTATGTAGGAACGATATGTGACCAAATCATGGAGCAACATTGGAAGTGTTGTGATCACACGTGCTGGGGCAAGATGTATCCCAACTTGAGAAAAATCAAACAAAAGAAAAACTGGATGAAACAAATTTAGTCCTCAACAAGTTAAATGAGATTAACGTGAATGCTGTGGTGGCTTAATGAGCAGACACACACAACACACACACACACACACACACACACACACACACACACACACACACACACACACACACACACACACTTAATTTGCCTCTCTGTGAAAAATGTTTTGCAGCCCATTAGTTGCTCCTAATGACAGTGTGCTGAATCCCTCTAGACAGGAAGTTTGTTCACACCTGCATGGATTAGTCAGATGATGACATCTCAACCTCTGAGGTGCCACTGCAATCAGAGGTGTTAAAAAAAACAAGCTTCAGCATGAAAACATGATTCAGCCACCACATCAACATATGATGCAACAATTACTGAAGAGTAATGTTTTTGTTTTTTTCAGTTGAGATTGTGTCTGACTTTTAATGTTTGTTTGTTCAGTGTCCAATATTTAATCAGGGGGGTCAGAGGGGTCTCTGCCAGTCACAAATCCACAGAGTGCTGGCAGCACCAAAACTCATTGTTTTGGTATTAAGGTCCACAACTTTACTGTTTTGGTTCACTCTCACAGCTCTCATCAGTGTCCTTTTCAGGACTCTCCAAAAACCCACTACCAAAGAGTTTGGTGCTGTCCAGCACCATATAGGCTAGAGTAGACCGACACAGTCAGTTTCTCTGTGTCTGCTGATGTGTAAATAGTGGGGGTGTAACAGTACATAGCAGTCACGTTTCGGTACATATCCGTAAAAGAAAGACTGACAAAATCCTCTTGCACGGGACTGAGGTAACATTTTGCCAACTGGCAACTTTGGTGAACTATTTTATTTATAAAAATAAGGAACATTTCAAACAGCGGTGATCTGGAGCTACCAGAATGACCAACCTTGCTCCTGACTCTCCCTCTCTCCAACAGGGGAAAGGGGAGACGGAGCAAATGCGTTCACCCCCAGGGGTGGATCGTCCTGCTGTGCCAGGGAGAACCATAGCGGGCAGTTAGTGTTGCGTTGGTTGGTGAACCGATCCACTTCAACTCTCCCCGAACCAGGTCCAAATCTGCTTCACCACCTCTGGGTAGGCACCCCCTTGTTCTCCAGTCCCGGAAGTGGAGAGCCTTCAGACACAACATGTGCTCTGAGGCCAACAACCACAGGTTCTTTACCGTTCCCAACAGGGCAACGGACCGAACTCCTCCACCATGGTGTGGTTGTCAGTCCTCACCATGACATGCTTTCCCCCGTATCAGGGGCTTGAAGTGCGGAAAGACCAAGAACACTGCCTGCAGCTCAAGGAGGTTTATGTGTTGGTCCTCCGTCGGAGGCCACACACCACCTACCGCTCTCCCCAAGCAGCCCCCCCACCCCCCACCCCACCCCGTCAGGGATGCATCCGTGAACACCATGACATAGGAAGTCATTGTCTCAGCGGTGTTTTCTTCAACAGGCTTTGTGGGGACCCCAAGTAGCGTCAGTCGTTCTCTAACACGGGGGTAATGGTAACCAAGCGCCTCTTGCGCTTGTTGGCATCCAAGCAGAGGCTGGCAAGCCACCTCTGCAGGCGCCGCATGCCCCAGCAGCATCACTGGATAGGCAGCCGCCATAATCCCCAGCGCCTGCATGACAGTCATTGCCATCACCATTGCAACCCACCGCAGTTTACCAACTGCCTGCTGCAGGGCCGTCAATCTGTGTTCCGACAGAGTAGTCAGCAGCCTGCATGCATTGAGCACAACCCCCAGATACTCCACCCGTCGCTATGGCAAGAGTCCGCTCTTCTTCCAGTTGATCGCAAACCCCAACTTGGTTAGGTATAAGATAAATTGGGCCTTGTGTTATGCCCCACCCTTGGGTAGCCCTATGAGGTGAACAACACTCCACCACTGAACCAAATCAACCACAGCAGACACTTTTAAAACAATCAAATCCATGGGATTTCTTAACATAAACACATACAAACCAAGACAATACAAAATCCTAGGCTGTGAGGCAGCAAGACCAGCTGTTCCCACGCCAGAGGCCTCTCCTTTCTTCCCAGCACTTCCTTCCCAGGCCAGGTGCACCTCGTTGAGCAATGCAGCACACCTGGGCAGAGCTACTTCAGAGGAGCAGCACAGGGAAAACATGCAGCCATGACATGTATGGAACATAGCCCATTCTCTGGACTTAGCCATGATGATGAGGTCACTGATATAAAAGCAGGCCCTCATGCCACATTTGCGCCGTGGTTGCAATGCCATGGCTTGAAGCGCCGTGGCTTGCAGTGTCGTGGCCACACATCTGCTGAAAGTGCAGGGGACCGAGGAATACCAGAACAGCAGCCGGCTGTACTCTTGGGCTATCCAATTGAAGGCGAAATGCAATAATTCCCTGTGGTTTGAAGCCACCTTGATATGAAAGTATACGTCCTTTAAGCCGATAGCGGTGAACCAATCGCCCGGCTGAACCAGTTCCAGTAACTGCTTGATGGTTAGCATACATAATGTCTTGCGGGCAATGCGTGCAATGCGTGTTTGGAATGCACTGTGCTGTCGATCCACTCTAATCAGGAGCCTTCAGCTGGCACGGAGCCCTCTCTGCGCAACCGTTCACCTTGGCCGCGGTGCTGGGGTGCCTCTGCCAAGGCCCGCTAGCCATGGTAGCTCCTGCAGTTTGTCTGTAATGTTTTCCTTTGTTGCCTTCTTTTTGCCACGATTCATGAATACATTTCATCAGGCGAAATCTCACCCGGGGAGGCAGGGAGGAAACTCTGGTGGCCAAGCAGGGATCTAAAAGGGCCTAAAAAAACAACGCAGGGGGCTATTACTAAGAAGTATTTGAAGACTTCAGGGTTCGGTAATCTTGAAACAAACTGGATTATCTGACGTGCCGCCCAACTATGCGGCACTTGGTTTCCATTCCTCCCACGGTACAGGACAATCTGCGGGTGACGAGTGACCTCCTACATGATGGTGTTCACGGATGCGTCATTGGCAGGGGGGACCTGCTTTGTGAGAGCAGTTGGTGGGGTGTGGCCCCTGGCGGAGGGCTGACACATCAATCTCCTAGAGTTACAGGCAGTGTTCTTAGTCCTCCAACACTTCATGTCCCTGATACGGTGGAGGACATGTTGGAGAGGACTGACAACCGTGCCATGGTGGCGTACTGTACATCAACAGGCAGGGTGGAGTTTGGTCCACTACCCTATTGAGGATGGCGAAGAACCTGTGGTTCTGGGCCTCAGATCACCTGATGTTTCTGAAGGCTCTCCACATTCCCAGTTTGGGGGAGCGAGGTGCATCTATTTGCCAACCGACGCAACACCCACTGGCCGCTATGGTTCTCCCTGGCACGACGTTCCAACCCTGGGGGTGTCTGCATTTGCTCATGTGCCGTGTTCAAGCAAATTGCTTAACACCTTTCCCCTAATCCGTCTCATCCCTCCCCTGTTGGAGAAAGTGATGCAGAAGCAGTTGTCGGTCATTCTGGTAGCCCAGGCTGACGCTCTGCGTCGTGGTATGCAGAACTGACTCAGATGATGGCGGCCCAGCCCTGGGGGGCTCTGTCTCAGGAGATGGGCGCGATAGGCGTGTTGCCCATGCTGGGCCATCATCTCTGTGCTGGAGGGCAGACCATCGAAGCAGCGATCCACCATTGCCTGTTACAAGGCAAAGTTGTCAGAGTTCCAACACTGGTGCGAGGAAAGGAGGTTAGATCCCCTGTCCTGCACAGGTCAATTCTCTCTTTTTTGCAGTATTTGGTGGATGGACGCCACTCATGCCACTATTTAAGTTTATGCAGCATCCAGTGCTCCCTGCCACGAGAGTTTTGGCGACAGACCGGTCTTTGGCCATCCTAATCGTAAAGCAGTCCTTGCAGTGGGTCGCGAGACTGCGCCCGGTGAGGTGTGCCTCCTCCCCTCAATGCCATTGGTGCTCAAGGCCTTGGTAAAAGATCCCTTTGAGCCTCTGCAGCGCTCCTCTCTGAAGGCGTTTATCATTCAAGATAATTGCTCTCTTTGCACTGACCTCAGCAAAGACAGAGTGTGAACTATGCGTCCAGTTGGTGCACCCTAGTTGCTCGCTTCAGGCGTTGTTCAATAGAACTTATGGAGTTCTTTCAGGTCGAAGGTTATACAGCTGGATGCTTCATGTCTTCCACCCCATGCAGGGGACAGGGATATAAAGTTACATCTGCCTTGCCCAGTTTTTACGTTGGCATGATATATTGAACAATCAGACACACTGAAAAGCTATTTGTGTGCTTCAGTGATGGTGTGGCCGGTAAAGCCCTATCCAAGGAATACCTGGCGGGATGGCTTATCTCCCAAGCCTATAGGCAGTAGGGAAGAAACCTTCCAACTGTGTCCAAGCACACTCTACAAGCAGCGTGGCAGTGTCAGCGGCAGCGGCCTTGTTTGGTGGGGTGAGTGTCAAGGACATATGTACGGCAGCGGCATGGTTGACACCCTGTCCGTTCATACGGTTCTATCTGTTGGACATGTCGGGTCTGTGCTTGCTGGAACGACACACTACAGGTGAAAAGGGTGGGGTGCGTGTCAGTTGTGTTGCACCTGACGCCCCTCTGGGAATGATATACCTACATGTTCCTTTGCTCCTTGATAACCTGGGGAATGTGGTGTGCAGGGTGTGTAGAAGTAATCCCTTTTTAACTATATAATAATGTGATAAACAATGATAAAAGTATTAATCCTATAACCCTGTGTTTATTACTGAAACAGCATACAACCATAGTGCCACTGTATTTTTTAGACCCCCAATGCTGTAAATCACAGCTCTAAGTGATGTAATGCAAACGAACTCCAAGTCACCTCGCAGCTGTGTAGAAAAAACGATGCCACTGAGGGGGCCCAAAACAGGGAATCTGTCTCTGACATAATGGATGTCAGGGGAGGCACCTAGAGCATGTATGTTATATGTTGATTAGTGGATATTTTGACAAAGACCAGTGAAAATGGAGGATTCGAAGATATATTGCTGGGATAAGTTCTTTGATCTAGTAAATATGGTTTTGTTTTGGAGCCCGCGAATAGTTGCGTTCCGGATCGGCTCGGGTTTGGTTGTGTTTTTTATCTGCTGATTGGAAACACAATAAAACTCTGCTTCTTGCAACATCCTCGTACAGCATCAAGTGATTCATTTGAATAACCTGTGTTGACTTTCTGACACCCTTAAAATTGAACATTGAAGAACATTGAACTGAGATCTCAGCCGTTCCAGGCCCAAGGCTTGAGATTTCCAGACTCAACAGGTGTCTATTGCTTGTCTTTGCGGTGATGGACGGGGACAACAAACGCAATTTTTTTATCTGGGAGACCGCCTTTCATGTCCCGTTGGTTAAGTTTCACTTTCGAGTTACGATCAGCTCATTTTCACTTTACAAACAAAGTACTGAAAAGTAATGCCAGGGCGTCTGACAAAGCGTAAGTATGTGACAAGTTGTAATGAAAACTTGGGGGTCCGTACGTATTTGGTAAGGAACGTCGTGATTGGATGGCTATGCTTACGCAATTTTTCTGTGGTTGAAAGCGCGCACGTGATTGAAGGAGAGTATTACCCATAGAGGGCTCCGTCTGTGCCGTCCTGTTGACTGTCTAAACGCTGCTTAAATTACTTTTAAAAAAAAGAAGAGAGGTAGGTCAAGGGAAAGGTAACAAGGTTAAAGAATAACAAAGATTAGATATTAGAGAGAGACAGTGAGAGACAAATACGTGGAGAGTAAGGGTTGCAGAGAAAAGTGATGAAGATGATGGTGTGATGTGCAGATTTAGTGAGGAGGGGCATCAGAGTCAAACACAAACTGAAAAAAGAAGTTGGGAGGAGTTAAGAGAATGTGAGAGAGGCTAATCAGTTATATGACTCCGGTTGGTTCAGAAAGCTGCCAGAACTGCAGCTATCTACAGATCTCTGAAGATGGAGGTTGAGGACGGAGCAGAGCTCTGCTTTCCACAACTCCTGAACACCTCCTGCAAGAAGCCCACCTCTCCTTGGCCCGAAGCTGTGCTCTTTAACATTTTGGTGTCCACCATCTCTCTGCTCACTGTAGCTCTCAACCTGCTTGTCATCATCTCAGTTTCACACTTCAGGCAAAGATTAAATTCGCAGCACAACCTACACTTGAAGTTTTATATATATTAACATTTACAAGAATAATTGAGCTAGTAATGAATGATGTTGAAATTTGGCACACTAGATGTCTCCAGATGTTTTAATTGCCTGACCTGTGCTTTTCCTACTGTGACAAGTCAAACTGCCTGCTCAGAATAAGGATTATTGATATGGCAGATAAAATCAAATGTGAACAGCTACTGTAGATCAGAAGAAGAATGTCTTTGAGCTAGTACTGAACAGTGTTGCACCTTGGAACATTAGACTTGTATTCTGACTTGCTGACTGTTTTTGCACAACCAAGCTAAAATATGAGACTGTTGTCAATTGTCACACTTAGCCATGTGGTAACTACAAATGTGGTAGATCAGGAATTATTCAAAATCATAACTTTTTGGGGGAAATACTTGTTTGGGTTGTTTTGTCAGTTAGATATGAGGACTTGTTGGGTTCATAATACCTTGCTCTTTCCCTCCAGGCAGCTTGAAACTCCCACCAACATCCTCCTCCTCTCTCTGGCTGTCTCAGACTTTCTCGTGGGCCTCCTGCTGATGCCGGTAGAAATCCTCCAAAATACATCCTGCTGGTTTTTTGGTGACTTCATGTGTTCTCTGTATAAGTATTTGTCCTTCGTCATTACCTCTGCATCAGTAGGTGTCATGGTGCTCATATCAGTCGACCGTTACGTTGCTATTTGTGACCCTCTGCATTACACCATCAGAATCACTGTCAATAGAGTGAAACTCTGTGTTTGTCTGTGTTGGCTCTGTTCTGTTTCCTACGGCAGTCTCTTTGTAAAGGATGACCTGACTCAACTAGGCAGGTATAATTCCTGCTATGGAGAGTGTGTGATTGTCATTGACTATATTGCAGGAGCTGTTGACCTTGTTTTAACCTTTATTGTTCCAGTTACTGTCATCGTAGTTCTGTATGTGAGAGTATTTGCTGTGGCTGTATCTCAGGCTCGTGCCATGCGCTCTCACATTGCAGCTGTCACACTCCGGCTTTCAGGGGCTCAAACAGCAAACAAGTCTGAGCTGAAAGCAGCCAGGGCTCTTGGTGTTCTTGTAGTTGTGTTTCTAATGTGTTTCTGCCCATATTACTGTGCGATTCTTATAGGTGACTATTTGACCAATTCTTCATTCGTATTCTTTGAGCTCATTCTGTTTTATTTTAACTCATGCCTAAACCCTGTGATCTATGCCTTCTTTTACTCCTGGTTTAGAAAAGCAGTTAAACTCATTGTCACTCTTCAGATACTGCATCCTGGCTCACGTGAGGCCAACGTACTGTAGAGAGGCTGTGGAGTAACTCAGATCATAGTTGCTCTCAGGAATACAAAATGAATATATGTATATTGTTCAGTGAGTGAATTATCAAATACAGAAAGTGGAAAACATGCTTTTCTTTCTTTAAGTCGAAATTGTGTATGAACAACAATTGAAAGACCTGTGCTACACATTCAGCTTTTGCTTGGTTGTGTCATGTCATGGGTTTCATTGTATGACTGTTGTGTATTTGTCCTCTCTGATGGTGCTGCATTTTATGAAAGAGTCATAAGCACCATATACTGTTTCTAGGTAATCACAGAGTTTAATGTAAGCTTTAACGTCACACATCTTACAACAAGTCTTTTTTCTTTTTTTGTTTCATTTATTGTCAAATAAAGAAAAACATCAACTGTTATGCATTCAGATAAAAATGTCAGTACAAAAATATCATGCTCCCTTTCAGATCAGGGAAAAAAGAAATGCTATCATTTCAGTTTAGTGTAATTAATATTTGATCTCCTTAGCACATTTCTTTTCTTTTTTACGACAATTACTTTTCACATTGTCTCAGTCACACTCATAAGCACTATGCCGGCATTTTGGCAAGAAGTACATACATTTCACATACATATACAGTATTTTCACTCGCACACACACACATACATTCTCCTTCCACACACTTACATTCACCTTTCACATACATATATTCTTCTCACACATACATATATTCTTCTCACACATATATATATATTTTTGTGCGCGTGAAAATATATGTATGTGAAAGGAAAATGCATGTGTGTGTGAGTGCAAGAATGAATTATGTCTTGTACGGCCCCTCATAGTAAAGTGTAGAACATAGGAAGTTAAAGTCACACAAATATAGTAAAATGACATGTGAATGAACTGATGTTATGGGCAATTAAAAAATATTTTTATTAGATTCATGGTTATTCATTCAATTTGACATTGCATGGTAATTTGTTATGAAGTGACATAAAATATCATAATAAACACGAGACATGTTCATAATGTAACTTCATATCTCTTTATTGATTTTTGACAATGAGTTATATCACTAGCCAAAAAAACCCAAGTAAGTAATTTTATTTCAAACCATGAGGTTTTTTTTCCAAAACCTAACCAAATGGTTTTGTCGGCTAAACCTCAGCAAGTGTTTTGGTTTGACATCAAAACGTTAACCATGTGTTTACTGCGACTGTAGTGGAGCATCATAGTGTCAAATACTGGGCTACCTAGTTCGTTAGGAAGTGACGCCAAGAAGTCCTTCCAAAGTTTCAGTATGTGAAGAGTTGGGATGAGAACGTATTGGGTGTACACATGTCTGTTCCTCCCTCATCTATCTCCATACGGGAGACATGAGGAATTAAAGACAGTGGCATATATATATTGGATAAGACAGGGAGCCAGGGGAGTGGTGTTGAACGAATAGTCTAAGTTATGATTTGCATGGTTTTGTTGAGCTGGGTGTCCACATGGTGTGTATGGGATGACCTGGACCAAACAGAGGCACAGTATTCTGCTGCGCAGTACACAAGGGCCAGTGCCAAGGTGCACAGTGTGGGGGCTGCTGCCCCCCTTTTTGAGCCAGCGAGCTTACAGAGCAGGTTGTTTCTAGACTTCACCTTAGCCGCCATTCGTTTCAGGTGTTCCTTGAAGGACAGGGTCCTGTCAAGGGTCACTCCCTGGTAAGTTAGGTTGTGGGCGTCATTCAACTTAAGTCCGCTGAGTTGGATATTTAGCTCTGTAGCAGCTTTTGCATTGTTGAGGTGGAATACACTGGAGACTGTTTTATCTGGGCTTTGCTTTAGGCGCCAGGTTTTGCAGTACTGGTCCAGCTTTGCAAGGTCCTCCGTGAGCCCCTGTTCCAATGAGTTGAAGTCTGGTGCTTGGGTTGCCAGACAGAGAGACGTTGAGAGAGAAATAGGGAGAGAGTTAGGTTTGCACGAAAAGTGATGAAGATGATGTTGTGATGTGCAGATTTAGTGAGGAGGGGCATCAGAGTCAAACAGAGACTGAAAGAAATAGGATGGGAGGACTTAAGAGAATGTGAGAGAGGTTAATCATGTATATGACTCAGGTTTCTTCACAAGGCTGCCAGAACAGCAGCTATCTATAGGTCTCTGAAGATGGAGGTTGTGAACGCAGCAGAGCTCTGCTTTCCACAACTCCTGAACACCTCCTGCAAGAAGCCCACCTCTCCTTGGCCCGAAGCTGTGCTCCTTCAGACTTTGCTGTCGACCATCTCTCTGCTCACTGTAGCTCTCAACCTGCTTGTCATCATCTCAGTCTCACACTTCAGGCAAAGATTAAATTCTCAGCACAACCTACAGTTCAAGTTTTATATATATATTAACATTTACAAGAAGAATTGAGTTAGTTATGAATGATGTTGAAATCTGGCACACTAGATGTCTCCTCCCAACCACATTATTTGAAATTTTTGAACAATGACAGTTAAGTTTTAATTACCTGACCTGTGCTTTTCTTGCTATGAAAAGTCAAACTGCCTGCTCAGAAAAAGGCCTATTGGTATGGCAGATAAGGAAAACGTGAACAGCTACTGTAGATCAGAAGAAGAATTGTCTTTGAGCTAGTACTGAACAGTGTTGCACCTTGGAACATTAGACTTGTATTCTGCCTTTCTGACTGTTTTTTCACAACAAAGCTCAAATTTGAGACTGTGGTCAATTATCCACACTTAACAATGTGGTAACTACAGATGTGGTAGATCAGGAAGCATTCAAAATCATAACTTTTTTTGTGGAATACTTCTTTGGGTTTTTTTGTCAGTTAGATATGAGGACTTGTTGGGTTCATAATATTTTTCTCTTTCCCTCCAGGCAGCTCCACACTCCCACCAACATCCTCCTCCTCTCTCTGGCTGTCTCAGACTTTCTCGTGGGCCTCCTGCTGATGCCGTTAGAACTCCTCAGTAAAACATCCTGCTGGTTTTTTGGTGACTTCATGTGTTCTCTGTATAATTATTTGTCCTACATGATTACCTCTGCATCAGTAGTCGTCATGGTGCTCATATCAATCGACCGTTACGTTGCTATTTGTGACCCTCTGCGTTACACCACCAGAATCACTGTGAATAGAATCAAACTCTGTGTTTGTCTTTGTTGGCTCTACGCTGTTTCCTCCAGCAGTCTCTTTGTAAAGGATGACCTGACTCAACCAGGCAGGTATAAATCCTGCTACGGAGAGTGTGTGATTGTCATTGACCATATTGAAGGAACTGTTGACCTTGTGTTAAACTTCATTATTCCAGTTACTGTCATCATAGTTCTGAATATGAGAGTATTTGCTGTGGCTGCGTCTCAGGCTCGTGCCATGCGCTCTCACATTACAGCTGTCACACTCCCGCTTTCAGGGGCTCAAACAGCAAACAAGTCTGAGCTGAAAGCAGCCAGGACTCTTGGTGTTCTTGTAGTTGTGTTTCTAATGTGTTTCTGCCCATATTACTGTGCGATTCTTATAGGTGACTATTTGACCAATTCTTCATTTGTATTCTTTATGCTCTTTCTGTTCTATTTTAACTCATGTCTAAACCCTGTGATCTATGCCTTGTTTTACTCCTGGTTTAGAAAAGCAGTTAAACTCATTGTCACTCTTCAGATACTGCAGCCTGGCTCCCGTGAGGCCAACGTACTGTAGAGAGGCTGTGGAGTAACTTAGATCAGAGTTGCTCTCAGAAATACAAAATTAATATATTTATATTGTTCAGTGAGTGAATTATCAAATACAGAAAGTGGAAAACATGCTTTTCTTTCTTTAAGTCGAAATTGTGTATGAACAACAATTGAACGACCTGTGCCACACATTCAGCTTTTGCTTGGTTGTGTCATGTCATGGGTTTCATTGTATGACTGTTGTGTATTTGTCTTCTCTGATGCTGCTGCATTTTATGAAAGAGTCATAAGCACCATATACTGTTTCTAGGTAATCACAGAGTTTAAGGTAAGCTTTAAAGTCACACGTCTTACGACAAGTCTTTTTTCTTTTTTTGTTTAATTTATTGTCAAATAAAGCAAAACATCAACTGTTATGCATTCAGATAAAAATGTCCGTACAAAAAGGTCATGCTCCCTTTCAGATCAGGGAAAAAAGGAATTTTTATCATTTCAGTTTAGTGTAATTCATTTTTGATCTCTTTAGTACATTTCTTTTGTTTTTACGACAATTACTTTTCACATTGTCTCAGTCACACTCATAAGCACCATGACGACATTTTGGCAATAAGTACATACATTTCACATACATATACAGTATTTTCACTCGCACACACACACACATACATTCTCCTTCCACACACTTACATTCACCTTTCACATACATATATTCTTCTCACACATACATATATTCTTCTCACACATACATATATTTTTGTGCAAGTGAAAATATATGTATGTGAAAGGAAAATGCATGTGTTTGTGAGTGCAAGAATGAATTATGTCTTGTACGGCCCCTCATATTATAGTGTAGAACATAGGAAGTTAAAGTTACAAAAAAATATAGTAAAATGACATGTGAATGAACTGATGTCATGGGCAATTAAAAAATATTTTTATTAGGTTCATGGTTATTCATTCAATTTGACATAGCATGGTAATTTGTTATGAAGTGACATAAAATACCATAATAAACACGAGACATGTTCATAATGTAACTTTATATCTTTTTATTGATTTTTGACAATGAGTTATATCACTAGCCAAAAAAAACCCAAGTAGGTAATTTTATTTCAAACCTTGAGGTTTTTTTTCCAAAACCTATGTAACCAAGTGGTATTGTTGGCTAAACCTCAGCAAGTGTTTTGGTTTGACATCAAAACGTTAACCATGTGTTTACTGCGACTGTAGTGGAGCATCATAGTTTCAAATACTGGGCTGCCTAGTTCGTTAGGAAGTGACGCCAAGAAGTCCTTCCAAAGTTTCAGTATGTGAAGAGTTGGGATGAGAACGTATTGGGTGTACACATGTCTGTTCCTCCCTCATCTATCTCCATACGGGAGACTAGACTTCACCTTAGCTGCCATTCATTTCAGGTGTTCCTTGAAGGACAGGGTCCTGTTGAGAGTTACTCCCAGGTAAGTTAGGTTGGGGGCGTCATTCAACTTAAGTCCGCTGAGTTGGATATTTAGCTCTGTAGCAGCTTTTGCATTGTTGAGGTGGAATACACTAGAGACTGTTTTATCTGGGCTTTGCTTTAGGCGCCAGGTTTGGCAGTACTGGTCCAGCTTTGCAAGGTCCTCCGTGAGCCCCTGTTCCAATGAGTTGAAGTCTGGTGCTTGGGTTGCCAGACAGAGAGACGTTGAGAGAGAAATAGGGGGAGAGTTAGGTTTGCACGAAAAGTGATGAAGATGATGTTGTGATGTGCAGATTTAGTGAGGAGGGGCATCAGAGTCAAACAGAGACTGAGAGAAAGAGGATGGGAGGACTTAAGAGAATGTCAGAGAGGTTAATCAGGTATATGACTCAGGTTGGTTCAGAAAGCTGCCAGAACTGCAGCTATCTACAGATATCTGAAGATGGAGCTTGTGGACACAGCAGAGCTCTGCTTTCCACAACTCCTGAACACCTCCTGCAAGAAGCCCACCTCTCCTTGGCGTGAAGCTGTGATCCTTCAGACTTTGCTGTCCACCATCTCTCTGCTCACTGTAGCTCTCAACCTGCTTGTCATCATCTCAGTCTCACACTTCAGGCAAAGATTAAATTTTCAGCACAACCTACACTTGAAGTTTTATATATATATATATATATATATTAACATTTACAAGAATAATTGAGTTAGTTATGAATGATGTTGAACTTTGGCACACTAGATGACTCCTCCGGACAAAATTATTTGAAATTTTTGAACAATGACTGTAAAGTTTTAATCACCTGACCTGTGCTTTTCTTGCTATGAAAAGTGAAGCTGCCTGCTCAGAAAAAAGGCCTATTGGTATGGCAGATAAGGAAAACGTGAACAGCTACTGTAGATTAGAAGAAGAATTGTCTTTGAGCTAGTACAGTGTTGCACCTTGGAACATTAGACTTGTATTCTGCCTTTCTGACTGTTTTTTCATAACAAAGCTCAAATATGAGACTGTGGTCCACACAATGTGGTAACTACAGATGTGGCAGATCAGGAAGCATTCAAAATCACAACTGTTTTTGGGGAATACTTGTTTGGGTTGTTTTGTCAGTTAGATATGAGAACTTGTTGGGTTCATAATACTTTTCTCTTTCCCTCCAGGCAGCTCCACACTCCCACCAACATCCTCCTCCTCTCTCTGGCTGTCTCAGACTTTCTCGTGGGCCTCCTGCTGATGCCGATAGAACTCCTCAGTAAAACATCCTGCTGGTTTTTTGGTGACTTCATGTGTTCTCTGTATAAGTATTTGTCCTACATGATTACCTCTGCATCAGTAGGTGTCATGGTGCTGATATCAATTGACCGTTACGTTGCTATTTGTGACCCTCTGCGTTACACCACCAGAATCACTGTGAATAGAATCAAACTCTGTGTTTGTCTGTGTTGGCTCTGTGCTGTTTCCTCCAGCAGTCTCTTTGTAAAGGATGACCTGACTCAACCAGGCAGGTATAAATCCTGCTACGGAGAGTGTGTGATTGTCATTGACCATATTGCAGGAACTGTTGACCTTGTGTTAAACTTCATTGTTCCAGTTACTATCATCATAGTTCTGTATCTGAGAGTATTTGCTGTGGCTGTGTCTCAGGCTCGTGCCATGCGCTCTCAAATTACAGCTGTCACACTCCGGCTTTCAGTGACTCAAAAAACAAACAAATCTGAGCTGAAAGCAGCCAGGACTCTTGGTATTCTTGTTGTTGTGTTTCTAATGTGTTTCTGCCCATTATACTGTGGCTTTCTTATAGATGAAAACTTTGCCCAATCTTCATATGAGCTGTTTTTGCTCTTTCTGTTCTATTTTAACTCATGCCTAAACCCTGTGATCTATGCCTTGTTTTACTCCTGGTTTAGAAAAGCAGTTAAACTGATTCTCACTCTTCAGATACTGCAGCCTGGCTCCCGTGAGGCCAACGTACTGTAGAGAGGCTGTGGAGTAACGGAGATCAGACTTGCTCTATGGAAGAAGAAATTAACATATTTATGTTGTTCACTGTGTGAAATATCAAATACAGAAAGTGAAAAACTTGCTTTCCTGTCTTTAAGTGGAAATTGAGCTTATTGAGTTTGCAACTGTGGCAGGGTCATGTACGTGCTGGGGTTTAAGGCAGCTGCCCATCCAGTGGTATCGCCGGGGTTCCTACACATGCAGAGAGGGTTTGCCATCCTTAGCTTGAATGCAAGGAAGCAAAATTTGTGCTTCGTAATACGGGGGAGGCAGGTGTTGGTTAGGACCGACAACCACACCATGGTGGCCTACATCAAAAGGCAGGGCGGAGTTCAGTTCACTGCCTTGTTGAGGATGGCGGAGAGCCTGTGCCATCCTCTCCAGGCTTGGGTCCTGAGAAGGGACAGGCTAAGGAGGTCTGGACTGTCTGTACAGGTTGTGCAGAACATCCAGACGGCGAGAGCGAGATCCACCATTGCCTGTTATAAGGCACAATGGTCGGGGTTCTAATGCTAGTCCGACGAAAGGAAGCTAGATCCCTTGTCCTGTGCAGTTGGTTCTTTTCTCTCCTTATTATAGTGTTTGGTGGATGGAGGGCTACAGTATGTCATGCCACAATTAAAGTGTATGCATTGTCCCATTCACACTCATAAGCTCCATGACGGCATTTTGGCAAAAATTAAATGACAAATCCTTCCAAAACTCATGATAATCAGATCCAGCACCCTTTATCATTGCCAGTTTTTTTTCTAGAGAAACATATAGTGTAAAGTGTAGGACCTAGGAAGTTAAAGTTACACAAATATTGTAAAATGATATGTGAATGAAATGATGTTATGGGCAATTTAAAATTAGGTTCATGGTTATTCATTCAATTCCACATAGCATGGTAATTTGTTATGAAGTGACATAAAATACCATAATAAACATGAAACATGTTCATAATGTAACTTCATATCTTTTTATTGATTTTTGACAATAAGTAATATCACTAGCCAAAAAAAAAACCCCAAGTAAGTAATTTAATACCAAACCATGATGTTTTTTTTCCAAAACCTAACCAACTGGTGTTGTTGACTAAACCTCAGCAAGTGTTTTGGTTTGAATTCAAACCCATTCTCCGGCTCTGCCCTTTCCATATCCGTTTCCCATGGGTCAGCCTCCCATTTATGGAAGGTCTGATGGGGGTGAGAGCAAAGACAGGATATCTCTGCTTTTTAACTTCCACCCAGCAGCTAGTTTCTTGTCCCCTAACACAGTTTTACGTGGTGTGGCGACACCGCTGCACGTTCACGGAATAGATGGACAGGACAATAAGACTGGGCTATTTTCTCCAGTTCTATAGCCTTCCTTCAGTGTTCATAGGCGTGAAGGAAGTAAATATATACTCCCAGAAGGATGGGAGTTTTCAGACCATTTTGGATCTTTGTGTCCTAAACGTGCATTACCATCAAGTCGTTACTGGAACTGGTTCAACCGGGGGTTGTGCAAAATGCACGCAGGCTGCAGGCCACTCTGTCCGACCACAAACGTATGGCTCTGCTGCAGGCAGTTTGCAACCGTGGCAGGGTGTAATGGTGACGCCATTAACTGTCATGCAAGCACTGGGGTTTAAGGCTGCTGCCCATCCGGTGGTACTACTGGGGTTCCTACATATGCAGAGAGGGTTTGCCATCCTCCTTTTAGACTTTGGAGCGGGCAAGCTTCAAGGATGTCTTCCATTGTTTGCACACCTCCACAAACACACAATGGGCTTGGGCTGCTGCCCCATTTGTGACGGATGGCCAAGCAGGGGCCATGTCCGGACCTGAATCTATTGAGGGTTGACCACTGTATCCTTGGCAGGTTGGTGTCATGGACCTGTTGGGTGCGGTCTAACACCAGATGTTTGTTTGCGACATCCTTGGGCTACCATTCCTTTTCCCAAGTTGATTGGGTGGTGAAGTCGGCTGGTGGGGTATTCTTCTAAATCTTTGACCTTTTGAAGCATCCTTTGAGTAAATGCTACTTGCCAGATATGTGTGTGTGGGGGGGGGGGGTATTTTGGATAAGACAGGGAGCCAGGGGAGTGGTGTTGAACGAATAGTCCCGGTTATGATTCGCATGGTTTTGTTGACTGGGTGTCCACATGGTGTGTATGGGGTGACCTGGACCAAACAGGGGCAGTATTCTGCTGCGCGTTTCACAAGGGCTAGTGCTGAGGTGCACAGTGTGGGGGCTGCTGCCCCCCTTTTTGAGCCAGCGAGCTTACAGAGCAGGTTGTTTCTAGACTTCACCTTAGACGCCATTCCTTTCAGGTGTTCCTTGAAGGATAGGTTCCTGTCAAGGGTCACTCCCTGGTAAGTTAGGTTGGGGGCGTGCTTCAACATAAGTTCGCTGAGTTGGATATTTAGCTCTGTAGCAGATTTTACATTGTTGAGGTGGAATACACTGGAAACTGTTTTAGCTGGGCTTGGTTTTAGGCGCCAGATTTTTCAGTACTGGTCCAGCTTTGCATGGTCCTCCATGAGCCCCTGTTCCAATGAGTCAAAGTCTGGTGCTTGGGTTGCCAGACAGAGAGACGGTGAGAGAAAAATAGGGGGAGAGTTAGGGTTGCACGAAAATTGATGAAGATGATGGTGTGATGTGCAGATTTAGTGAGGAGGGGCATCAGAGTCAAACAGAGTCTGAGAGAAAGAGGATGGGAGGACTTAAGAGAATGTGAGAGAGGTTAGTCAGTTATATGACTCAGGTTGGTTCAGAAAGCTGCCAGAACTGCAGCTATCTACAGATCTCTGAAGATGGAGGTTGAGGACGGAGCAGAGCTCTGCTTTCCACAACTCCTGAACACCTCCTGCAAGAAGCCCACCTCTCCTTGGCCCGAAGCTGTGATCCTTCAGACTTTGCTGTCCACCATCTCTCTGCTCACTGTAGCTCTCAACCTGCTTGTCATCATCTCAGTCTCACACTTCAGGCAAAGATTAAATTCTCAGCAGAACCTACACTTCAAGTTTTATATATATATATTAACATTTACAAGAAGAATTGAGTTAGTTATGAATGATGTTGAAATTTGTCACACTAGATGTCTCCTCCCAACCACATTCCTTGATTTTTTTGAACATTGACTGTAAAGTTTTAATTGCCTGACCTGTGCTTTTCGTACTGTGACAAGTCAAACTGCCTGCTCAGAAAAAGGATTTTTGGTATGGCAGATAAGAAAAACGTGAACAGCTACTGTATATTAGAAGAAGAATTGTCTTTGAGCTAGTAATGAACAGTGTTGCACATTGGAACATTAGACTTGTATTCTGCCTTGCTGACTGTTTTTGCACAACAAAGCTCAAATGTGAGACTGTGGTCAATTGTCTACACTTAGCCATGTGGTAACTACAGATGTGGTAGATCAGGAAGCATTCAAAATCATAACCTTTTTGGGGGAATACTTGTTTGGGTTGTTTTGTCATTCAGATATGAGGACTTGTTGGGTTCATGATACTTTTCTCTTTCACTCCAGGCAGCTCCACACTCCCACCAACATCCTTCTCCTCTCTCTGACTTTCTCAGACTTTCTCGTGGGCCTCCTGCTGATGCCGGGAGAACTCATTCGAAAAACATCCTGCTGGTTTTTTGGTGACCTCATGTGTTCTCTGTATAATTATTTGTCCTACATCGTTACCTCTGCATCAGTAGGCGTCATGGTGCTCATATCAGTCGACCGTTATGTTGCTATTTGTGACCCTCTGCATTACACCACCAAAATCACTGTGAATAGAATCAAACTCTGTGTTTGTCTGTGTTGGCTCTGTGCTGTTTCCTACGGCAGTCTCTTTGTAAAGGATGACCTGACTCAACCAGGCAGGTATAAATCCTGCTACGGAGAGTGTGTGATTGTCATTGACCATATTGCAGGAACTGTTGACCTTGTGTTAAACTTTATTGTTCCAGTTACTATCATCATTGTTCTGTATCTGAGAGTATTTGCTGTGGCTGTGTCTCAGGCTCGTGCCATGCGCTCTCAAATTACAGCTGTCACACTCCGGCTTTCAGTGACTCAAAAAACAAACAAATCTGAGCTGAAAGCAGCCAGGACTCTTGGTATTCTTGTTGTTGTGTTTCTAATGTGTTTCTGCCCATTATACTGTGGCTTTCTTATAGATGAAAACTTTGTCCAATCTTCATATGAGCTGTTTTTGCTCTTTCTGTTCTATTTTAACTCATGCCTAAACCCTGTGATCTATGCCTTGTTTTACTCCTGGTTTAGAAAAGCAGTTAAACTGATTCTCACTCTTCAGATACTGCAGCCTGGCTCCCGTGAGGCCAACGTACTGTAGAGAGGCTGTGGAGTGACTGAGATCAGACTTGCTCTATTGAAGAAGAAATTAACATATTTATGTTGTTCACTGTGTGAAATATCAAATACAGAAAGTGAAAAACTTGCTTTCCTGTCTTCAAGTCGAAATTGAGCTTATTGAGTTTGCAACTGTGGCAACTGTTCTGTTTCCTACAGCAGTTTCTTTGTAAAGGATGACCTGACTCAACCAGGCAGGTATCATTCCTGCTACGGAGAGTGTGTGGTTGTCATTGACTTTATTGCAGGAACTGTTGACCTTGTGTTAAACTTCCTTGTTCCAGTTACTGTCATCATAGTTCTGAATATGAGAGTATTTGCTGTGGCTGTATCTCAGGCTCGTGCCATGCACTCTCACATTACAGCTGTCACACTCCGGCTTTCAGTGGCTCAAACAGCAAACAAATCTGAGCTGAAAGCAGCCAGGGCTCTTGGTGTTCTTGTAGTTGTGTTTCTCATGTGTTTCTGCCCATTATACTGTGACCTGCTTACAGGTGAAAACTTGACCAATGCTTCATACATATCACTTCTGGTCTTTCTGTTTGATTTTAACTCATGTCTAAACCCTGTGATCTATGCCTTCTTTTACTCCTGGTTTAGGAAAGCAGTTAAACTCATTGTCACTCTTCAGATACTGCAGCCTGGCTCCTGTGAGGCCAACGTACTGTAGAGAGGCTGTGGAGTAACTGAGATCAGACTTGCCCTATGGAATAAGAAATGAATATGTTCATGTTGTTCAGTGAGTGAATTATCAAATACAGAGAGTGAAAAAAATGCTTTCCTGTCTTTAAGTCGAAATTGTGTATGAACAACAATTGAAAGGCCTGTTCCACACATTCAGCTTTTGCTTGTCTGTGTCATATCATGGGTTTCATTCAATGACTGTTGTGTAATTATCCTCTCTGATACTGATGCATTTAATGAAAGAGTCATAAGCACCATATACTGTTTCTAGATAATCACAGAGTTTAATGTAAGCTTTAAATTCACACGTGTATTAGACTTACTTACATATTTTTTATTTTATTTTTTGTCAAATAAAAAAAAAACATCAACTGTTGTGTGTTCAGATCAAACTGTCAGTACATTTCTTTTTTTACAACAATTACTTTTCATATTGTCCCAATCACACTCATAATCTCCATGACGGCATTTTGGCAAGAATTAAATGACAAATTCTTCCAAAACTCATGATAATCAGATCCAGCACCCTTTATCATTGCCATTTTTATTCTAGAGAAACATATAGTGTAAAGTGTAGGACCTAGGAAGTTAAAGTTACACAAATATAGTAAAATGATATGTGAATGAAATGATGTTATGGGCAATTTAAAATTAGGTTCATGGTTATTCATTCAATTCCACATAGCATGGTAATTTTTTATGAAGTGACATAAAATACCGTAATAAACATGAGACATGTTCATAATGTAACTTCATATCTTTTTATTGATTTTTGACAATAAGTAATATCACTAGCCAAAAAAAACCCAAGTAAGTAATTTAATACCAAACCATGATGTTTTTTTTCCAAAACCTAACCAACTGGTTTTGTTGACTAAACCTCAGCAAGTGTTTTGGTTTGAATTCAAACCCATTCTCCGGCTCTGCCCTTTCCATATCCGTTTCCCATGGGTCAGCCTCCCATTTATGGAAGGTCTGATGGGGGTGAGAGCAAAGACAGGATATCTCTGCTTTTTAGCTTCCACCCAGCAGCTAGTTTCTTGTCCCCTAACACAGTTTTACGTGGTGTGGCAACGCCGCTGCGCGTTCACGGAATAGATGGACAGGACAATAAGACTGGGCTATTTTCACCAGCTCTACAGCAGTCCTCCAGTGTTCATAGGCGTGAAGGAGGTAAATCTATACTCCCAGGAGGACGGGAGTTTCCAGACCAATTTGGATCTCTGCGTCCTAAACGTGCATTACCATCAAGTCGTTACTGGAACTGGTTCATCCAGGCGATTGGTTCAATACCATCGACTTAAAGAATGTATATTTTCAGGTCGAGGTGGCTTCGAAAGACAGGCCTTCCAGGGATAGCATACAAGTATAACAGAATTCTGTTCGGATATGCCCTGGTACCCCACACCTTCAGCAGATGTGTGGACATGGTGCTCCAGCCGCTGCATGATGGAGACATGCGGATTTTGGTTTATCTCTTAGACCTTAACATCATGGGCAACTCCAGGGAAGGTGCTATGTTGCACAAAGCCCAGTTGATCTCACACCTATTCAAGTTGGGTTTCATGATCAACTGGAAGAGGAACAGCCCCCTGCTACACCAACAGTTGGAGTATCTGGGGGCTGTGCACAATGCACGCACGCTGCAGGCCACTCTGTCCGGACACAGACTAATGGCTTTTCTGCAGGCCGTTTGCAACCTTGGAGGGGTGTAACAGTGACGGCATTAACTGTCATGCAAGCGCTAGGGTTTATGGCAGCTGCCCATCCAGTGGTACCGCTGGGGTCCCTACATAAGCTTCGAGGACGGTGTGGCTAGGTAAAGCCCTATCCAAGAAAAACCTGGTGGGATGTCTTTGTGAGTGCATCTCCCAAGCCTATAGGCAGGCGGGAAGAGTCCCTCCCACTGTGGTCTGCGCACACTGAAAATGCAGGTTGGCACTGTCGGCACCCTTGTTCGGTGGGGTGAGTGTTGATGAAATATGTACGGCGACATCATAGTTGACATCCTGTTTGTTCATACAGTTTTACCTCTTGGACATATTGGCCTCCTTTTCAGGGTCTGTGCTTGCTGAAATGACGAAGGGACTGGTGAATAGCGTGGGGTGTGCATCAGTTGTTCTGCACCTGACGCCCCTCTGGGCCTGATACACCTACATGTTCCTGTGCTCCTTAAGGACCCAGGGAATGTGGTGTGCAGGTTTTCTACTGCTTTTCTTTTGACCCCTGCAAGGTTAGACCATGTCTCTACCCAATTCAGTTGCGTACTAATTGGGTTGGCTGGTGACCCTTACTTCTCCGCTGTAGTGGCCTACGTTATAAAGAAGTAGGTGGTTTGCGGCAACTAACATGTAGCTGGTCAGGATCATTGTGGTTAGGTTGAGGTTATGTTGCAGCAGGGTTTGCATTCATTGGGCTCCAACCACTTTTCCCATAGAGTCCAGTAGAGGACTCAGTCTGTGCTTATGGAATTAGGGTTACAATATCGTAACCATAATTTTTTCCATGCCGTTCTGTTCATTGTCTAAACGCGGCTTAAATTACTTTAAAAAAGGGCAGAAAGCATTGGTAGAGAATAAAGAAGGGTGACATGAGAGAGAGATGGTTTATTTATTTATTTAGCAAATAAAAAGTCCTCGAGCCAGGCGGTTGTCTCCTGGTCTGCTGTATGGAGGGTGACTAACCCTCCTTTTAGACTGTGGAGCGGGCAAGCTTCAATGATATGTTCCATTGTTTGCACAACTCCACAAACACACAATGGGCTTGGGCTGCTGCCCCATTTGTGAAGGCAGGCCAAGCAGGGGCCATGTCCGGACCTGAATCTATTGAGGGTAGACCACTGTATCCTTGGCAGGTTGGTGCCATGGACCTGTTGGGTGGGTTCTAACACCAGATGTTTGTTATGGACATCCTTGGGCTCCCATTCCTTTTCCCGAGCTGATTGGGTGGTGAAGTCGGCTGGTGGGGTATTCTTCCAAATCGGTCATCTTGATGGAAGACGGGCAGTGGGTGGGTTGAAGATGTCTGCATGAACTGGTAGATGGGGAGAGTCTTTGACCTTTTGAAGCATCCTTTGAGTAAATGCTACTTGCTGGATATGTGGGGGGAGGGGTTATTTTGAAAAAGACAGGGAGCCAGGGGAGTGGTGTTGAACGAATAGTCCCAGTTATGATTTGCATGGTTGTGTTGAGCTGGGTGTCCACATGGAGTGTATGGGGTGATCTGGACCAAACAGGGGCACAGTATTCTGCTGCGCAGTATACAAGGGCCAGTGTCGAGGTGCACAGTGTGGGGGCTGCTGCCCCCATTTTGAGCCAGCGAGCTTACAGAGCAGGTTGTTTCTAGACTTCACCTTAGCTGCCGTTCCTTTCAGGTGTTCTTTGAAGGTGTTCCTTGAAGGAAAGGGTGGGCTTGCTGACCTTGGCTTTAGGCGCCAGGTTTTGCAGTACTGGTCCAGCTTTGCAAGATCCTCCGTGAGCCCCTGTTCCAATGAGTCGAAGTCTGGTGCTTGGGTTGCCAGACAGAGAGACGGTGAGAGAGAAAAAAGGGGAGAGTTAGGGTTGCACGAAAAGTGATGAAGATGATGATGTGATGTGCAGATTTAGTGAGGAGGGGCATCAGAGTCAAACAGAGACTGAGAGAAAGAGGATGGGAGGAGTTAAGAGAATGTGAGAGAGGTTAATCAGGTATATGACTCAGGTTGGTTCAGAAAGCTGCCAGAACTGCAGCTATCTTAGATCTCTGAAGATGGAGGTTGAGGACGGAGCAGAGCTCTGCTTTCCACAACTCCTGAACACCTCCTGCAAGAAGCCCACCTCTCCTTGGCCCGAAGCTGTGATCCTTCAGACTTTGCTGTCCACCATCTCTGTGCTCACTGTAGCTCTCAACCTGCTTGTCATCATCTCAGTCTCACACTTCAGGCAAAGATTAAATTCTCAGCACAACCTACACTTTAAGTTTTTTTATACATGAACATTTACAAGAAGAATTGAGTTAGTTATGAATGATGTTGAAATTTGTCACACTAGATGTCTCCTCCCGCCAACATTCCTTGATTATTTTGAAAAATGACTGTAAAGTTATAATTACCTGGCCTGTGCTTTTCCTACTGTGACAAGTCAAACTGCCTGCTCAGAAAAAGGATTATTGGTATGGCAGAAAACCGTGAACAGCTACTGTATATTAGAAGAAGAATTGTCTTTGAGCTAGTACTGAACAGTGTTGCACCTTGGAACATTAGACTTGTATGCTGTCTTGCTGACTGTTTTTGCACAAAAAGCTCAAATGTGAGACCGTGGTCAATTGTCTACACTTAGCCATGTGGTAACTACAGATGTGGTAGATCAGGAAGCATTCAAAATCATAACTTTTTAGGGGAATCCTTGTTTGGGATGTTTTGTCAGTTAGATATGAGGACTTGTTGGGTTCATAATGCCTTTCTCTTTCCCTCCAGGCAGCTCCACACTCCCACCAACATCCTCCTCCTCTCTCTGGCTGTCTCAGACTTTCTCGTGGGCCTCCTGCTGATGCCGGGAGAACTCATTAGAAAAACATCCTGCTGGTTTTTTGGAGACATCATGTGTTCTCTGTATAAGTATTTGTCCTTCATCATTACCTCTGCATCAGTAGGTGTCATGGTGCTCATATCAGTTGACCGTTATGTTGCGATTTGTGACCCTCTGCATTACACCATCAGAATCACTGTGAATAGAGTGAAACTCTTTGTTTGTCTGTGTTGGCTCTGTTCCGTTTGCTGCAGCAGTGTCTTTACAACGGATTACCTGACTCAACCAGGCAGGTTTAATTCCTGCTACGGAGAGTGTCTAAGTGCCATTGGCTATATTGCAGGATTTGTTGACCTTGTGTTAAACTTCCTTGTTCCAGTTACTATCATCATAGTTCTGTATGTGAGAGTATTTGCTGTGGCTGTGTCTCAGGCTCGTGCCATGCGCTCTCAAATTACAGCTGTCACACTCCGGCTTTCAGTGACTCAAAAAACAAACAAATCTGAGCTGAAAGCAGCCAGGACTCTTGGTATTCTTGTTGTTGTGTTTCTAATGTGTTTCTGCCCATTATACTGTGTCTTTCTTATAAATGAAAACTTTGCCCATGAGCTGTTTTTGCTCTTTCTGTTGTATTTTAACTCATGCCTAAACCCTGTGATCTATGCCTTGTTTTACTCCTGGTTTAGAAAAGTAGTTAAACTGATTCTCACTCTTCAGATACTGCAGCCTGGCTCCCGTGAGGCCAATGTACTGTAGAGAGGCTGTGGATCAACTGAGATCAGACTTGCTCTATGGAAGAAGAAATTAACATATTTATGTTGTTCAGTGAGTGAAATATAAAATACAAAAGTGAAAAACTTGCTTTCCTGTCTTTAAGTCGAAATTGAGCTTGTTGAGTTTGCAACCGTGGCAGGGTCTAACAGTGACGGCATTAACTTTCATGCAAGTGCTGGGGTTTAAGGCCGCTGCCTATCCAATGGTATTGCTGGGGTTGCTACATATGCAGAGAGGGTTTGCCATCCTTAACTTGAATGCAAGGAAGCAGAATTTGTGCTTCGTTATACGGGGGAGGCAGGTGTTGGTGAGGACCGACAACCACACCATGGTGGCCTACATCAACAGGCAGGGCAGAGTTCAGTCCACTGCCCTGTTTAAGATGGAGGAGAGCCTGGACCATCCTTTCCAGGCCTGGCTCCTGCGAGGGGACAGGCTAAGGACGTCTGGACTGTCTGTATAGGTTGTGCAGAACATCAAAACGGCAAGAGCGGGATCCACCATTGCCTGTTATAAGGCACAATGGTCGGGGATCTAATGCATGTCCGACGAAAGGAAGCTAGATCCCTTGTCCTGTGCAGTTGGTTCTTTTCTCTCCTTTTTGTAGTGTTTGGTGGATGGAGGGCTACAGTATGTCATGCCACAATTAAAGTGTATGCAGCATGCATTTCATCCTGTCACAAGGGTTTTAGAGAAGAGAGACCATGTTTTCACCTTTATCGTTCCAGTTACTGTCATCATAGTTTTGTATATGAGAGTATTCGCTGTGGCTGTGTCTCAGGCAAGTGCCATGCGCTCTCACATTACAGCTATCACACTCCAGCTTTCAGTGGCTCAAACAGCAAATAAGTCTGAGCTGAAAACATGCTTTCCTTTCTTTAAGTCGAAATTGTGTATGAACAACAATTGAAAGGCCTGTGCCACACATTCAGCTTTTGCTTGGTTGTGTCAGGCCATGGGTTTCATTCAATGACTGTTGTGTATTTGTCCTCTCTGATGCATTTTATGAAAGAGTCATAAGCACCATATACTGTTTCTAGATAATCACAGAGTTTAATGTAAGCTTTAAATTCACACGTTTATTACACTTACTTACATCTTTTTTCTTTTAGTTTTTGTCAAATAAAAAAAAAACATCAACTGTTGTGTGTTCAGATCAAACTGTCAGTACATTTCTTTTTTTTTACAACAATTACTTTTCACATTGTCCCAGTCACACTCATAATCTCCATGACGGCATTTTGGCAAGAATTAAATGACAAAGTCTTCTAAAACTCATGATGATCAGATCCAGCACCCTTTATCATTGCCATTTCTATTCTAGAGAAACATATAGTGTAAAGTGTAGAACATAGGAAATTAAAGTAACACAAATATAGTAAAATTATATGTGAATGAAATTATGTTATGGGCAATTTAAAATTATGTTCATGGTTATTCATTAAATTCCACATAGCATGGTAATTTGTTATGAAGTGACATAAAACACCATAATAAACACGAGACATGTTCATAATATAACTTCATATCTTTTTATTGATTTTTGACAATAAGTAATATCACTAGCCAAAAAAAACCCCAAGTAAGTAATTTAATACCAAACCATGATGTTTTTTTTCCAAAAGCTAACCAACTGGTTTTGTTGACTAAACCTCAGCAAGTGTTTTGGTTTGAATTCAAACCCATTCGCCGGCTCTGCCCTTTCCATATCCGTTTCCCATGGGTCAGTGTCGTATCTTCTGTGGTGATGCAGTTGAAGATGTTTGAAGAGAAACTCCGCCGACACTGTCTTAGTTGTATAACAAATTTATTACAATAAGTTCAGTATCGTAGACAAGTAACATGTTACTTGGAGAGCCTCCAGCCGAATAATGAATAAACTCTCTCGAACGTATACAGACAGCTCCTTAAATACCGAGCTTGTTTAAACACTTAGTTTCCACATATGGTTTTAGGAGAGGGACAAAGAAACACCTCTTTTACGAAGCCACCATATGTCTCTTCAACTCTGACCCAGGACTCCCAGGACCCTGCTGACCTAGCATTTGGTATATGTTTACCTTGACCAGCTCTAAATCAGGAAGGCCCAAATAACAACTAACATTCCAATATACTCTCCTAATACAAACCATCTATATAAATATGCTGCATCTAACAGCAGACACCTCATCAGCCTCCCATTTATGGAAGGTCTGATTGGGGTGAGAGCAAAGACAGGATATCTCTGCTTTTACCTTCCACCCAGCAGCTAGTTTCTTGTCCCCTAACACAGTTTTACGTGGTGTAGTGACACCGCTGCGCGTTCACGGAATGCATGGACAGGACACTGAGACTGGGCTATTTTCTCCAGTTCTACAGCGTTCCTCCAGTGTTCATAGGCGTGAAGGAGGTAAATCTATACTCCCAGGAGAATGGGAGTTTTCAGACCCATTTTGGATCTCTGCTTCCTAAACGTGCATTACCATCAAGTCGTTACTGAAATTGGTTCAACTGGGGGTTGTGCACAATGCACGCAGGCTGCAGGCCACTCTGTCCGACCACAGACGTATGTCTCTGCTGCAGGCAGTTTGCAACTGTGGCAGGGTGTAATGGTGACGCCATTAACTGTCATGCAAGCGCTGGGGTTTAAGGCTGCTGCCCATCCGGTGGTACTGCTGGGGTTCCTACATATGCAGAGAGGGTTTGCCATCCTCCTTTTAGACTGTGGAGTGGGCAAGCTTCAATGATATGTTCCATTGTTTGCACACATCCACAAACACACAATGGGCTTGGGCTGCTTCCCCATTTTTGAAGGCTTGCCAAGCAGGGGCCATGTCCAGACCTGAATCTATTGAGGGTTGACCACTGTATCCTTGGCAGGTTGGTGCCAGGGACCTGTTGGGTGGGGTCTAACACCAGATGTTTGTTTGGGACATCCTTGGGCTCCCATTCCTTTTCCCAAGTTGATTGGGTGGTGAAGTCGGCTGGTGGGGTATTCTTCCAAATCGGTCGTCTAGAAGGTAGACGGGCAGTGGGTGGGTTGAAGATGTCTGCATGAACTGGTAGATGGGGAGAGTCTTTGACCTTTTGAAGCATCCTTTGAGTAAATGCTACTCGCCGGATATGTGGGAGGGTTATTTTGGATAAGACAGGGAACCAGGGGAGTGGTGTTGAACGAATAGTCCCGGTTATGATTTGCATGGTTGTGTTGAGCTGGACGTCCACATGTTGTGTATGGGGTGACCTGAACCAAACAGGGGCACAGTATTATGCTGCGCAGTACACAAGGGCCAGTGCTGAGGTGCACAATGAGGGGGCTGCTGCCCCCATTTTGAACCAGCTAGCTTACAGAGCAGGTTGTTTCTGGACTTCACCTTAGCCACTGTTCCTTTCAGGTGTTCCTTGAAGAATAGGGACCTGTCAAGGGTCACTCCCTAGTAAGTTAGGTTGGGGCGTGCTTCAACTTAAGTCCGCTGAGTTGGATATTTAGCTCTGTAGCAGATTTTGCATTGTTGAGGTGGAATACACTGGAGACTGTTTTCGCTGGGCTTTGCTTTAGGCGCCAGGTTTTGCAGTACTGGTCCAGCTTTGCAAGATCCTCCGTGAGCACCTGTTCCAATGAGTCAAAGTCTGGTGCTTGGGTTGCCAGACAGAGAGACGGTGAGAGAGAAATAGGGGGAGAGTTAGGGTTGCACGAAAAGTGATGAAGATGATGGTGTGATGTGCAGATTTAGTGAGGAGGGGCATCAGAGTCAAACAGAGAGTGAGAGAAAGAGGATGGGAGTAGTTAAGAGAATGTGAGAGAGGTTAATCAGTTATATGACTCAGGTTGGTTCAGAAAGCTGCCAGAGCTGCAGCTATCTACAGATCTCTGAAGATGGAGGTTGCGAACGCAGCAGAGCTCTGCTTTCCACAACTCCTGAACACCTCCTGCAAGAAGCCCACCTCTCCTTGGCCCGTAGCTGTGATCCTTCAGACTTTGCTGTCCACCATCTCTCTGCTCACTGTAGCTCTCAACCTGCTTGTCATCATCTCAGTCTCACACTTCAGGCAAAGATTAAATTCTCAGCACAACCTACACTTTAAGTTTTTTATATATGAACATTTACAAGAAGAATTGAGTTAGTTATGAATAATGTTGAAATTTGTCACACTAGATGTTTCCCCGCAAACATTCCTAGATTATTTTGAAAAATGACTGTAAAGTTATAATTACCTGGCCTGTGCTTTTCCTACTGTGACAAATCAAACTGCCTGCTCAGAAAAAGGATTATTGGTATGGCAGAAAAATGTGAACAGCTACTGTAGATTAGAAGAAGAATTGTCTTTGAGCTAGTACTGAACAGTGTTGCACCTTGGAACATTAGACTTGTATTCTGCATTGCTGACTGTTTTTGCACAAAAAAGCTCAAATGTGAGACCGTGGTCAATTGTCCACACTTAGCCATGTGGTAACTACAGATGTGGCAGATCAGGAAGCATTCAAAATCATAACTTTTTGCGGGAATACTTGTTTGGGTTGTTTTGTCAGTTAGATATGAGAACTTGTTGGGTTCATAATACTTTTCTCTTTCACTCCAGGCAGCTCCACACTCCCACCAACATCCTCCTCCTCTCTCTGGCTGTCTCAGACTTTCTCGTGGGCCTCCTGCTGATGCTGGGAGAACTCATTCGAAAAACATCCTGCTGGTTTTTTGGCGACATCATGTGTTCTCTGTATAAGTATTTGGCCTTCATCATTACCTCTGCATCAGTAGGTGTCATGGTGCTCATATCAGTTGACCGTTATGTTGCTATTTGTGACCCTCTGCATTACACCACCAGAATCACTGTCAATAGAGTGAAACTCTGTGTTTGTCTGTGTTGGCTCTGTTCCATTTGCTACAGCAGTGTCTTTAGAAAGGATGACCTGACTCAACCAGGCATGTTTAATTCCTGCTACGGAGAGTGTTTAAGTGCCATTGGCTTTATTGCAGGAACTGTTGACCTTGTGTTAAACTTCATTGTTCCAGTTACTATCATCATTGTTCTGTATGTGAGAGTATTTGCTGTGGTTGTGTCTCAGGCTCGTGCCATGCACTCTCAAATAACAGCTGTCACACTCCGGCTTTCAGTGACTCAAAAAACAAACAAATCTGAGCTGAAAGCAGCCAGGGCTCTTGGTGTTCTTGTAGTTGTGTTTCTAATGTGTGTCTGCCCATTATACTGTGGCCTTCTTATAGATGAAAACTTTACCAAATCTTCATATCAGCTCTATTTGCTCTTTCTGTTCTATTTTAACTCATGCCTAAACCCTGTGATCTATGCCTTCTTTTACTCCTGGTTTAGAAAAGCAGTTAAACTCATTGTCACTCTTCAGATACTGCAGCCTGGCTCCCATGAGGCCAACGTACTGTAGAGAGGCTGTGGAGAAACTGAGATCAGAGTTGCTCTATTCAAAGAACTGAATATGTTCATGTTGTTCAGTGAGTGAATTATCAAATACAGAAAGTGAAAAACATGCTTTCCTGTCTTTAAGTCTAAATTGTGTATGACAACAATTGGAAGGCCTGTGCCACACATTCAGCCCCTGCTTGTTTGTGTCATGTCCTTGGTTTCATTCAATGGCTGTTGTGTATTTTTCCTCTCTGATGCTAATGCATTTTATGAAAGAGTCATAAGCACCATATAATGTTTCTCGGTAATCAGAGTTTCATGTAAGCTTTAAATTAATACATATATTATACTTACGACAAGTCTTTTTTTCTTTGTGATAGGAAACATTTCAACCCAACACAACAAAAGAGCTACTGAATCTTTGTATTATCTTTCACTATTTTTAGTGAAAGCATCATTTCTGTGATTTGTGTCCATTTTGTTGCAAACAGAGATTAATCAGCCTGCTGGACTCCTGCGTCACAGAGAAGAAGATGATTCTGATCAGCCACATTATCCTATCAAATAAAGAAAAAAATTAACTGTTTTTCACTGTGTTTCATATAAAACTGTCAAAAACATCATGTTCTCTTTCAGCCTTTTATCATTGCCATTTAATGTATAGAGAAACATACAGTGTAAAGTGTAGAACATAGGAAGTTAAAGTTATTATACAATAATGATACCGGAATGAAAGGATGTGATGGGTTGCATTTTAGAATGATTTTTTATTAGGTTTAAGGTTATTCATTAAATTTCAAATAGCATGGTAATTTGTTGTATTGTGACGTAAAAAATAATAAACACAAGACATGTTCATAATGGAACTTCATGTATTTTTATTTATTTTTAATGTAATGTGATTTGGACTGGCCAACAAAAACACCAAGAGACAATAATTCCCCCCATATACACAATTCTAGCTTCAGAGGTCAACTGTACCTTCAACGAAATTATTTGGCCTCCCAATGAAATGTCTAATAAGGCTTTATTGAATCTTTCAAATAACTTTGATATATATACTATCATGGACCTCATCACCGGCTTGGCTCTTTCCATGTCGGCGTCCCATAGACCAGCTTTCCATTTTTGGAAGGTCTGGCAGCAGAGAGGACTGAGAAAGGATGTCACAGCTATTTAGTTGCCATCCCACAGCTGGTTGCTCATCCCCTGCACAGTTTTACGAGGAGTGGCGACGAGACTACGAGTTAGCAGAATAGATGGAACACAGGACACTGAGACTGAATTATTCTCTCCAGTTCTGCAGCGTCAATCCTCTGTTCATGGACTTCAGTGACTTGAATCTATCCTCCCAGGAGGAGGTAGATAACCTCTCAGCAGAGATCGAAGACCTGTTTCCCACTAACGGATCTCAACACGGGAGACAGAAGGGATTGAGCACAGTTACACGATGTCTGCTGCATAACTTTCAGGCTAACCGACGGTCATGCGCTCAAGGACCTATTCTCCGGCTCTGCCCTTTCCATATCCGTTTCCCATGGGTCAGCTTCCCATTTATGGAAGGTCTGATGGCGGTGAGGGCAAAGACAGGCTATCTCAGCTTTTTAGCTTCCGCCCAGCAGTTAGTTTCTTATCCCCTAACACAGTTTTACGTGGTGTGGCAACGCCGCTGAGCGTTCAAAGAATGGATGGACAGGACACTAAAACTGGGCTATTTTCTCCAGCTCTACAGCAGTCCTCCAGTGTTCATAGGCGTGAAGGAGGTAAATCCATACTCCCAGGAGGACGGGAGTTTCCAGACCCATTTTGGATCTCTGCGTCCTAAACGTGCATTACCATCAAGTCGTTACTGGAACTGGTTCATCCAGGCGATTGGTTCAATACCATCGACTTAAAGAATGTATATTTTCAGGTCGAGGTGGCTTCGAAAGACAGGCCTTCCAGGGAAAGCATACAAGTATAACAGAATTCTGTTCGGATATGCCCTGGTCCCCCACACCTTCAGCAGATGTGTGGACATGGTGCTCCAGCCGCTGTCCGATGGAGACATGCGGATTTTGGTTTATGTCTTAGACCTTAACATCATGGGCAACTCCAGAGAAGGTGCTATGTTGCACAAAGCCTAGTTGATCTCACACCTATTCAAGTTTGGTTTCATGATCAACTGGAAGAGGAACAGCCCCCTGCCACACCACCAGTTGGAGTATCCGGGGGCTGTGCACAATGCACGCACGCTGCAGGCCACTCTGTCCGGACACAGACTTATGGCTTTTCTGCAGGCCGTTTGCAACCTTGGAGGGGTGTAACAGTGACGGCATTAACTGTCATGCAAGCGCTAGGGTTTATGGCAGCTGCCCATCCAGTGGTACCGCTGGGGTCCCTATATAAGCTTCGAGGACGGTGTGGCTAAGTAAAGCCCTATCCAAGAAACACCTGGTGGGATGTCTTTGTGAGTGCATCTCCCAAGCCTATAGGCAGGCGGGAAGAGTCCCTCCCACTGTGGTCTGCGCACACTGAAAATGCAGGTTGGCACTGTCGGCACCCTTGTTCGGTGGGGTGAGTGTTGATGAAATATGTACGGCGACATCATAGTTGACATCCTGTTTGTTCATACGGTTTTACCTCTCGGACATATTGGCCTCCTTTTCAGGGTCTGTGCTTGCTGAAATGACGAAGGGACTGGTGAATAGCGTGGGGTGTGCATCAGTTGTTCTGCACCTGACGCCCCTCTGGGCCTGATACACCTACATGTTCCTGTGCTCCTTAAGGACCCAGGGAATGTGGTGTGCAGGTTTTCTACTGCTTTTCTTTTGACCCCTGCAAGGTTAGACCATGTCTCTACCCAATTCAGTTGCGTACTAATTGGGTTGGCTGGTGACCCTTACTTCTCCGCTGTAGTGGCCTACGTTATAAAGAAGTAGGTGGTTTGCGGCGACAAACGTGTAGCTGTTCAGGATCAGTGTGGTTGGGCTGAGGTTATGTTGCAGCAGGGTTTGCATTCATTGGGCTCCAACCACTTTTCCCATAGAGTCCAGTAGAGGACTCAGTCTGTGCTTATGGAATTAGGGTTACAATATCGTAACCATAATTTTTTCCATGCCGTTCTGTTCATTGTCTAAACGCGGCTTAAATTACTTTAAAAAAGGGCAGAAAGCATTGGTAGAGAATAAAGAAGGGTGACATGAGAGAGAGATGGTTTATTTATTTATTTAGCAAATAAAAAGTCCTCGAGCCAGGCGGTTGTCTCCTGGTCTGCTGTATGGAGGGTGACTAACCCTCCTTTTAGACTGTGGAGCGGGCAAGCTTCAATGATATGTTCCATTGTTTGCACAACTCCATAAACACACAATGAGCTTGGGCTGCTCCCCCATTTGTGAAGGCAGGCCAAGCAGGGGCCATGTCCGGACCTGAATCTATTGAGGGTTGACCACTGTATCCTTGGCAGGTTGGCGCCAGGGACCTGTTGGTTGGGGTCTAACACCAGATGTTTGTTATGGACATCCTTGGGCTCCCATTCCTTTCCCCGAGCTGATTGGGTGGTGAAGTCGGCTGGTGGGGTATTTCTTCCAAATCTGTCGTCTTGATGGAAGACGGGCAGTGGATGGGTTGAAGATGTCTGCATGAACTGGTAGATGGGGCGAGTCTTTGACCTTTTGAAGCATCCTTTGAGTAAATGCTACTTGCCGGATATGTGTATGGGTGGGGGGGGTATTTTGGATAAGACAGGGAACCAGGGGAGTGGTGTTGAACGAATAGTCCCGGTTATGATTTGCATGGTTGTGTTGAGCTGGACGTCCACATGTTGTGTATGGGGTGACCTGGACCAAACAGGGGCACAGTATTATGCTGCGCAGTACACAAGGGCCAGTGCTGAGGTGCACAATGAGGGGGCTGCTGCCCTCCATTTTGAACCAGCTAGCTTACAGAGCAGGTTGTTTCTGGACTTCACCTTAGCCACTGTTCCTTTCAGGTGTTCCTTTTAGGTGTTCCTTTCAGGTGTTCTTTGAAGGATAGGGTCCTGTCAAGGGTCACTCCCTGGTAAGTTAGGTTGGGGGCGTCATTCAACTTAAGACCGCTGAGTTGGATATTTAGCTCTGTAGCAGATTTTGCATTGTTGAGGTGGAATACACTAGAGACTGTTTTAGCTGGGCTTTGCTTTAGACGCCAGGTTTTGCAGTACTGGTCCAGCTTTGCAAGATCCTCCGTGAGCACCTGTTCCAATGAGTCAAAGTCTGGTGCTTGGGTTGCCAGACTGAGAGACGGTGAGAGAGAAATAGGGGGAGAGTTAGGGTTGCATGAAAAGTGATGAAGATGATGGTGTGATGTGCAGATTTAGTGAGGAGGGGCATCAGAGTCAAACAGAGACTGAGAGAAAGAGGATGGGAGGACTTCAGAGAATGTGAGAGAGGTTAATCAGTTATATGACTCAGGTTGGTTCAGAAAGCTGCCAGAGCTGCAGCTATCTACAGATCTCTGAAGATGGAGGTTGTGAACGCAGCAGAGCTCTGCTTTCCACAACTCCTGAACACTTCCTGCAAGAAGCCCACCTCTCCTTGGCCCGAAGCTGTGCTCCTTCAGACTTTGCTGTCCACCATCTCTCTGCTCACTGTAGCTCTCAACCTGCTTGTCATCATCTCAGTCTCACACTTCAGGCAAAGATTAAATTCTCAGCACAACATACACTTTAAGTTTTATATATATATTAACATTTACAAGAAGAATTGAGTTAGTTATGAATAATGTTGAAATTTGTCACACTAGATGTCTCCTCCCGCCAACATTCCTTGATTTTTTTGAACAATGACTGTAAAGTTTTAATTGCCTGACCTGTGCTTTTCCTACTGTGACAAGTCAAACTGCCTGCTCAGAAAAAGGATTTTTGGTATGGCAGATAAGAAAAACGTGAACAGCTACTGTAGATTAGAAGAAGAATTGTCTTTGAGCTAGTACTGAACAGTGTTGCACATTGGAACATTAGACTTGTATTCTGCCTTGCTGACTGTTTTTGCACAACAAAGCTCAAATGTGGTCAATTGTCTACACTTAGCCATGTGGTAACTACAGATGTGGTAGATCAGGAAGCATTCAAAATCATAACCTTTTTTGGGGAATACTTTTTTGGGTTGTTTTGTCATTCAGATATGAGGACTTGTTGGGTTCATGATACTTTTCTCTTTCACTCCAGGCAGCTCCACACACCCACCAACATCCTCCTCCTCTCTCTGGCTTTCTCAGACTTTCTCGTGGGCCTCGTGCTGATGCCGGGAGAACTCATTAGAAAAACATCCTGCTGGTTTTTTGGTGACCTCATGTGTTCTCTGTATAATTATTTGTCCTACATCGTTACCTCTGCATCAGTAGGCGTCATGGTGCTCATATCAGTCGACCGTTATGTTGCTATTTGTGACCCTCTGCATTACACCACCAAAATCACTGTGAATAGAATCAAACTCTGTGTTTGTCTGTGTTGGCTCTGTGCTGTTTCCTCCAGCAGTCTCTTTGTAAAGGATGACCTGACTCAACCAGGCAGGTATAAATCCTGCTATGGAGAGTGTGTGATTGTCATTGACCATATTGCAGGAACTGTTGACCTTGTGTTAAACTTTATTGTTCCAGTTACTATCATCATTGTTCTGTATCTGAGAGTATTTGCTGTGGCTGTGTCTCAGGCTCGTGCCATGCGCTCTCAAATTACAGCTGTCACACTCCGGCTTTCAGTGACTCAAAACAAACAAATCTGAGCTGAAAGCAGCCAGGACTCTTGGTATTCTTGTTGTTGTGTTTCTAAGGTGTTTCTGCCCATTATACTGTGGCTTTCTTATAGATGAAAACATTGTCCAATCTTCATATGAGCTGTTTTTGCTCTTTCTGTTCTATTTTAACTCATGCCTAAACCCTGTGATCTATGCCTTGTTTTACTCCTGGTTTAGAAAAGCAGTTAAACTGATTCTCACTCTTCAGATACTGCAGCCTGGCTCCCGTGAGGCCAACGTACTGTAGAGAGGCTGTGGAGTGACTGAGATCAGACTTGCTCTATTGAAGAAGAAATTAACATATTTATGTTGCTCAGTGAGTGAAATATCAAATACAGAAAGTGAAAAACTTGCTTTCCTGTCTTCAAGTCGAAATTGAGCTTATTGAGTTTGCAACTGTGGCAGGGTCATGTACGTGCTGGGGTTTAAGGCAGCTGCCCATCCAGTGGTATCGCTGGGGTTCCTACATATGCAGAGAGGGTTTGCCATCCTTAGCTTGAATGCAAGGAAGCAGAATTTGTGCTTCGTTATACGGGGGAGGCACGTGTTGCTTAGGACCGACAACCACACCGTGGTGGCCTACATCAATAGGCAGGGCGGAGTTCAGTCCACTGCCCTGTTGAGGATGGCGGAGAGCCTGGGCCATCCTCTCCAGGCTGGGCTCCTGCGAGGGGACAGGCTAAGGAGGTCTGGACTGTCTGTACAGGTTGTGCAGAATGTCCAGACAAAGAGAGCGGGATCCACCATTGCCTGTTATAAGGCACAATGGTCGGGGTTCTAATGCTGGTCCGACGAAAGGAAGCTAGATCCCTTGTCCTGTGCAGTTGGTTCTTTTCTCTCCTTTTTGTAGTGTTTGGTGGATGGAGGGCTGTGTCATGCCACAATTAAAGTGTATGCAGCATGCATTTCATCCTGTCACAAGGGTTTTAGAGAAGAGAGACCTTGTTTTCACCTTTATTGTTCCGGTTACTGTCATCATAGTTTTGTATATGAGAGTATGTGCTGTGGCTGTGTCTCAGGCAAGTGCCATGCGCTCTCACATTACAGGTTCAGTCTTGCAAGTGAATTCTTGACCAATTCTTCAAATGCATTCTTTGAGCTCATTCTGTTCTATTTTAACTCATGCCTAAACCCTGTGATCTATGCCTTGTTTTATTCCTGGTTTAGAAAAGCAGTTAAACTCATTGTCACTCTTCAGATAATGCATCCTGGCTCCCGTGAGGCCAACGTACTGTAGAGAGGCTGTGGAGTGACTGAAATCAGAGTAGCTCTAAGGAATACGAAATTAATATATTTATATTGTTCAGTGAGTGAATTATCAAATACAGAAAGTGGAAAATATGCTTTCATTTCTTTAAGTCGAAATTGTGTATGAACAACAATTGAAAGGCCTGTTCCACACATTCAGCTTTTGCTTGTCTGTGTCATGACATGGGTTTCATTCAATGACTGTTGTGTATTTGTCCTCTCTGATGCTGATGCATTTAATGAAAGAGTCATAAGCACCATATACTGTTTCTAGATAATCACAGAGTTTAATGTAAGCTTTAAATTCACATGTGTATTACACTTACTTACATCTTTTTTCTTTTATTTTTTGTCAAATAAAAAAAAAACATCAACTGTTGTGTGTTCAGATCAAACTGTCAGTACATTTCTTTTTTTTACAACAATTACTTTTCACATTGTCCCAGTCACACTCATAAGCACCATGACGGCATTTTGGCAAGAATTAAATGACAAATTCTTCCAAAACTCATGACAATCAGATCCAGCACCCTTTATCATTGCCATTTTTACTATAGAGAAACATATAGTGTAAAGTGTAGGACCTAGGAAGTTAAAGTTACACAAATATAGTAAAATGACATGTGAATGAAATGATGTTATGGGCAATTTAAATTTAGGTTCATGGTTATTCATTAAATTACACATAGCATGGTAATTTGTTATGAAGTGACATAAAATACCATAATAAACATGAGACATGTTCATAATGTAACTTCATATCTTTTTATTGATTTTTGACAATAAGTAATATCACTAGCCAAAAAAAAACCCAAGTAAGTAATTTAATACCAAACCATGATGTTTTTTTTCCAAAACCTAACCAACTGGTTTTGTTGACTAAACCCCAGCAAGTGTTTTGGTTTGAATTCAAACCCATTCTCCGGCTCTGCCCTTTCCATATCCGTTTCCCATGGGTCAGCTTCCCATTTATGGAAGGTCTGATGGGGGTGAGAGCAAAGACAGGATATCTCTGCTTTTTAGCTTCCACCCAGCAGCTAGTTTCTTGTCCCCTAACACAGTTTTACGTGGTGTGGCGACACCGCTGCGCGTTCACGGAATAGATGGACAGGACACTAAAACTGGGCTATTTTCACCAGCTCTACAGCAGTCCTCCAGTGTTCATAGGCGTGAAGGAGGTAAATCTATACTCCCAGGAGGACGGGAGTTTCCAGACCCATTTTGGATCTCTGCGTCCTAAACGTGCATTACCATCAAGTCGTTACTGGAACTGGTTCATCCAGGCGATTGGTTCAATACCATCGACTTAAAGAATGTATATTTTCAGGTCGAGGTGGCTTCGAAAGACAGGCCTTCCAGGGATAGCATACAAGTATAACAGAATTCTGTTCGGATATGCCCTGGTACCCCACACCTTCAGCAGATGTGTGGACATGGTGCTCCAGCCGCTGCATGATGGAGACATGCGGATTTTGGTTTATCTCTTAGACCTTAACATCATGGGCAACTCCAGGGAAGGTGCTATGTTGCACAAAGCCCAATCTCACACCTATTCAAGTTGGGTTTCATGATCAACTGGAAGAGGAACAGCCCCCTGCTACACCAACAGTTGGAGTATCTGGGGGCTGTGCACAATGCACGCAGGCTGCAGGCCACTCTGTCCGGACACAGACTAATGGCTTTTCTGCAGGCCGTTTGCAACCTTGGAAGGGTATAACAGTGACGGCATTAACTGTCATGCAAGTGCTGGGATTTAAGGCAGCTGCCCATCCAGTGGTACCGCTGGGGTTCCTACATATGCTTCGAGGACGGTGTGGCTAGGTAAAGCCCTATCCAAGAAACACCTGGTGGGATGTCTTTATGAGTGCATCTCCCGAGCATATTGGCAGGCGGGAAGAGTCCCTCCCACTGTGGTCTCCCTGATGACCCAGGGAATGTGGTGTGCAGGTTTTTTACTGCTTGTCTTTTGACCCCTGCAAGGTTAGACCATGTCTCTAACCAGTTCAGTTGCATACTAATTGGGTTGGCTGAGGACCCTTACTTCTCCGCTGTAGTGGCCTATGTTATAAAGATGTAGCTGGTTTGCGGCAACTAACCTGTAGCTGGTCAGGATCATTGTGGTTAGGTTGAGGTTATGTTGCAGCAGGGTTTGCATTCATTGGGCTCCAACCACTGTTCCCATAGAGTCCAGTAGAGGACTCAGTCTGTGCTTATGGAATTAGGGTTACAATATCGTAACCACAATTTCTTCCATGCAGTTCTGTTGATTGTCTAAACACGGCTTAAATTACTTTAAAAAAGGGCAGAAAGCATGTGTAGAGAATAAAGAAGGGGTGACATGAGAGAGAAACTATTTATTTATTTATTTATTTTTATTTAGCGAATGCAAAGTCCTTGAGCCAGGTGGTTGCCTCCTGGTCTGCTGTATGGAGGGTGACTAACCCTCCTTTTAGACTGTGGAGCGGGCAAGCTTCTATGATATGTTCCATTGTTTGCACCCCTCCATAAGCACACAATGGGCTTGGGCTGTTGTCCCATTTGTGAAGGCTGGCAAAGCAGGGGCAATGTCCGGACCTGAATCTATTTAGGGTTGACCACTGTATCCTTGGCAGGTTGGCGCCAGGGACCTGTTGGGTGGGGTCTGACATCAGATGTTTGTTATGGACATCCTTGGGCTCCAATTCCTTTTCCCCAGCTGATTGGGTGGTGAAGTCGGCTGGTGAGGTATTATTCCAAATCGGTCGTCTAGATGGGAGACGGGCAGTGGATGGGTTGAAGATGTCTGCATGAAATGGTAGATGGGGAGAGTCTTTGACCTTTTGAAGTATCCTTTGAGTAAATGCTACTTGCCAGATATGTGGGGGGATTATTTTGGATAAGACAGGGAGCAAGGGGAGTGGTGTTGAACGAATAGTCCCGGTTATGATTCGCATGGTTTTGTTGAGCTGGGTGTCCACATGGTGTGTATGGGGTGACCCCTGTGGCCACCAAACAGGGGCACAGTATTCTGCTGCGCAGTACACAAGGGCCAGTGCCGAGGTGCGCAGTGTGGGGGCTGCTGCCCCCATTTTGAGCCAGCTAGCTTACAGGGCAGGTTGTTTCTAGACTTCACCTTAGCTGCCGTTCCTTTCAGGTGCTCCTTGAAAGTGTTCCTTAAAGGACAGGGTCCTGTCAAGGGTCACTCCCTGGTAAGTTAGGTTGGGGGCGTCATTCAACTTAAATCCGCTGAGTTGGATATATTTAGCTCTGTAGCAGCTTTTGTATTGTTGAGGTGGAATACACTGGAGACTGTTTTAGCTTGGCTTGGGTTTAGGAACCAGGTTTTGCAGTACTGGTCCAGCTTTGCAAGATACTCCGTGAGCACCTGTTCCAATAAGTCAAAGTCTGGTGCTTGGGTTGCCAAACAGAGAGACAGTGAGAGAGAAATAGGGGGAGAGTTAGGGTTGCACGAAAAGTGATGAAGATGATGGTGTGATGTGCAGATTTAGTGAGGAGGGGCATCAGGGTCAAGCAGACACTGAGAGAAAGAGGATGGGAGGAGTTAAGAGAATGTGAGAGAGGTTAATCAGGTATATGACTCAGGTTGGTTCAGAAAGCTGCCAGAACTGCAGCTATCTGTACATCTCTGAAGATGGAGGTTGTGGACGCAGCAGAGCTCTGCTTTCCACAACTCCTGAACACCTCCTGCAAGAAGCCCACCTCTCCTTGGCCCGAAGCTGTGCTCCTTAACATTTTGGTGTCCACCATCTCTCTGCTCACTGTAACTCTTAACCTGCTTGTCATCATCTCAGTCTCACACTTCAGGCAAAGAAAAAATTCTGAGCACAACTTACACTTTAAGTTTTATATGAACAGCTACTGTAGATTAGAAGAAGAATTGTCTTTGAGATAGTAGTGAACAGTGTTGCACCTTAAAACATTAGACTTGTATTCTGCCTTGCTGATTGTTTTTGCACAACAAAGCTTAAATGTGAGAATGTGGTGAATTGTCCACACTTAGGTTCATGATTTATTTTCTCTTTCCCTCCAGGCAGCTCCACACACCCACCAACATCCTCCTCCTCTCTCTGGCTATCTCAGACTTTCTCGTGGGCCTCTTGCTGATGCCGGTAGAAATCCTCCTAAAGACATCCTGCTGGTTTCTTGGTGACCTCATGTGTTCTCTGTATAATTATTTGTCCTTCATCATTAGCTCTGCATCAGTAGGTGTCATGGTACTCATATCTTTTGACCGTTATGTTGCCATTTGTGACCCTTTGCATTACACCACCAGAATCACTGTGAATAGAGTCAAACTCTGTGTTTGTCTGTGTTGGCTCTGTGCTGTGTGCTACTGCAGTCTCGTTGTAAAGGATGACCTGACTCAACCAGGCAGGTATCATTCCTGCTACGGAGAGTGTTTTATTGTCATTGACTTTATTGCAGGAACTGTTGACCTTGTGTTAACCTTTATTGTTCCAGTTACTGTCATCATAGTTCTGAATATGAGAGTATTTGCTGTGGCTGCGTCTCAGGCTCGTGCCGTAAGCTCTCACATTGCAGCTGTCAAACTCCAGCTTCCAGTGGCTCAAACAGCAAACAAATCTGAGTTGAAAGCAGCCAGGACTCTTGGTGTTCTTGTAGTTGTGTTTCTAATCTGTTTCTGCCCATACTACTGTTTCACTCTTGCAAGTGAAAACATGACCAATTCTTCAAATACATTCTTTGTGCTGTTTCTGTTCGATTTTAACTCATGTCTAAACCCTGTGATCTATGCCTTCTTTTACTCCTGGTTTAGAAAAGCAGTTAAACTCATTGTCACTCTTCAGATACTGCAGCCTGGCTCCCGTAAGGCCAACATACTGTAGAGAGGCTGTGGAGTGACTGAGATCAGACTTGCCCTATGGAAGAAGAAATTAATATGTTCACGTTGTTCAGTGAGTGAATTATCAAATACAGAGAGTGAAAAACATGCTTTCCTGTCTTTAAGTCGAAATTGTGTATGAACAACAATTGAAAGGCCTGTGCCACACATTCAGCTTTTGCTTGTGTGTGTCATGTCATGGGTTTCATTGTATGACTGTTGTGTATATGTCCTCTCTGATGCTGATGCAGTTTATGAAAGAGTCATAAGCACCATATACTGTTTCTAGGTAATCACAGAGTTTAATGTAAGCTTTAAATTCACACGTGAAGTACACTTATGACAAGTCTTTTTTCTTTTTTTCTATTTGTTGTCAAATAAAGAAAAACATCAACTGTTTTGCATTCAGATAAAACTGTCAGTACAAAAAGATCATGCTCCCTTTCAGCTAAGGGACTCTATTGATTTTTGACAATAAGTAATATCACTGGCCAATGCCTTCGCCCAATGTTGGCTGGGATCGGCTCCAGCCCCCCCGCGACCCCTAACGGGATAAGCGGTTGCAGATGGATGGATGGACTGGCCAAAATAAAAAACCAAAAGACAATAATTCCCCCCATATATACACAATTTGTCCTTCAGAGGTTAACTGGACCTTCTGCAAAAACTAAATATACATATAAACGCAGATAGAAGCTGGTCTAGTTATTAGAAAATGTTAAATATAATTATCAATATTAATACAATTTATATTAATAAATTATTAATATATGTTAATAATAACAGGGCACCAAATTACATTGGTACATAAGCTCTAAAGACATTAAAATGGCTATCAAAAGTAAATAATTATCAAAATAATTATTAATTATATTGAATAATATGATTTAATGTATATTAAATCATCCTCGGGACACCACTCTTTGAAACAAAAAGAAAATGATAGCACATGAATGCAGTCTCACAGATAAGTCTCATTAAGTATACTAAACTATCAATTTGGAACTTTGATTAATAATTCAATTAATAACTATAACCAAAATAGATAGTAAAGGTTGAAGGATATTGGAGTTTTTGACACAGCAGCGGTTGGCATTATTCACTCTTGTACAACATTAAACAGACCAGCATGTATAATCCACAATCATTTATTTACAAGATAATAAAGGTTTAAAACACAATATTAATCTAACTAAATAAATAAACTAAACAAATCAAACACTGTGTGTGTGTGTGTGTGTGTGTGTGTGTGTGTGTGTGTGTGTGTGTGTGAGTGAGAGAGAGAAACAAAGACAAGAAGGCTACTTGTCTCAAGATGTCTGCATGTGCCTACAGACAATATGGCAAGCGCTGTAAAACTACAAAGATGGCTGGATCAAAGATGGCCGACAACATGTTACCACATGGCCTCTTTGTTCTTCGGAGCACATGTGCTCAGGAAGGACAAAGGGGAGTGTGATGTGGGGGTTGAGATTATCTGAATGCGTATGTTTATGTTTAAAACTAATTCACAGTTTATGTATGTGATCTTAATGTGTGTGAGATAATGCAGTGGGTTAGAAAAGATGGTTAGCTTTGCATGCAAGACCTCGTCTTTGTGAAGCATAAAATCAACACATCAGATCAAGATTCAAGATTCAAGATTCCTTTATTTGTCATTTTTATGCTCCACATAAAAACAAAATTGTGTTTCTTACATCCACCACTCAGAAATTCAGTGCAAAACAATTGGTGAAAACTATAAAGTAATTAACTAATAATTAAGAGCACTAATAAATACGCTAAAAGTACGCTAAAAATAGAATAGAATAAATAGTTAATTTAAAAATTAAAAGTATTATTAAAGGAACAGTCTCTTTAGTGCAGTTCACATTCTCTGATTGAGCAGTCTGATTTCTGTGGGAAAGAAGCTGTTTAGCAGCCGAGTAGTCCTTGATTTCATACTTCTGTATCTTCTCCCGGACTGCAGGAGTGTGAACATGCCATGAGAGGGATGAGTGGAGTCCTTTATGATGCCGTTTGCCCTGCGCACTCAGCGCTCGGTGTAGATGTCCTGCAGACGCGGCAGCGAGGCACCAATGTTGTTTTCAGCAGATCTCACTATCCTGTTCAGTTTGTGTTTCTCCTCTAATGTGCTGTTACCAAACCAGGAAGAGCTGCAGTAAGTGAGAATACTCTCTATGGTGCCTCGGTAGAACATGGTCATGGCTTGGATGGGGAGGTCCACCTTCTTCAGTCTGCGGAGAGAATAAAGGCGCTGTTGGGCCCTCTTGATGACAGCTGTGGTGTTGTCACTGGAGGTTAGCTCGTCTGTCAGATGGACCCTCAGGAACTTGGTGCTGTGTACCCTCTCCACCTCAGAGCCGCTGATGGTCAGTGGGAGATGGTGCCGGTGACCAGTCCTCCTGAAGTCAACCACCATCTCCTTGGTCTTATTGGTGTTGAGGGCAAGGTTGTGGGTTTTGCAGTGCCTGGTTGGTGGGAGGCAGTGCCCGCCTTTGTGCTGCTCTGTTGTTGTCTGTAATCTCGAACCGAGAGAAAAAGGTGTTGAGGTTATCTGGTAGGGAGGGGTCATTGTCCGTTGCCCGTACAGTAGGCTTGTAGCCTGTAGCTGTCTGGAATCCCTGCCATAAGCGCCTTGTGTCCTTGGTGTCGGTGAAATTGCTAGACAGCTTTTTCCCATATGCCCTTTTCGCCTCTCTCATTCCTCTTTTTAGGTTGTTCTTTGCCATATTGTACGCTTCAGTGTCACCAGATCTGAATGCAGCATCAAGAAGCCTCAGTAAGGAGCGAACCTCCCCAGTTAGCCAAGATTTATCAGTGGGACGCAGCTTGACAGTTTTTGTAACAGTCACATCATAAATGCATTTGTTAATAAATCCCAGCACAGTCTCTGTATATTCCTCCAGGTCTGTACCGTCCCCAGATGTTGCTGCCTCCTTGAAGATGCTCCATTGTGTAAACTCAAAGCAGCCCTGTAAAGATGGAAATGCCTCCTGTGGCCACACTCTAATGTCCTTGACTACTGGTGGCTCTTGTCTCACTCTGGGCCTGTATGCAGGCTTCAGAAGGATAGTCAAGTGGTCAGAGCTGCCAATGTGAGGTAAAGGGGCTGCAGTGTATGCATTCTTGATGTTTGTGTACAAATGATCCAGTGTATTTTTCCCTCTTGTTGCACATGTAACATGCTGGTGGAAATGAGGTAGAACAGATTTAAGGTTAGCCTTGTTAAAGTCCCCAGCAACGATATGAAATGCATCAGGATGGGCTGTCTGTAGCTGACTTAGAGTGTTGTAAAACTCTCCCATCGCCTGCTTTACATCTGCATTTGGGGGAACATACACTGCAGTGATGAAAATTGCTGTCAGTTCGCGTGGTAAATAAAAAGGTCTGCATTTCACAGTCATCAACTCGACATCAGGAGAACAGGATTTGGTAATCATCCTAGCATCACAGCACCACGAGTTGTTTGTGTAGATAGCCAGGCCTCCTCCTCGGAGCTTACCCGATGTTGACGTCACTCTGTCCGCTCTGTGGAGTGTTAGCTCCGCTAGCTCGATTCCAGAGTCTGGTATCTTTCCTGTCAACCACGTCTCCGTGAAAATGAAGACTCAACAGTCGTTTACTCCACGCTGTAGCGAACTCCACAGGCTGATGTAATCCATTTTATTGTCCAGTGAGCGAACATTTGCCAACAGAACCGAGGGAACGGCCGGTTTGTTTGGGTTAGCCCTTAGCCTGGCGCTAACGCCTCCTCGCTTCCCCCGCTTCCGTGTTCTGTCACAGCGTAGGCGGTGATGCTTCCTCACAGCGGTGGTTGCCTCTGTGCAGCCTCGGCGTAGCAGTCCTAGCTTGCTAAGCCGACTTAGCTCTTTCGGTCGGCTGTTCCCGCAACGCTTTCTAATGTCCAGTAGAAAGTCGCAGTTATAAACATACTTCCGCCCATTTGCCTTACAGGGCAGAGACGAAACTGTTTGTAGCACTGAAAAACTTTCGCTAGTGTCAGCAGAGGCCGCCGCAAGCATCGGTCGCGCCGCCATGTTGGATTTTCTCTCTCTCGCCATCTCTCCTAGACAGCGAGATGGCAGATGTGGCGAAGCCAGCTACCCAAATATCTTAACTACAAATACTATCACAACAATCAAACTCAATGACTAACATTAAACATATCAATACAGGTACATTCCAGAAATCAAAGTTGAACAGTCTTACTCAGTCGGTGCAATTGCTAATGCTAAAGTAAGCCCAGTACGTTACCAATCCATGGAGGAAAAGGTTGCAATTCCAGGTTCAGTACGTGAAGAGTTGGGATGAGAACATATTGGGTATACACACATGTCTGTTCCTCCCTCATCCATCTACATACAGGAGACATGAGGAATTAAAGATTGTGACACGATGTCTGCTGCTGCATTTACAGGCAAGACGGCGGTGATGCTTCATGGACCTCATCAGCCGCTTGGCTCTTTCCATGTCGGCGTCCCATGGAACAGCCCTCCATTTTTTGAAGGTCTGACAGTATACAGGGCCGAGACAGGATGTCACAGCTTTTTAGCTGCCATCCCATGACTGGTTTCTCATCCCCTGCACAGTTTTACGAGGAGTGGCGATGAGACTACGCCCTAAACAATCACGGAGTGGTTGGACAGGACCCCCAGACTGGGTTATTTTCTCCAGTTCTACAGCTTTCCTCCAGTGTTCATGGGTGTGAAAGAGGTAAATCTATACTCCCAGGAGGATGGAAGTTTTCAGACCCATTTTGGATCTCTGCGTCCTAAACGTGCATTACCATGAAGTCGTTACTGGAACTGGTTCAACCAGGCGATTGTTTCAATGCCATCGACGTTAAGAATGTATATTTTCAGGTCGAGGTGGCTTTGAAACACAGGCCTTCCAGGGATAGCATACAAGTATAACTGAGGTCACTCACTGAAAGGGGTGTAGGATAGCAGACAGCGGTATGTGCTTCCATACTGTTCGGTCCACACGTATTCGGGTAGGCACGTCCTGATTGGTCTGTTACATTTATGAACATTTTCAGTGGCCGAATGCGTGCTTGTAATTGGAAGAGAGCATTTCCCAGTAGAGGACTCCATCTGTGCTTATGGAACTAGGGTTACAATATCGTAACCATCATTTTTCCATGCCGTTCTGTTGATTGTCTAAACACGGCTTAAATTACTTAAAAAAGGGCAAAGGGTAGGACAAGGGAAAGGAAACATGGCTAGAGAATAAAGAAGGGGAGATATGAGAAAGAGACGGTGAGAGAGAAATGGGTGGAGAGTTAGAGTTGCACAAAAAATGATGAAGATGATGGTGTGATGTGCAGATTTAGTGAGGAGGGGCATCAGAGTCAAACAGACACTGAGAGAAAGAGGATGGGAGGAGACACCGAGAGAAAGAGGATGGGAGGAGTTAAGAGAATGTGAGAGAGGTTAATCAGTTATATGACTCAGGTTGGTTCAGAAAGCTGCCAGAACTGCAGCTATCTGCAGATCTCTGAAGATGGAGGTTGAGGACGGAGCAGAGCTCTGCTTTCCACAACTCCTGAACACCTCCTGTAAGAAGCCCACCTCTCCTTGGACCGAAGCTGTGATCCTTCAGACTTTGCTGTCCACCATCTCTCTGCTCACTGTAGCTCTCAACCTGCTTGTCATCATCTCAGTCTCACACTTCAGGCAAAGATTAAATTATCAGCAGAACCTACACTTTAAGTTTTATCTATATATTAACATTTACAAGAAGAACTGAGTTAGTTATGAATGATGTTGAAATTTGTCACACTAGATGTCTCCTCCCAACCACATTCCTTGATTTTTTTGAACATTGACTGTAAAGTTTTAATTGCCTGACCTGTGCTTTTCGTACTGTGACAAGTCAAACTGCCTGCTCAGAAAAAGGCCTACTGGTATGGCAGATAAGGAAAATGTGAACAGCTACTGTAGATTAGAAGAAGAATGTCTTTGAGCTAGTACTGAACAGTGTTGCACCTTGGAACATTAGACTTGTATTCTGCCTTGCTGACTGTTTTTGCACAACAAAGCTCAAATGTGAGACTGTGGTCAATTGTCCACACTTATCCATGTAGTAACTACAGATGTGGTAGATCAGGAAGCATTCAAAATCATATTTTTTGGGGGGGAATACTTTTTTGGGTTGTTTTGTCAGTTAGATATGAGGACTTGTTGGGTTCATGATACTTTTCTCTTTCCCTCCAGGCAGCTCCACACTCCCACCAACATCCTCCTCCTCTCTCTGGCTGTCTCAGACTTTCTCGTGGGCCTCCTGGTGATGCCGGTAGAAATCCTCCGAAAAACATCCTGCTGGTTTCTTGGTGACATCATGTGTTCTTTGTCTAAGTATGTGTCCTTCATCATTAACTCTGCATCAGTAGGCGTCATGGTGCTCATATCAGTCGACCGTTATATTGCTATTTGTGACCCTCTGCATTACACCACCAGAATCACTGTGAATAGAGTGAAACTCTGTGTTTGTCTGTGTTGGCTCTGTTCTGTTTCCTACTGCAATCTCTTTGTAAAGTATGGCCTGACTCAACCAGGCAGGTCTAAATCCTGCTACGGAGAGTGTGTGGTTGTCATTGACTTTATTGCAGGATTTGTTGACCTTGTGTTCAACTTCCTTGTTCCAGTCACTGTCATCATCGTTCTGAATATGAGAGTATTTGCTGTGGCTGCGTCTCAGGCTCGTGCCATGCGCTCTCACATTGCAGCTGTCACACTCCGGCTTTCAGTGGCTCAAACAGCAAACAAATCTGAGTTGAAAGCAGCCAGGACTCTTGGTGTTCTTGTAGTTGTGTTTCTCATGTGTTTCTGCCCAATATACTGTGACCTGCTTATAGGTGAAAACTTGACCAATGCTTCATACACATCACTTCTGGTCTTTCTGTTCTATGTTAACTCATGTCTAAACCCTGTGATCTATGCCTTCTTTTACTCCTGGTTTAGAAAAGCAGTTAAACTCATTGTCACTCTTCAGATACTGCAGCCTGGCTCCTGTGAGGCCAACGTACTGTAGAGAGGCTGTGGAGTGACTGAGATCAGACTTGCCCTATGGAATAAGAAATGAATATGTTCATGTTGTTCAGTGAGTGAATTATCAAATACAGAGAGTGAAAAAAATGCTTTCCTGTCTTTAAGTCGAAAAAAGTTAACAACAGATTCCTCTGAAATACTTGATTATCAGATTCAACACCCTTTTATCATTGCTATTTAATTTCCAGAGAAACATATAGTGTAAAGGGTTGAACATAGGAAGTTAAAGTTTCACAAATATGGTTAAATGATATGTGAATGAAATGATGTTATTGGCAATTAAGATTATTTTTTAGTAGATTTGAGGTAATTCATAAAATTTCCCATAGCATGGTAATTTATTTTAAACTGACAAAGTATGATAATAAACTTAGACCTTCATAATGTAACTTCTTGTCTTCTCATTGATGTTTCACAATAAGTAATATGAACAAAAACAATAACAGAACTATAAACGTTCACTGGTACTGGCAGACTTGAACCCAAAAGCATGACAATGAGACAGTCAAGAGTTACACGGAAAGTTGAGTTTACTTGGGAACGTCAAAACCAGGCGATCTGTCACTAACAAATCCAAAAAGGAGGTATGCAGAATATCAAAGGTCTTATTTTTCAGTGTACAGCTGCAGTATCTGCATGCTTAAACCATCATGGAATGCTCTGCTGACTTGCCAGAAGATGGAGCTGTTGACTTAATTTTGTCCAGGATAGAAATGAAGTAAAGCAGTTGAGATGACAAGGTGTACAAAATCATGGATGAGTTAGTGGAACACTTTTACCCACATCTCAATAATTACAAATTAGATTTATTTTCACACATTTCAGGTAGAGAAGATCTGTTCACTTTTACATTAAAGTACAGATGGATGCCTTTTAGCTGCTGATTTACACATTTTTCAACAACCCTTTCTGCCACTAGAGGTATCTGTTTTGCCTCTCTGCACAGTGCACTTTTCTCTTTCCCTCCAGGCAGCTCCACACTCCCACCAACATCCTCCTCCTCTCTCTGGCTGTCTCAGACTTTCTCGTGGGCCTCCTGCTGATGCCGGGAGAACTCATTCGAAAAACATCCTGCTGGTTTTTTGGTGACATCATGTGTTCTCTTTATAAGTATTTGTCCTACATCATTACTTTTGCATCAGTAGGAGTCATGGTGCTCATATCAGTTGACCGTTATGTTGCTATTTGTGACCCTCTGCATTACACCTCCAGAATTACTGTGAATAGAGTGAAACTCTTTGTTTGTCTGTGTTGGCTCTGTTCCGTTTGCTACGGCAGTCTCGTTGTGAAGGATGACCTGACTCAACCAGGCAGGTATCATTCCTGCTATGGAGAGTGTTTGTTTGTCATTGACTTTATTGCAGGAACTGTTGACCTTGTGTTAACCTTTATTGTTCCAGTTACTGTCATCGTAGTTCTGAATGTGAGAGTATTTGCTGTGGCTGTGTCTCAGGCTCGTGCCATGCGCTCTCACATTGTAGCTGTCACACTCCCGCTTTCAGTGACTCAAACAGCAAACAAATCTGAGTTGAAAGCAGCCAGGACTCTTGGTGTTCTTGTAGTTGTGTTTCTAATCTGTTTCTGTCCATACTACTGTTTCACTCTTGCAAGTGAAAACATGACCAATTCTTCAAATGTATTCTTTGTGCTGTTTCTGTTCTTTTTTAACTCATGTTTAAACCCTGTGATCTATGCCTTGTTTTACTCCTGGTTTAGAAAAGCAGTTAAACTCATTGTCACTCTTCAGATACTGCAGCCTGGCTCCCGTGAGGCCAACGTACTTTAGAGATGCTGTGGAGTGACTGAGATCAGACTTGCCCTATGGAATAATAAATTAATATAATCACGTTGTTCAGTGAGTGAATTATCAAATACAGAGAGTGAAAAACATGCTTTCCTGTCTTTAAGTCAAAATTTTGTATGAACAACAATTGAAAGGCCTGTGCCACACATTCAGCTTTTGCTTGTCTGTGTCATGTCATGGGTTTTATTGTATGACTGTTGTGTATATGTCCTCTCTGACGCTGATGCATTTTATGAAAGAGTCATAAGCACCATATACTGTTTCTAGGTAATCGCAGAGTTTAATGTAAGCTTTAAATTCACACGTGAAGTACACTTATGACAAGTCTTTTTTCTTTTTTTCTATTTGTTGTCAAATAAAGAAAAACATCAACTGTTTTGCATTCAGATAAAACTGTCAGTACAAAAAGATCATGCTCCCTTGCAGCTCAGGGACTCTATTGATTTTTGACAATAAGTAATAAAACTGGCCAAAAAAAACACCAAGAGACAATAATTCCCCCCATATATACACACTTTGTGCTTCAGAGGTTAACTGGACCTTCTACAAAAACTAAATATACATGTATACGCAGATAGGAGCTAGTCTAGTGATTAGAAAAAGTTAAATATAATTATCAATATTAATACAATTTATATTAATAAATTATTAATATATTTTAATAATAACAGGGCACCAAATTACATTGGTACATAAGCTCAAAAGACATTAAAATTGCTATCAAATGTAAATAATTATCAAAATAATTATTCATTATATTGAATAATATGATTTAATGTATATTAAATCATCCTCGGGGCACCACTCTTTGAAACAAAGAGAAAATGATAGCACATTAATGCAGTCTCATAGATAAGTCTCATTAAGTATACTGAACTATCAATTTGGAACTTTGATTAATAATTCAATTAATAATTAAAGCTGCGAGCAGCGATGAATGGGCAGTCGCCCAACCTCACTGGTCAGGGTTGCTGGCGGGACGCCGATCGACGCGGCCGGGCACCGTGAAATCGAAACTCTGACGAGCGCCATGACGCCTGCCACAAGACTCTACGACAAAAGGTTCATGAGTTATGAAAAGGGGCGGGGCTAATGTGTTGGGGGCGGGCATAACCTTAACCAATGAAACAGGAACTCTCTGCTGAGTGATATGACACGTCCCCCAAGACTCTACGATAAATGGTTCATGAGTTATAAAAAAGGGTGCGTGGCTAATGTGTAGGAGGCGGGGTTAACAATACCAACTTAACAGGCACTCTCTACTGGGGGATATGACACCTCCCACAACAGTCTAGCACAAACGGTTCATGATTTATGAAAGGGGGCGGGGCTCATCTGTAGGGAGCGGGGCTAACCTTAACCAATGAAACATGAACTCTCTGCTGAGTGATACGACACCTCCCTCAAGAGTCTAGCACAAACGGTTCATGAGTGATAAAAGGGGGCGGGGCTTATGTGTAGGGGGCGGGGCTAACCTTAACCAATGAAACAGGAACTCTCTGCTGAGTGATACGACACCTCCCTCAAGAGTCTAGCACAAACGGTTCATGAGTTATGAAAGGGGTTGGGGCTTATGTGTAGGGTGCGGGGCTAACCTTAACCAATGAAACAGGAACTCTCTCCTGAGTGATATGACACCTCCCACAAGACTGTACGACAAATGGGTCATGAGTCATGAAAGGGGGCGTGGCTAACGTCTTGGGACGGGGCTATAAGTATATTTTTGCATGTACATGTCATCAGGACTGGACCATCATCATACCTGAGAAATTTGGGGCTGATCGGACTATGTACAGTTGAGTTACAACAACTTCCTTTTTCATTGCGAAAGGCTCAAAATGGCCGCCACGCCACTGTCAGATCGTTCAGTGAAAACTCACCATTTTGATAACTTTTCATCCTCAAGGTCTTAAGATGGTTCTGACCAAATTTCTAGTCGATCTGATTAAATCTGTAGGAGGATTTCTTTTAAGTACACAACCTATAAATCGCCAAAAAAAGGGCGAAAATCGCATATTAAATTCAAGATGGCTGACTTCCTGTTGAGTTTTGGGCAAAACTCCCATAAGCTTTTTTGTTTGTCTTCACATGTTACATCTATCTGCCAAATTTCATACATGTAGGTGAAACCGTAGCGCGGGGCTCAACTTTTTCAACTCTCTAGGGCTAGCGAGCCATTTTGCAACAGCCAAGCCTGAGACCCTTAAAATATCAAATTTTTCACCGGGTCTGATAAGTGTGCCAAGTTTAACAACTTTTGGGGCATGCTAGGGTCGTCAAAAAGGCGATTCATCCGAGAAAAAAAGGATAATAATAATTCCTTCAGTTTCAATAGGGCCTTCGCTGGCCCGACGTTGTCGGTGCCCGGGCCCTAACTATAACCAAAATAGATAGTAAAGGTTGAAGGATATTGGAGTTTTTGACACAGCAGCGGTTGGCATTATTCACTCTTGTACAACATTAAACAGACCAGCAGGTATAATCCACAATCATTCATTTACAAGATAATAAAGGTTTAAAACACAATATTAATCGAACGAAATAACTAAACAAACCAAACACTGTGTGTGTGTGTGTGTGTGTGTGTGTGTGTGTGTGTGTGTGTGTGTGTGTGTGTGAGAGAGAGAGAAACAAAGACAAGAAGGCTACTTGTCTCAAAATGTCTGCAGGTGCCTACAGACAATATGGCGAGCGCTGTAAAACTACAAAGATGGCTGGATCAAAGATGGCCGCCAACATGTTACCACATGGCCTATTTGTTCTTCGGAGCACATGTGCTCAGGAATGACAAAGGGGGGTGTGATGTGGGGGTTGAGATTATCTGAATGCGTATGTTTATGTTTAAAACTAATTCACAGTTTCTGTATGTGATCTTAATGTGTGTGAGATAATGCAGTGGGTTAGAAAAGATGGTTAGTTTGCATGCGAGACTTTGTCTATGTGAAGCATAAACTCAACACATCAGATGTGGCAAAGCCAGCTACCCAAATATCTTAACTACAAATACTATCAAAACAATCAAACTCAATGAATAAAATTAAACATATCAATACAGGTACATTCCAGAAATCAAAGTTGAACAGTCTTGCTCAGTCGGTGCAATTGATAATGCTAAAGTAAGCCCAGTACGTTACCAATCCATGGAGGAAAAGGTTGCAATTCCAGGTTCAGTACGTGAAGAGTTGGGATGAGAACGTATTGGGTGTAGACACATGTCTGTTCCTCCCTCATCTATCTGCATACAGGAGACATGAGGAATTAAAGATAGTGACACGATGTCTGCTGCTGCATTTACAGGCAAGACGGTGGTGATGCTTTCATGGACCTCATCACCTGCTTGGCTCTTTCCATGTCGGCGTCATATGGAACAGCCCTCCATTTTTGGAAGGTCTGGCAGCAGAGAGGGCCGAGACAGGATGTCACAGCTTTTTAGCTGCCATCCAATGACTGGTTTCTCATCCACCCGAACAGTTTTACGAGGAGTGGCGACGAGACTACGCCACTGCACAATCACGGAATGGATGGACAGGACACCCAGACTGGGTTATTTTCTCCAGTTCTACAGCTTTCCTCCAGTGTTCATGGGTGTGAAAGAGGTAAGTCTATACTCCCAGGATGATGGGAGTTTTCAGACCTATTTTGGATCTCTGCGTCCTAAACGTGCATTACCATGAAGTCGTTACTGGAACGGGTTCAACCAGGCGATTGTTTCAATGCCATCGACGTTAAGAATGTATATTTTCAGGTCGAGGTGGCTTTGAAACACAGGCCTTCCAGGGATAGCATACAAGTATAACTGAGGTCACTCGCTGAAAGGGGTGTAAGATAGCAGACAGCGGTATGTCTTCCATACTGTTCGGTCCACACGTATTCGGGTAGGCACGTCCTGATTGGTCTGTTACATTTATGCAAATTTTCAGTGGCCGAATGCGTGCTTGTAATTGGAAGAGAGCATTTCCCACAGAGTCCAGTAGAGGACTCCATTTGTGCTTATGGAACTAGGGTTACAATATCGTAACCATCATTTTTCCATGCCGTTCTGTTGATTGTCTAAACACAGCTTAAATTACTTAAAAAAGGGCAAAGGGTAGGACAAGGGAAAGGAAACATGGCTAGAGAATAAAGAAGGGGAGATATGAGAAAGAGACACTGAGAGAGAAATGGGTGGAGAGTTAGAGTTGCACAAAAAATGATGAAGATGATGGTGTGATGTGCAGATTTAGTGAGGAGGGGCATCAGAGTCAAACAGAGACTGAGAGAAAGAGGATGGGAGGACTTAAGAGAATGTGAGAGAGGTTAATCAGTTATATGACTCAGGTTGGTTCAGAAAGCTGCCAGAGCTGCAGCTATCTGCAGATCTCTGAAGATGGAGGTTGAAGATGGAGCAGAGCTCTGCTTTCCACAACTCCTGAACACCTCCTGCAAGAAGCCCACCTCTCCTTGGCCCGAAGCTGTGCTCCTTCAGACTTTGCTGTCCACCATCTCTCTGCTCACTGTAGCTCTCAACCTGCTTGTCATCATCTCAGTCTCACACTTCAGGCAAAGATTACATTTTCAGCAGAACCTACAGTTATATATATATATATATATATATATGAACATGTACAAGAAGAATTGAGTTAGTTATGAATAATGCTGAAATTTGTCACACTAGATGTCTTCTCCCGACAAAATTCCTTGATTTTTTTGAACAATGACTGTATAGTTTTAATTGCCTGACCTTTGCTTTTCCTACTGTGACAAGTCAAACTGCCTGCTCAGAAAAAGGATTATTGGTATGGCAGATAAGAAAAATGTAAATATCTATGTAGATTAGAAGAAAAATTGTCTTTGAGGTAGTACTGAACAGTGTTGCACCTTGGAACATTAGACTTGTATTCTGCTTTTCTTTGTACAAAAAGGTCAATTGTGATTTTGACACCTGAAACCGTGGTCAATTGTCCACACTTAGCCATGTGGTAGCTACAGATGTGGTAGATCAGGAAGCATTCAAAATCATAACCTTTTTTGGGGAATACTTGTTTGGGTTGTTTTGTCATTCAGATATGAGGACTTGTTGGGTTCATGTTACTTTTCTCTTTCCCTCCAGTCAGCTCCACACTCCCACCAACATCCTCCTCCTCTCTTTGGCTGTCTCAGACTTTCTCGTGGGCCTCCTGGTGATGCCGGCAGTATTCCTCCTGAAGACATCCTGCTGGTTTCTCGGTGACCTCATGTGTTATTTGTATAATTATGTGTGCTTCATCATTACCTCTGCATCAGTAGGTGTCATGGTGCTGATATCAATTGACCGCTATGTTGCTATTTGTGACCCTCTGCATTACACCACCAGAATCACTGTCAATAGAGTCAAACTCTGTGTTTGTCTGTGTTGGCTCTGTGCTGTTTCCTACGGCAGTCTCTTTGTAAAGGATGACCTGACTCAACCAGGCAGGTATAATTCCTGCCACGGAGAGTGTATGGTTGTCATTGACTATATTGCAGGAGCTGTTGACCTTGTTTTAACCTTTATTGTTCCAGTTACTGTCATCATAGTTCTGAATATGAGAGTATTTGCTGTGGCTGTGTCTCAGGCTCGTGCAATGCGCTCTCATATTACAGCTGTCACACTCCAGCTTTCAGGGGCTCAAACAGCAAACAAGTCTGAGCTGAAAGCAGCCAGGGCTCTTGGTGTTCTTGTAGTTGTGTTTCTAATTTGTTTCTGCCCATATTACTGTGTGATTCTTATAGATGGAAACTTGACCAATGCTTCATACACATTATTTGTGCTCTATGTGTTATATTTTAACTCATGTCTAAACCCTGTGATCTATGCCTTCTGTTATTCCTGGTTTAGAAAAGCTGTTAAACTCATTGTCACTCTTCAGATACTGCAGCCTGGCTCCCGTGAGGCCAACGTAGTGTAGAGAGGCTGTGGAGTGACTGAGATCAGAGTTGCTCTATACAAAAAAATGAATACGTTCATGTTGTTCAGTGAGTGAATTATCAAATACAGAAAGTGAAAAACAAGATTTGCTTGTCATAGATTTCATTGTATGACTGTTGTGTATTTGTCCTCTCTGATGCTGCTGCATTTTATGAAAGAGTCATAAGCACCATATACTGTTTCTAGGTAATCACAGAGTTTAATGTAAGCTTTTTCTTTTTAGCTTTTATTTGTTGTCAAATAAAGAAAAAGATCAACTGTTGTGTGTTCAGGTAAAACCGTCTGAATGAAAAGATCATGTTCCATTTCAGCGCAGTGACAAAAGGAATTGTATCATTTCAGTTTAGTGTAATTCATATCGATCTCTTTAGCACATTTCTTTTTTTTACGACAATTACTTTTCACATTGTCCCAGTCACACTCATAAGCACCATGACGGCATTTTGGTAAGAAGTTAAACAACAAATTCTTCTAAAACACATGGAAACATATAGTGTAAAGTGTAGTACATAGGAAGTTAAAGTTACACAAATATAGTAAAATGATATGTGAATGAAATGATGTTATGGGCAATTTAAAATTAGGTTCATGGTTATTCATTAAATTCCACATAAGCATGTTAATTTGTTATGAAGTGACATAAAACACCATAATAAACACGAGACATGTCCATAATTTAACTTCATGTCTCTTTATTGATTTTTGACAATAAGTAATATCACTGGCCAAAAAAACCCACCAAGAGACAATAATTCTCCCTACATATTCACAATTCTAGCTTCAGAGGTCAACTGGACATGGATCAATGTTTTATTACCACAACAGCAGGACATCAGCTTGACGTTGAGGTCAGAATTAACCAAAAATGGAACCCAAATTATGCTTATTATGTACATACTGAAATAGACAATGTTAACACTTCGCAAGGTGTCCGAATGACGTAACTTAGTTAAGAGAGAAATTCATGTGTTAGAGATGATAAAGGGCAAAGCAGAGCAGAATGAGCTGTGTGGGTGAAGTATTGTCACTTGTGTATCTGCATGGAATATGGTTGAGTGTGGGTTGAGAGTGGCATCGGAAGCATCTGGATGGGTGGTGGAAGTGAATGCACATATAGTCTACCCCGACAGAACATATGCACTAAAATGTATAAGCAGAAATAGTAAAGGGGGACGTGTGTGTAGGACAATTCCCTGGAGTATCTCGGGGATGATGAAAAACCAAGAGGTGAGCGACGGGGCTACCATACAAATTACCCCGGCGATCCCAGCAGTTACAAAGGTAATAAATAATAATAATAATAATGATAAGGGAGCTAATAATGGAGCTGCTACCCCAACAATGAACTTAACTGCCCAATTAATCACGGGGAAACAAATATTACGACTTTTTCTGTTAATATAATCAAAATCGTTCCAACAGTTACGCCGTAAATAAATCACTCTGCCCATAGTGTTAACCGTACAGCTATTCTCAAAACAGTAAAGTCTGAGCTTAAGATAAATGATACAACGCTGAGTCAAGCAGAAACTTCAGACGCAATCACAACTGCTAGCACTCCAACCTTAAGAGCTAATTTAAGCATTATTACAACTGCTATCACTATGACTCCAAGAACTAGTCTAAGTGAAGTAATAACTACTCCAGCATTGACTCAAGCAACGATTCCAAACGATGTTAGTACTAAATCAAGCCCTCCGTTGGTAACAACAACTGGAGCACAAGCAGGCACGATGACTAATGCAACAATCCCTAATGTAATGATAGCCAATTCGACTATCATCTCTAAGTTAAAATTGGATGAAGGAACTACAGAAGTAGTTGACGATAACTATGAGTATGATAATTATGACAACAGTGACAGCTATTATGACCCAGAGGGGGGACTTGCCAAACCAGTGGATGATGTAGAAGAAGCGCAGAGCAGATTTAGGCCAATGCAGAGGAGTGTTAGAATAATGGAAGACAAATATTGGGAGCAAGCTAATCAAAATGGGTGGTATAAATGGGCATGGTACTCTGTAAAGGAGATGACATCTAGTGAATGCATAATGTGTTCAGAAGTCCCAACATCAGGGTGTCTACTGCTTGTCTTTCGACCCCTGCGAGGTAAGGCCATGGCTCTAACCAGTTCAGTTGCTTATAAACTCGGTTGGCTGGGGATCCTTACTTCTCCGCTGTTGTGGCCTAAGTTATAAAAAAGTAGGTTGTCTGCGGCGACTAACGTGTAGCTGGTCAGGATCAGTGTGGTTGGGTCGATGTTATGTCGCAGCAGGGTTTGCATTCATCGGACTCCAACCACTGTTCCCATCAATCACTGTGAACAGAGTCAAACTCTGTGTTTGTCTGTGTTGGCTCTGTTCTGTTTCCTACAGCAGTCTCTTTGTAAAGGATGACCTGACTCAACTAGGTAGGTATAATTCCTGCCACGGAAAGTGTGTGGGTGCCATTGACTATATTGCAGGAGCTGTTGACCTTGTTTTAACCTTTATTGTTCCAGTTACTGTCATCATAGTTCTGAATATGAGAGTATTTGCTGTGGCTGTGTCTCAGGCTCGTGCCATGCGCTCTCACATTACAGCTGTCACACACCAGCTTTCAGGGGCTCAAACAGCAAACAAGTCTGAGCTGAAAGCAGCCAGGGCTCTTGGTGTTCTTGTAGTTGTGTTTCTAATTTGTTTCTGCCCATATTACTGTATGATTCTTACAGGTGAAAACTTGACCAATGCTTCATACACATTATTTGTGCTCTATGTGTTCTATTTTAACTCATGTCTTAACCCTGTGATCTATGCCTTCTTTTACTCCTGGTTTAGAAAAGCTGTTAAACTCATTGTCACTCTTCAGATACTGCAGCCTGGCTCCCGTGAGGCCAATGTACTGTAGAGAGGCTGTGGAGTAACTGAGATCAGAGTTGCCCTATGGAATAAGAAATTAATATGTTCATGTTGTTCAGTGAGGGAATTATCAAATACAGAGAGTGAAAAACATGTTTTCCTGTCTTTAAGTCGAAATAGTGTACGAACAACAATTGAAAGGCCTGTGCCACACATTCAGCTTTTGCTTGGTTGTGTGATGTCATGGGTTTCATTGTATGACTGTTGTGTTTGGTTCCTCTCTGACGCTGATGCATTTTATGAAAGAGTCATAAGCACCATATATTGTTTCTAGGTAATCACAGAGTTTAATGTAAGCTTTAAAGTCACGTGTATAACACATATGACAAGTCTTTTTTCTTTTATTTGTTGTAAAATGAAGACAAACATCAACTGTTATGCATTCAGATAAAACTGTCCGAACAAAATGATCGTGCTCCCTTTCAGCTCAGGGACAAAAGGGGTTGTATCATTTCAGTTTAGTGTAATTCATATTTGATCTCTTTAGCATATTTCTTTTTTTTACAACAATTACTTTTCACATTGTCCCAGTCACACTCATAAGCACCATGACGGCCTTTTGGCAAGAAGTTAAACGACCAATTATTCTAAAACACATGATAATCAGATTCAACACCTTTTATCATTGCCATTTTTTTCCTATGGAACCATACAGTGTAAAGTGTAAAACATATGAAGTTAAAGTTATGATAAAATAATGATATGTGAGTGAAAGAATGTGACGGACTGCATTTTAGAATGATTTTTTATTACGTTTAAGGTTATTCATTAAATTTCACATAGCATGGTAATTTGTTACATTGTGACATAAAAAATAATAAACACAAGAAAGGTTCGTAATGGAACTTCATCTCCATTTATTGATTTTTAATGTAATGTGATGTTATTTGGACTAGCCAACAAAAACACCAAGAGACAATAATTCCCCCCATATACACAATTATAGCTTCAGAGGTCAGGAGGAGGTGGACGGGAATTTTGGATCTCTGCGTCCTAAACCTGCATTACCATCAAGTCGTTACTTGAACTGGTTCAGCCAGGCGATTGGTTCAATACCATCGACTTAAAGAATGTATATTTTCAGGTCGAGGTGGCTTCAAAAGACAGGCCTTCCAGGGATAGCATACAAGTATAACAGACTTCCGTTCATATATGCCCTGGTCCCCAACACCTTCAGCAGATGTGTGGACATGGTGCTCCAGCCGCTGTCCGATGGAGACATGCGGATTTTGGTTTATCTCTAAGACCTTAACATCATGGGCAACTCCAGAGAAGGTGCTATGTTGCACAAAGCACAGTTGATCTTACACCTATTCAAGTTGGGGTTTATGATCAACTGGAAGAGGAGCACCCCCCTGCCACACCAACAGGGGGAGTATCTGGGGGTTGTGCACAATGCACACAGGCTGCAGGCCACTCTGTCCGAAAACAGACTTATGGCTTTTCTGCAGGCCGTTTGCAACCGTGGCGGGGTGTAACAGTGACGGTATTAACTGTCATGCAAGTGCTGGGGTTTAAGGCAGCTGCCCATCCAGTGGTACCGCTGGGGTTCCTACATATGCTTCGAGGACGGTGTGGCTAGGTAAAGCCCTATCCAAGAAACACCTGGTGGGATGTCTTTATGAGTGCATCTCCCGAGCATATTGGCAGGCGGGAAGAGTCCCTCCCACTGTGGTCTCCCTGATGACCCAGGGAATGTGGTGTGCAGGTTTTTTACTGCTTGTCTTTTGACCCCTGCAAGGTTAGACCATGTCTCTAACCAGATCAGTTGCATACTAATTGGGTTGGCTGGGGACCCTTACTTCTCCGCTGTGGTGGCCTACGTTATAAAGAAGTAGGTGGTTTGCGGCAACTAACCTGTAGCTGGTCAGGATCATTGTGGTTAGGTTGAGGTTATGTTGCAGCAGGGTTTGCATTCATTGGGCTCCAACCACTGTTCCCATAGAGTCCAGTAGAGAACTCAGTCTGTGCTTATGGAATTAGGGTTACAATATCGTAACCACAATTTCTTCCATGCAGTTCTGTTGATTGTCTAAACACGGCTTAAATTGCTTTAAAAAAGGGCAGAAAGCATGGGTAGAGAATAAAGAAGGGGTGACATGAGAGAGAAACTATTTATTTATTTATTTATTTATTTATTTAGCGAATGCAAAGTCCTCGAGCCAGGTGGTTGCCTTCTGGTCTGCTGTATGGAGGGTGACTAACCCTCCTTTTAGACTGTGGAGCGGGCAAGCTTCAATGATATGTTCCATTGTTTGCACCCCTCCATAAGCACACAATGGGCTTGGGCTGTTGTCCCATTTGTGAAGGCTGGCAAAGCAGGGGCCATGTCCGGACCTGAATCTATTGAGGGTTGACCACTGTATCCTTGGCAGGTTGGCGCCAGGGACCTGTTGGGTGGGGTCTGACATCAGATGTTTGTAATGGACATCCTTGGGCTCCAATTCCTTTTCCCAAGCTAATTGGGTGGTGAAGTCGGCTGGTAAGGTATTATTCCAAATCGGTCGTCTAGATGGGAGACGGGCAGTGGATGGGTTGAAGATGTCTGCATGAACTGGTAGATGGGGAGAGTCTTTGACCTTTTGAAGTATCCTTTGAGTAAATGCTACTTGCCAGATATGTGGTGTGGTTATTTTGGATAAGACAGGGAGCAAGGGGAGTGGTGTTGAACGAATAGTCCCGGTTATGATTCGCATGGTTTTGTTGAGCTGGGTGTCCACATGGTGTGTATGGGGTGACCCCTGTGGCCACCAAACAGGGGCACAGTATTCTGCTGCGCAGTACACAAGGGCCAGTGCCGAGGTGCGCAGTGTGGGGGCTGCTGCCCCCATTTTGAGCCAGCTAGCTTACAGAGCAGGTTGTTTCTAGACTTCACCTTAGCTGCCGTTCCTTTCAGGTGCTCCTTGAAAGTGTTCCTTAAAGGACAGGGTCCTGTCAAGGGTCACTCCCTGGTAAGTTAGGTTGGGGGCGTCATTCAACTTAAATCCGCTGAGTTGGATATATTTAGCTCTGTAGCAGCTTTTGTATTGTTGAGGTGGAATACACTGGAGACTGTTTTAGCTTGGCTTGGGTTTAGGCACCAGGTTTTGCAGTACTGGTCCAGCTTTGCAAGATACTCCGTGAGCACCTGTTCCAATAAGTCAAAGTCTGGTGCTTGGTTTGCCAAACAGAGAGACAGTGAGAGAAATAGGGGGAGAGTTAGGGTTGCACGAAAAGTGATGAAGATGATGGTGTGATGTGCAGATTTAGTGAGGAGGGGCATCAGGGTCAAGCAGACACTGAGAGAAAGAGGATGGGAGGAGTTAAGAGAATGTGAGAGAGGTTAATCAGTTATATGACTCAGGTTTGTTCAGAAAGCTGCCAGAACTGCAGCTATCTGCAGATCTCTGAAGATGGAGGTTGAGGACGGAGCAGAGCTCTGCTTTCCACAACTCCTGAACACCTCCTGTAAGAAGCCCACCTCTCCTTGGCCCGAAGCTGTGATCCTTCAGACTTTGCTGTCCACCATCTCTCTGCTCACTGTAGCTCTCAACCTGCTTGTCATCATCTCAGTCTCACACTTCAGGCAAAGATTAAATTATCAGCAGAACCTACACTTTAAGTTTTATCTATATATTAACATTTACAAGAAGAACTGAGTTAGTTATGAATGATGTTGAAATTTGTCACACTAGATGTCTCCTCCCAACCACATTCCTTGATTTTTTGAACATTGACTGTAAAGTTTTAATTGCCTGACCTGTGCTTTTCGTACTGTGATAAGTCAAACTGCCTGCTCAGAAAAAGGCCTATTGGTATGGCAGATAAGGAAAATGTGAACAGCTACTGTAGATTAGAAGAAGAATGTCTTTGAGCTAGTACTGAACAGTGTTGCACATTGGAACATTAGACTTGTATTCTGCCTGGCTGACTGTTTTTGCATAACAAAGCTCAAATGTGAGATTGTGTTCAATTGTCCACACTTATCCATGTAGTAACTACAGATGTGGCAGATCAGGAAGCATTCAAAATCATATTTTTTTGGGGGGGAATACTTGTTTTGGTTGTTTTCTCAGTTAGATATGAGGACTTGTTGCGTTCATGATACTTTTCTCTTTCCCTCCAGGCAGCTCCACACTCCCACCAACATCCTCCTCCTCTCTCTGGCTGTCTCAGACTTTCTCGTGGGCCTCCTGGTGATGCCGGTAGAATTCCTCCTAAAAACATCCTGCTGGTTTCTTGGTGACATCATGTGTTCTTTGTCTAAGTATGTGTCCTTCATCATTACCTCTGCATCAGTAGGCGTCATGGTGCTCATATCAGTCGACCGTTATATTGCTATTTGTGACCCTCTGCATTACACCACCAGAATCACTGTGAATAGAGTGAAACTCTGTGTTTGTCTGTGTTGGCTCTGTGCTGTTTCCTACTGCAATCTCTTTGTAAAGTATGACCTGACTCAACCAGGCAGGTCTAAATCCTGCTACGGAGAGTGTGTGGTTGTCATTGACTTTATTGCAGGAGTGGTTGACCTTGTGTTCAACTTCCTTGTTCCAGTCACTGTCATCATCGTTCTGAATATGAGAGTATTTGCTGTGGCTGCGTCTCAGGCTCGTGCCATGCGCTCTCACATTGCAGCTGTCACACTCCGGCTTTCAGTGGCTCAAACAGAAAACAAATCTGAGTTGAAAGCAGCCAGGACTCTTGGTGTTCTTGTAGTTGTGTTTCTCATGTGTTTCTGCCCATTATATTGTGACCTGCTTATAGGTGAAAACTTGACCAATGCTCCATTCATATCACTTCTGGTCTTTCTGTTCCATTTTAACTCATGTCTAAACCCTGTGATCTATGCCTTCTTTTACTCCTGGTTTAGAAAAGCAGTTAAACTCATTGTCACTCTTCAGATACTGCAGCCTGGCTCCTGTGAGGCCAACGTACTGTAGAGAGGCTGTGGAGTGACTGAGATCAGACTTGCCCTATGGAATAATAAATTAATATAATCACGTTGTTCAGTGAGTGAATTATCAAATACAGAGAGTGAAAAACATGCTTTCCTGTCTTTAAGTCAAAATTGTGTATGAACAACAATTGAAAGGCCTGTGCCACACATTCAGCTTTTGCTTGTCTGTGTCATGTCATGGGTTTTATTGTATGACTGTTGTGTATATGTCCTCTCTGACGCTGATGCATTTTATGAAAGAGTCATAAGCACCATATACTGTTTCTAGGTAATCGCAGAGTTTAATGTAAGCTTTAAACTCACACGTGAAGTACACTTATGACAAGTCTTTTTTCTTTTTTTCTATTTGTTGTCAAATAAAGAAAAACATCAACTGTTTTGCATTCAGATAAAACTGTCAGTACAAAAAGATCATGCTCCCTTGCAGCTCAGGGACTCTATTGATTTTTGACAATAAGTAATAAAACTGGCCAAAAAAAACACCAAGAGACAATAATTCCCCCCATATATACACACTTTGTGCTTCAGAGGTTAACTGGACCTTCTACAAAAACTAAATATACATGTATACGCAGATAGGAGCTAGTCTAGTGATTAGAAAAAGTTAAATATAATTATCAATATTAATACAATTTATATTAATAAATTATTAATATATTTTAATAATAACAGGGCACCAAATTACATTGGTACATAAGCTCAAAAGACATTAAAATTGCTATCAAATGTAAATAATTATCAAAATAATTATTCATTATATTGAATAATATGATATAATGTATATTAAATCATCCTCGGGGCACCACTCTTTGAAACAAAGAGAAAATGATAGCACATTAATGCAGTCTCATAGATAAGTCTCATTAAGTATACTGAACTATCAATTTGGAACTTTGATTAATAATTCAATTAATAATTAAAGCTGCGAGCAGCGATGAACGGGCAGTCGCCCAACCTCACTGGTCAGGGTTGCTGGCGGGACGCCGATCGACGCGGCCGGGCACCGTGAAATCGAAACTCTGACGAGCGCCATGACGCCTGCCACAAGACTCTACGACAAAAGGTTCATGAGTTATGAAAAGGGGCGGGGCTAATGTGTTGGGGGCGGGCATAACCTTAACCAATGAAACAGGAACTCTCTGCTGAGTGATATGACACGTCCCCCAAGACTCTACGATAAATGGTTCATGAGTTATAAAAAAGGGTGCGTGGCTAATGTGTAGGAGGCGGGGTTAACAATACCAACTTAACAGGCACTCTCTACTGGGGGATATGACACCTCCCACAACAGTCTAGCACAAACGGTTCATGATTTATGAAAGGGGGCGGGGCTCATCTGTAGGGAGCGGGGCTAACCTTAACCAATGAAACATGAACTCTCTGCTGAGTGATACGACACCTCCCTCAAGAGTCTAGCACAAACGGTTCATGAGTGATAAAGGGGGCGGGGCTTATGTGTAGGGGGCGGGGCTAACCTTAACCAATGAAACAGGAACTCTCTGCTGAGTGATACGACACCTCCCTCAAGAGTCTAGCACAAACGGTTCATGAGTTATGAAAGGGGTTGGGGCTTATGTGTAGGGTGCGGGGCTAACCTTAACCAATGAAACAGGAACTCTCTCCTGAGTGATATGACACCTCCCACAAGACTGTACGACAAATGGGTCATGAGTCATGAAAGGGGGCGTGGCTAACGTCTTGGGACGGGGCTATAAGTATATTTTTGCATGTACATGTCATCAGGACTGGACCATCATCATACCTGAGAAATTTGGGGCTGATCGGACTATGTACAGTTGAGTTACAACAACTTCCTTTTTCATTGCAAAAGGCTCAAAATGGCCGCCACGCCACTGTCAGATCGTTCAGTGAAAACTCACCATTTTGATAACTTTTCATCCTCAAGGTCTTAAGATGGTTCTGACCAAATTTCTAGTCGATCTGATTAAATCTGTAGGAGGATTTCTTTTAAGTACACAACCTATAAATCGCCAAAAAAAGGGCGAAAATCGCATATTAAATTCAAGATGGCTGACTTCCTGTTGAGTTTTGGGCAAAACTCCCATAAGCTTTTTTGTTTGTCTTCACATGTTACATCTATCTGCCAAATTTCATACATGTAGGTGAAACCGTAGCGCGGGGCTCAACTTTTTCAACTCTCTAGGGCTAGCGAGCCATTTTGCAACAGCCAAGCCTGAGACCCTTAAAATATCAAATTTTTCACCGGGTCTGATAAGTGTGCCAAGTTTAACAACTTTTGGGGCATGCTAGGGTCGTCAAAAAGGCGATTCATCCGAGAAAAAAAGGATAATAATAATTCCTTCAGTTTCAATAGGGCCTTCGCTGGCCCGACGTTGTCGGTGCCCGGGCCCTAACTATAACCAAAATAGATAGTAAAGGTTGAAGGATATTGGAGTTTTTGACACAGCAGCGGTTGGCATTATTCACTCTTGTACAACATTAAACAGACCAGCAGGTATAATCCACAATCATTCATTTACAAGATAATAAAGGTTTAAAACACAATATTAATCGAACGAAATAACTAAACAAACCAAACACTGTGTGTGTGTGTGTGTGTGTGTGTGTGTGTGTGTGTGTGTGTGTGTGTGTGTGTGTGTGTGTGTGTGAGTGAGAGAGAGAAACAAAGACAAGAAGGCTACTTGTCTCAAAATGTCTGCAGGTGCCTACAGACAATATGGCGAGCGCTGTAAAACTACAAAGATGGCTGGATCAAAGATGGCCGCCAACATGTTACCACATGGCCTATTTGTTCTTCGGAGCACATGTGCTCAGGAATGACAAAGGGGGGTGTGATGTGGGGGTTGAGATTATCTGAATGCGTATGTTTATGTTTAAAACTAATTCACAGTTTCTGTATGTGATCTTAATGTGTGTGAGATAATGCAGTGGGTTAGAAAAGATGGTTAGTTTGCATGCGAGACTTTGTCTATGTGAAGCATAAACTCAACACATCAGATGTGGCAAAGCCAGCTACCCAAATATCTTAACTACAAATACTATCAAAACAATCAAACTCAATGAATAAAATTAAACATATCAATACAGGTACATTCCAGAAATCAAAGTTGAACAGTCTTGCTCAGTCGGTGCAATTGATAATGCTAAAGTAAGCCCAGTACGTTACCAATCCATGGAGGAAAAGGTTGCAATTCCAGGTTCAGTACGTGAAGAGTTGGGATGAGAACGTATTGGGTGTAGACACATGTCTGTTCCTCCCTCATCTATCTGCATACAGGAGACATGAGGAATTAAAGATAGTGACACGATGTCTGCTGCTGCATTTACAGGCAAGACGGCGGTGATGCTTTCATGGACCTCATCACCTGCTTGGCTCTTTCCATGTCGGCGTCATATGGAACAGCCCTCCATTTTTGGAAGGTCTGGCAGCAGAGAGGGCCGAGACAGGATGTCACAGCTTTTTAGCTGCCATCCAATGACTGGTTTCTCATCCACCCGAACAGTTTTACGAGGAGTGGCGACGAGACTACGCCACTGCACAATCACGGAATGGATGGACAGGACACCCAGACTGGGTTATTTTCTCCAGTTCTACAGCTTTCCTCCAGTGTTCATGGGTGTGAAAGAGGTAAGTCTATACTCCCAGGATGATGGGAGTTTTCAGACCTATTTTGGATCTCTGCGTCCTAAACGTGCATTACCATGAAGTCGTTACTGGAACGGGTTCAACCAGGCGATTGTTTCAATGCCATCGACGTTAAGAATGTATATTTTCAGGTCGAGGTGGCTTTGAAACACAGGCCTTCCAGGGATAGCATACAAGTATAACTGAGGTCACTCGCTGAAAGGGGTGTAAGATAGCAGACAGCGGTATGTCTTCCATACTGTTCGGTCCACACGTATTCGGGTAGGCACGTCCTGATTGGTCTGTTACATTTATGCAAATTTTCAGTGGCCGAATGCGTGCTTGTAATTGGAAGAGAGCATTTCCCACAGAGTCCAGTAGAGGACTCCATTTGTGCTTATGGAACTAGGGTTACAATATCGTAACCATCATTTTTCCATGCCGTTCTGTTGATTGTCTAAACACAGCTTAAATTACTTAAAAAAGGGCAAAGGGTAGGACAAGGGAAAGGAAACATGGCTAGAGAATAAAGAAGGGGAGATATGAGAAAGAGACACTGAGAGAGAAATGGGTGGAGAGTTAGAGTTGCACAAAAAATGATGAAGATGATGGTGTGATGTGCAGATTTAGTGAGGAGGGGCATCAGAGTCAAACAGACACTGAGAGAAAGAGGATGGGAGGAGACACTGAGAGAAAGAGGATGGGAGGAGACACTGAGAGAAAGAGGATGGGAGGAGTTAAGAGAATGTGAGAGAGGTTAATCAGTTATATGACTCAGGTTGGTTCAGAAAGCTGCCAGAGCTGCAGCTATCTGCAGATCTCTGAAGATGGAGGTTGAGGACGGAGCAGAGCTCTGCTTTCCACAACTCCTGAACACCTCCTGTAAGAAGCCCACCGCTCCTTGGACCGAAGCTGTGATCCTTCAGACTTTGCTGTCCACCATCTCTCTGCTCACTGTAGCTCTCAACCTGCTTGTCATCATCTCAGTCTCACACTTCAGGCAAAGATTAAATTATCAGCAGAACCTACACTTTAAGTTTTATCTATATATTAACATTTACAAGAAGAACTGAGTTAGTTATGAATGATGTTGAAATTTGTCACACTAGATGTCTCCTCCCAACCACATTCCTTGATTTTTTTGAACATTGACTGTAAAGTTTTAATTGCCTGACCTGTGCTTTTCGTACTGTGACAAGTCAAACTGCCTGCTCAGAAAAAGGCCTACTGGTATGGCAGATAAGGAAAATGTGAACAGCTACTGTAGATTAGAAGAAGAATGTCTTTGAGCTAGTACTGAACAGTGTTGCACCTTGGAACATTAGACTTGTATTCTGCCTTGCTGACTGTTTTTGCACAACAAAGCTCAAATGTGAGACTGTGGTCAATTGTCCACACTTATCCATGTAGTAACTACAGATGTGGCAGATCAGGAAGCATTCAAAATCATATTTTTTGGGGGGGAATACTTTTTTGGGTTGTTTTGTCAGTTAGATATGAGGACTTGTTGCGTTCATGATACTTTTCTCTTTCCCTCCAGGCAGCTCCACACTCCCACCAACATCCTCCTCCTCTCTCTGGCTGTCTCAGACTTTCTCGTGGGCCTCCTGGTGATGCCGGTAGAAATCCTCCGAAAAACATCCTGCTGGTTTCTTGGTGACATCATGTGTTCTTTGTCTAAGTATGTGTCCTTCATCATTAACTCTGCATCAGTAGGCGTCATGGTGCTCATATCAGTCGACCGTTATATTGCTATTTGTGACCCTCTGCATTACACCACCAGAATCACTGTGAATAGAGTGAAACTCTGTGTTTGTCTGTGTTGGCTCTGTTCTGTTTCCTACTGCAATCTCTTTGTAAAGTATGGCCTGACTCAACCAGGCAGGTCTAAATCCTGCTACGGAGAGTGTGTGGTTGTCATTGACTTTATTGCAGGATTTGTTGACCTTGTGTTCAACTTCCTTGTTCCAGTCACTGTCATCATCGTTCTGAATATGAGAGTATTTGCTGTGGCTGCGTCTCAGGCTCGTGCCATGCGCTCTCACATTGTAGCTGTCACACTCCGGCTTTCAGTGGCTCAAACAGCAAACAAATCTGAGTTGAAAGCAGCCAGGACTCTTGGTGTTCTTGTAGTTGTGTTTTTCATGTGTTTCTGCCCATTATACTGTGACCTGCTTATAGGTGAAAACTTGACCAATGCTTCATACACATCACTTCTGGTCTTTCTGTTCTATGTTAACTCATGTCTAAACCCTGTGATCTATGCCTTCTTTTACTCCTGGTTTAGAAAAGCAGTTAAACTCATTGTCACTCTTCAGATACTGCAGCCTGGCTCCTGTGAGGCCAACGTACTGTAGAGAGGCTGTGGAGTGACTGAGATCAGACTTGCCCTATGGAATAAGAAATGAATATGTTCATGTTGTTCAGTGAGTGAATTATCAAATACAGAGAGTGAAAAAAATGCTTTCCTGTCTTTAAGTCGAAAAAAGTTAACAACAGATTCCTCTGAAATACTTGATTATCAGATTCAACACCCTTTTATCATTGCTATTTAATTTCCAGAGAAACATATAGTGTAAAGGGTTGAACATAGGAAGTTAAAGTTTCACAAATATGGTTAAATGATATGTGAATGAAATGATGTTATTGGCAATTAAGATTATTTTTTAGTAGATTTGAGGTAATTCATAAAATTTCCCATAGCATGGTAATTTATTTTAAACTGACAAAGTATGATAATAAACTTAGACCTTCATAATGTAACTTCTTGTCTTCTCATTGATGTTTCACAATAAGTAATATGAACAAAAACAATAACAGAACTATAAACGTTCACTGGTACTGGCAGACTTGAACCCAAAAGCATGACAATGAGACAGTCAAGAGTTACACGGAAAGTTGAGTTTACTTGGGAACGTCAAAACCAGGCGATCTGTCACTAACAAATCCAAAAAGGAGGTATGCAGAATATCAAAGGTCTTATTTTTCAGTGTACAGCTGCAGTATCTGCATGCTTAAACCATCATGGAATGCTCTGCTGACTTGCCAGAAGATGGAGCTGTTGACTTAATTTTGTCCAGGATAGAAATGAAGTAAAGCAGTTGAGATGACAAGGTGTACAAAATCATGGATGAGTTAGTGGAACACTTTTACCCACATCTCAATAATTACAAATTAGATTTATTTTCACACATTTCAGGTAGAGAAGATCTGTTCACTTTTACATTAAAGTACAGATGGATGCCTTTTAGCTGCTGATTTACACATTTTTCAACAACCCTTTCTGCCACTAGAGGTATCTGTTTTGCCTCTCTGCACAGTGCACATACCACACTTAAATAAATCCACTCATTTGTTTAGTTGAAGGCCTGTTTTCTCTGTCAGTTCTAGGACAGGGTGTCTCCTGTCTGAGTGTGTCATCTGGACTTTGAAAGCACACACACACGCCCACTCTGCCGTACATTTACCGCAAGTTTGAACAAGCTGGAAGAGGGCAGGATGTCATTGTTTGCTAACTGACAGAATTCAGTGTGTATACACGATAAATTATATAATATAATTCTGGCATGATAAATATAGAGGTGGACACAATGAGATCAGGGTTCTTGATAGATTTGCTTTTTTTTTGACAGGGACTACAACATTAAATAAGTAAACACTTTGCAAGTATGGTTTTTCTTTCCACATTCTTTTTTATTTAATCACTGCTTTTTTATCAAATACAAATATATACATTTTTGAAATATGCAATAGAAACTCTAAGTGGAGCGAACTTCCAGGTTGATCTACAAAAAGGTGCAATTGCAGGACTTTTGTTTCAGGAAAAAAATCTTGCACCAAAAAACGGTTTTGGAGAATATTGTATCCTTCCTAAAAACATTATGGCTTAACTTTTCGCCATATTTTAATGAAATATGTGGGCAGGTTTTTAAGATACCCTCTTAACAAACAAACACATGGGACAAAAACATAACTGACTTGATGAGGTAGTCAACAACATGACATAAAACAACTAAATACATTTTTCAAAGCAATCATCTCACTTAGCGCTAGTGCTGATGAGCTGTTGTCGTCATTGCTGATGTACTTCCATCGAACAATGTTCAAACACTCCTACAGCGAATACAACACACTGTACACACACTCCTCTCTGGCCTGTGTTGTTGTGTGTATCTCGACATGTCTGGAGCTGCTGCTGCACATTCCTCCGTCTGCCTGCATGACGCCTGCAGCCAACCGGAGCATCCGGCTGTTTAACGGGCAGGAGGCTCAGCAGGCAGAGCAGAGCTGCTGCTGAACATCAGAGTGAAGCCACTTTTCTCCCTCTAGGATTGATAAAGCTGTAGGATACTGACATGGTATTGCTAGTTGTATAAAGAACAAAATGTTAACAAAAAGTTCCCAAAGGTCTGTTGTAAAATATACCTGTCCCCTTAGGCTAAATCACAAGTAGGGGCTACACTACACAGTGTTCTTTAACAGCAGTAGATTTTTTAATACAGGTTTCTTTCTTTCGTGTTATTAACTTCTGAAACGTTTCCACACAAAATGTACACTGATCAGCCATAACATTACGACCACCTGCCTAATATTGAGTAGGCCCCCCTTTGTTGCCAAAACAGCCCTGACCTGTTTGTCCAGCACATCCCACAGATGCTCGATTGGATTGAGATCTGCCATCCACATGATGTAAAAGAAAATGTGATTCATCAGACCGGGCCACCTTCTTCCTTTGCTCCGTGGTCCAGTTCTGATGGTCACGTGCCCTTTGTAGGCGCTTTAGGGCGGTGGACACGGGTCAGCACGGGCACCCTGACCGGTCTGCGGCTACGCAGCCCCATTCGCAACAAAAAACTGCGATGCAATGTCTGTTCTGACACCTTTCTATCGGAACCACCATTAACTTTTTCAGCAATTTGAGCTCCAGTAGCTCTTCTATTGGATTGAACAAAACAGGCCAGCCGTCGCTCACCACTGCTTTGGAAAATGTAAAGCAACAGAAAGAACACTCGGTTTAAAACATGCAATTTTGGTCCTGTGAAAATAACTTTTGCTTTCTGATAAAAGACCATAGTTACATTTTCTTTGTAAGAAAAACTACTTTTAAAGAAAACGCGGTTTTGTTCCGTTGAATATAATAATTCATGTTAGATTCCTTAAATGCGGACTTTGACATTCTCCATCCACTCTTACTGATGATCTTGAAAAATCAATCATTATCTGTTGTCAGCTCAGAAACATGAGCAGGTCGATGTGAGACCAACAGACGGCACAAGACTGCAGAGACTCATGGGTAATCTATGTCATCACTACGTGCTGCCCTCTGGAGCCAAGGCTTCCACTGTTCAATTACCACAGAGACCACAGGATTACAAAGCCGTTCGTCATGCATTCCTTACAGGTGTATGTCACACTGACTCGGTGTATAAGGTCACGGTCTGTCAGCTAAAATAAAGAAGGCATTTGACGTGGCTCAGTCACTGTGGGCAACCTAAGTCACTGAGGCACAGGAAGTTGGCATTAAACCTTCAAGTTGCAATGTGGAATGAAAAAATTGTGGGCTGTATTAATTAACAACCTGATAGATTCATTCATCTCTGACATATTATGCCAAGTAAAACTATACAGCTAGCAGACAAAAAGCAACACCATTAATCATTAATTAAGACATGTTTGTGTCCACCCAGTAGTTCAATATTCACTCTCCTTTAAGCTCAGTTTTGGTCTCCAACTCTACTAAAAAATAAAATAAAACTAATCGTTTTATGTAGGGCAACCGCCGGGTCTGAGAAGTGAAGCTGATGCTGAAGAGCCTTAAATTTGTATTTTTTTAATAGCCAGCAGGGGGCGACTCCTCTGGTTGCAAAAAGCAGTCTGATTGTATAAAAGTCTATGAGAAAAATGAACCTACTACTCACTTGATTTATTACCTCGATAAACTTTGATGGAAACATATTTTGTCGTGGATAACGTTTGTTTTTGACGCATCACAAATGTGTGGATGTGTCCTAGAACAGGCGCCTTGTGTGAGTGAAGGCAAGCAGGCAGAGGAGCAGAGACTCCGACCCTGGAGACCAAAGCTACGGTCTCCCCCGCGTCCTCCGACCGTGGCCAACACTGTTTTGTAAGACGGGCTTCACTATATATATATATATATATATAACTTTGCGGTTTTGGTGCTTCTGTGTAGTTTGTGTTGGAGTCTGAGTCTGAACAGCGTAGCCACACGTGAGCGCGCATGGGACACCGACCCGCAATGATTTATACGTGTAAGAAGTTACAAACAGTCCCTTTAATTTAGATCTCTTAGCTTAAATAATATAACAAACATTAATTTTAAGCCAAACCTGATGGTTTTTTTTACTGAACCTAACAAAGTACTTTTAACTGCATATTTTGTTTTGTCTTGTTTCAATTTACAACGTTAACCATGTGGTTAAAACTGTTTAAAACTGAAACCGTAAATGAGAAAAATACGTCTTCCTTGAAACCTAATTGTGAATCAGTTTAGTTTTATGGGAACGTAAAAACATAAAGAAATATCATACATCACAGCAGCAAGTGTGACAATCCCTTTTTAACACGATTTTAATAAGCTGGCCTTCTGTTTTTTTGTGTACATTGGTTAATAAACTGTTAACATAACACAATAATAGAATAACCAACCAAATAATGAATAGAATTGATGTCCAAAACAACAAACAAAAAAGCTGACACACAGGAAATCCAAATGATTAATGAAAATAGTCATTTCTGCCTCGACGCCTCCGACCATATAACCTTAGTCATTACCGTGTTTTCTGTACTTAAGCTACGTTGTTTCTGTACACATTTTACTTAGTTTACTCACTTATTTTAAGCCCAACCATGATGTTTTTCCTAAACCAAACTAAGTGGTTTTGTTGCCTAAGCATAACTGCAGACGTTACCATAGTTTTGTTGTGTGGCGTACAAATGACACACGAAAAGCCTAAAATGCGCCCTTATGACACACAGAATGTTTTTGTAATGTTGTGCAATTTATACGCCTTTCCGTGAGACCGGGTTGTTGGAGTATGTAGGGGCTTTTAAAAGGTCAAGGTGAGAGGTGATGTAATGGGACTTAAGGCCTTTGCACACCAAGTCCATATTTTTCGCATGCGTTTTTTTTTTTTAATTGCTTTTAATAATTCTATATGTTGCGAAAATTTGCAATATGAGACAAAACTGACTTAATTACATGAGTGCAATGGATAGCACTAGTCCCAAACGGGGCTAATGAATGAATGACGTTAGCAAGGAGCTATCGTTTAACTGCATGGAGCACAATCACTACTGTTGCATCTTTCCTACAGCCTTTGTTTTGCGATCATCCCCAATTCCAAGCTGTTCTGCGATCACCTGCCACAATCTACCTTTAAATTCTGAATCTCTGTATTCTTTGTTTGGTCTTTAGTTTACTTTGTTTGTCGTAAAGTGAATCAGCTTATTAGATGCCATTTTGGATGAAGACGTTTGCTTTTATGGTGGCCCTGAGTGGCCAAACAACTCTGATGGATGGAAAAAAAAGCGCCGAAAAATCAAACCTGTTGCGAAAACTTAAATGACGGACGAAAGTTTCGGAGTCGGTGTGTGAACGTGATTGACACGACGACACGTGAGGTCGTATTTATTTTTAAACATGTGACAATTTCAGACATAACATATGGATTTGGTAGGACCCAAAGCCCTTTACTTCTGGGCCAAAAGAAATATGTGAGCAGGTTATAATTTTGAGAGTATTATCCAAGGATTTAATCGCATCACTCAGGACTTCCTGGAGTCTGTTGCCTGGCATGGTGACATCAAGCCTCCAGGAAGTCACGGACCAAGAAATAGTTCCAGCACTTAAACTCCCCCTTAAAATCAGCCCTGTGATAGTCTGGCGACCTGTCCAGGGTGTACCCCGCCTTCGCCCCAATGTCAGCTGGGATCGGGACATATTCCACGACAAAATAGGTTTCCCTCGAAACGTAATTCACAATGCAGTTTCGTTTTATGTTGAACGTAACTTTTAGGAGACAGGGATGAATACGGACACATTTATTCTGTTCACAATTGTTAGAGCTCAGTGGTTCTTTGTATTTGAGGAGCTCATTGACCTGTGTTTTAGTGCTGCCAGCCTGTTCTCCTTTTCCTCAATAAATCATCTTTGAGTTTGTGTTTAATGAAAGCGAGAGCCTCATTTTCTTCCCTCCCTCCTGTACTTTGAAACAGGGTTAAGCCTTTGAAGTGTGAATAGTAGCCAGGACATTAAAATCAGCGGGACGCTCCCAATTATGAACCGCCCCTGCTGGGTTACAGGAACTTCAGGATTCCTCCGTACCCCCTAACTGAACCTGGGTAAGGCAGACCTTCCTCCCCTCAGCTGTGTGGAGGTCACAGGGGGCCCTGAAGCCTCGTTAGCACTCACAACTCAGACCATCTGTGTCACAGAGAGCTGAGGGGTTTCATTTTTATTTATTTTTTTAAATGTAGGCTAATGGCAAGTCTTTGCCAGTCCCCGATGTTGTTAGGTTCTAAATCTACAAGTGTGTGTGAGAGACCCATCGACAGATGAGGCAGGACTTCAAGCTTGCAGTGCAGATCACTTTCATCTCCTTTGATTTCTTGGTCGATGTTTTGGCATGTGTGTCTGTGTGTGTGTAGGGTTCAAAAGCAGAACATGAGGAGGAAAGCAGCATATATGGCCTCTCGTTAAGGTGAAGTGATTGCACCTGAAGGGGGGGCGCGCGCCGTGTCCTTTCCAGACAGGAGTGCTTCTTTTGTCCTCTCTGTCTCAGGTGTGATCAGGTGATTCTGACAATTGTATTTGCTTTTGTTTATGTTGAAGTTTCCAAACTGAGATTGGTGACACATTATCTTCATGTATCTTGTGCTGCTCACAAACTGTGGTTTAAGTTCAGCCAACATGTTTCCTGAAATTTCTCCTTTTTAAATTTAAAAAACTGTCATGGAATGAGATTACCATGATGACATTTAAGCCTCTGTGAAGGATTTGACTCAACTAGTATCAATAAAAGGCACAGTGGCAGACAGAAATGCACACTGCAAATTGTGAAAAGGTTCTCCCTTTACACTGGGCCCTGTTCCCCCAAAATGAACAGTGTTTTGTGTCTGCTTCATTGTTGATTTCAGTCCATGTCAAGTAGTGTGCAAAATGACACCAGCTTGTTTAGTTTGTTCTATGGGTTCATAGGCTTTAATTGGGATGGTGGGGTAGATCAGCTGCTCAGCAGCTCAATCAAGGAAAGTGCAAACAGGTTTGCCTCATTATGTCCTCTGAGCAGGGAGGGGCTGGGCCTGTTAACGTAAAGGATGGTATAGGTAAAATAGTTCCGCAGGTAAATGACGTTGTATAATGTTATGTTAAGTGCCCACAGATAGATTGAGATGTCAGCAGTAGCTTGGAGATGCATTTAGATAAAAATCTCCATACATGAGTTTTAACCTTTATCTCCCACTATATGACTGAAACAAAATGGCTTTACAGTTTACCCGCTCAGCAGCTCGGTGAGCCTCCTGAAGTTAAACATGATCAAAGCTCTCAGCAATTCTTTCCGTGGTGGCCTCAGAATCCATAAAGAACAATATGAAAATCACACACACACACATTGATTCACCAGGGACACATTATCACATGACCTCTGTGTTTAATTAAACTTTCATTTTACAGATGACGGACGTGGCAGACAACACAGACGACCTTATTACAAATCACACGAGGTCCTCAGGTGATCATAAAATATTATGCATTATTGTTATAAACTACTCAGGAGTATATGAAGTAATTAGTGGTAGTAACTTGTAATTGGGTTTTTTTTAATATATAAATTGTTTCACATCTTTGACTTTGGATCTGAATCAGAGCAGAGTAGTCAGACAGATGTTTCCACTCTTTAGAATAGTCCTGCCATTTAGTTTTGTACCTGCTTTGTCTTATCTAAACTTAGACCAAAAAAAAAAGGAATTGTATTACCGTGACAAAATGCACAAAAAAAAACCCAAATAAAATGAACAAACAACATTTTTTAAATATCTTTATTGTTGCATAACTTTTCTTTTCACACTTTCAAACATTTCTCATGTTCAGTTCAAACCTCCTCAGTCAGCAGGAGTCGGTAAACTGTGGATCACTTTTCATTGCTTTGGCACAAAATGCATTCAATGACCACATCTTAACACAACACAAAATTACTGTAAATTAGACTGACCCTACTACATCTAAAAAAGTTAATAAATAAAAATAGAAAATACCAACCACAGCTGATCCCCCATAGAAGAATTATTTTCCTGATGGCGGTGGTCTCCTGGATGTCTGGAAGAGGCCCGGAGATGGATCAGACATGCATGTGTTGCAAGAGAGGGCATGAGGTGTAACGTGGATGATAACTCGTGGCCAAATGCAGCAGGGTTGACTAGCACTGTTGTATTTCTATATCACAAGTATGTGAATATATACACATTTGTTTTGTATTGCATTACTGGAATTAGCTTATTTTTATTGTAATGGTGCCTTGGTTTATGCAATAAATAAATAGACAAAAAATAAAAGCTACTTCAAATATCATACACATTGTTATGGTATGCTCTGTTTAAACCAATTTTGTCAGTGTTTGGATAAAAGAGTTGATCCTGAGAACTGTATCAAGTGTTTTACGAAGTCAGATTAAATGTTGGGAAAGAGAACTGTGTGAATAGTTTTGAAAAAGTGAACTTGGAGAAATAGAAATGCATGTAGAAAGTTGTAGAAGACTGTAATAAATGTCCCTCTGTATGCATCATTTCAGGGTTCTCAGTTTGACCTGCTGCTTCTTGAACTTCTCATTTTTTTATGTCTGTGTGATGTTTGTTCTCAGGTGGCAGATCTACAGCCCGTCTATTCGCCATCAACATTTTCTGCTCTACTTCCACCTCTCCCCCTGCAGGGCACAAACAACCCTGGCAACAAGCGGCAGTGTCGAAAGGGGACTGGATGGTTTCATCTGTGACTCCACACCGAGCGGCTCATCTGATTGGCCGGCCAGCTGCAACTGATAAAATGCAATGCGAGTCGAGCTCCCAAAACAAAATTGTTCACGTTGCACGAAGTTTTGGCGGAGCTTCTTCACCGGCACATTGTCTCTGCAGCAGAGTCCTGCTGTGCTCGTGTTATCGTGTTAACAGGATAACTGGGCTGAACAGAGTTTGATCTCCTACTTAAACCCGTTAACTCACGGTCCCCCTCTGACCTACTGAACTCATGGACTCTCGCATACTTCGGAGTTAACATCGCACAGTTTTGTGCTCTGCCGTTTATTTTCATTTTCACACCTTTAGGCTCATGTCTTTGAACGCCCACCTTCCTCTTTGGACTTCAAAACACAGAAATAATCCAATTAGCTTTGGCAATTGTGATGCCTGGATGCGAGCCGTACGAGATTCACACTTGGTTTGGAGCTCGCAGACTTCTACTCCAGTAAACTCAGTCACCCTCGGAAGAGAGGAGGCTGAGCACACATCCATCACAGCTGCATAAACTGGACAGATGACATGATGACAGTTCACCTGCTGCTGGTCCCTGCAGAGTGTCACACTGGGACTCACGTCTGTCACTGTCAGCACTGGTTGTGTGTTGGTGACACCTTGTTCCATTAGTCCATCACCACTACTCTGCACACAACACTTCTACTTCCAAACTAAAATATATATAAAAAAACATCTTCATCATTCATCATCATCATCATCATGAGCAGAGGAACAACATTTCTAACAGAATACAAGAGAAGAGACTCCAGCTAACAGCTCTGTGAGGCTGAGGCACAGAGCTCAGCATTCTAACATCAGCATGCTAACATGCTCACATTGACTACATTCATTTACATGCACAAAATATTCTGGATTTTGCCCTTATTACGAAAAAGACAATATTCCCACTAAGCTGTTTACATGGCGAATGAAAAAGAATATTCCACTAATATTCACGTTTACATGCAGCCGTGCATACTCCGATTAACACAACAGGTGACGACCGTGCAAACACAGCCTTCGTAAACACAAAGTACAGCTGAGACTGATAGGAATGTCATTGGTTGTGCATGTATTTGGTCGTAAACCAAAGTATTGGAGACGTTGAAACTTTTACGTGATGATGGCGCCAAATGAAAAGTCAGGGGATCACCAAAGTTATCACAATTCATCCTGAGGGGAATACGAATATCAAACCAAATTTCATGGAAATCCATGAAATAGTTGTTGAGATATTTCACTAAAAAACGATAAATGTCAACCTCATGGTGATGGCAAGGCTCCAAGTCACTGCACCCGGAACAAGAAATAGTCCAGCACATAACCTCCTGTAAAACCACACTTTGTTTTTGTACAGACAAAAACAAACAACATGTTAATCAGTTTAATGAGTTTTAGGGGTGCTGGTAGGCGGACTTTGTTACCTTTAGACAGAGCCAGGCTAGCTGTTTCCCCCTGTTTCCACTCTTTATGCTAAGCTAGGCTAACCGGCCTCTGGCTGCAGCTTCATATTTAATGCACAGACATGAGAGCCAATCTGCTCATCTGTAACTCTTAGCAAGAAAATGAGTGAACATATAAATGCCGAACAATAACTTTATACTTGACCACAGCACGACAACTGTATTTGTTAATTTGTACCAAATAGTGTGATCAAAAGGCAAACAGCAGAATCAGGACATTTGGGGAATAAGACCAAGCTGGTTCTGCATCTGAATCAGCTTTGAAACGCTCCCGCTAACTGTGCCGAGAGATCTTGATGGATGTCGACATGTCGTGTCTCCTCGACTGAGCCGTCTCTGCCTCAGAGATCAGAAGCTCTTTGAAATCGCTGAAGCCAAATCCCTCTCAGGTTTGAAACAATGAGTGATGCTTAATACAGCTCAGTGAATGTGAAAAACCCACCCCTCAAAATCTCTTTATACACACAGGTTCATCGGGTTCCACATCAAAGATCAAGCAAAGTAGCCTCCAGCCGAACGAGATTTATACATCATTGGAGGAAGTTATACGTAAAATGACAGCTTGTTTACTAGATTCCATAAGACAAAAAAAAGGAAATAAATAATATAATCACTTGAGATGAAAAGTCCACTGTTTGTGGAGCGCATTTCCAACACTGATTTTACAAACTAAGAGCATCAGTGATCGTGCTAAGAGTCAAAGAGATGAAATAAAATGAACAAATGTAACAACAACTATAACAACCTTTGGGTTTTGTGATAATCTAAACATTTGAAGAAGGTTTAGGGAGGTAGGACTCTGATCTGGGGTTGAAAAGCTTCTCATTTTAAGCAAAATAGCTTCATATTAAAGCTGCAGTTGGTAGAAATGGAGCAAATGTGATTTAAAAAAGTTATTTTTATAAAATGGTCACTATATCCTGATATCCACGATATATGTTTTAGAGTAAAGTTAAAAGTCCAGCCACAACCAGCATTTAAAATGTTTCAATACTCATGGGGTTGAAGTAAATCTGCACATGTTTTTCAAGTTAAGATCAACTTTGGTGAACTTTGAAAACATGCTAAAGGGACTTTTATTCCCTGATTTAGGCCTTTAGTCCCTGTAGCTTCTGTTTCTGCTTCAGTTGATCACCTGATTGTCTTCACCTGGCTGCCCAGCTGCACCTTGTTAGCTCTTACCAGTGTATTTAAAGCTCAGCTTTCAGCTGTGCTATTTTTTTCCTACTGAAGCTTTAAGCAACCTCAAACTAGGGGTTTGCATTTGAAAATGAAATGCAGGTACAATGTTTATAATAGGTATAACAGGAGCGTATAGGCTCCCACCCTCAAGTCAAATCCTCAAAACCTTGAGTATATAAATACTTTGGGGGCTGAATCTTCTTGTTTGTTGGTTGTTCTTAGCAGCTGGGAACGAGCTCAGCAGAGCCTCATTTTCATGTTGGTGAAGCATTAGACCGGGTTATTGACGTGGGCCAGTTACATAAACACAAATGATCACAACCAGTCATGGATTAGGCAGATGGAAAATGCTTGTCAGACCGTGTTCATCAGTATGAACACAAAAATCAAATGCGTGAGCTCAGACTTATCTAAATAGGACCACACAGGTTGTCTCATTTAAAGTCTCTGAACTTCCACCGGTCGTGGCTCACTCTCTTTAAACTGTAGACATGAGAAGTGAGCAGTGATGGAGGTGCAGCAGGTTTGATTTCTACAGATTTAGACAGAAAAGCATTAGGGCGAGGGCATGAAGATAATCTCCTTGTAATATGTGAAAGCATATGTACTTAAAATAAATAAAAACAGCTTTAAAAAATAATAATACTCAAAGGGATAAATGAAGAGTTCATTTGCAAAACAGATTAAAGCCATTCTTAGAATAAACAAACCAACACTTGCTTGATTGATATTCCCTGGATTGCACACACAGAAAAACATGATCCAGGAAAATAAATAAAAACGAAGCAAGGTTTTTGCAAATGGACCCTTTAAATATTAAAAAATAAAAATATATTCATCAGATGGGATTTGATGTTTAGTATATCAGTCCTGCATTTCAATCAGATTGGTTAATTTATTGGTCACAACGTAAGAATAAAAGCTTGTTTCAGTCTGTTTGCTGATGGTGAGGTCACATGACGTCGACTCTGTGTTGAGTGATTAGATGAAAAATCTGAAAAATCCTGCTCCTCTTTGATCAGATGACCTGCATCAAAGCCTCGCCGTCCTGCAGCGCTGCGGGTCAGCTGCTGAGCAGATTGTCTTCATGTCAACACGGCTTAGATTTCCATAGCACGCCACGTTTAACCCCGCGTTAACCCCGGTCTGCTGCGGCTATACTGCACGCCCCGAGTCACACCCATAAACACACCAACAGTATCTTCTGCTGCACTGACAAACATCTGCAAAAGTTAAAGTTACTTCTTCATGACAGGACAGAATAAGACGGTCTGTGCCTGTCAAATATTTTACATTTGAGCCTTGTGCATTGATGTTTACATTCAAGTCAGAAATGAATCCGTTTTATCAAATGGATCATTAGTTCAGTGCTGCACCATCAGTGGCTCTTTCACAAGAGATGCTCAAATTCTACACATGAAAACAACACTTATTCTGTGACTTGAATTTAATCAACATATAAAATCACCAAAAATTAGATAGGGAGAAAAAAAATCTCGTTAGCAAACAGTTGTTTAATTCTTCTCTGATCATTGATTAGGAGTCATGTTTGTGTCCACCTGATGAATAGGAGTCATGTTTGTGTCCACCTGATGGATATAAGTCCAATATTCTCCTTCTTTTAGTGGTGTAATGTACTTAAGTATCTGTTTTTATATTTTTGTCAACTTTCTTTTTTAATCCCCTTCCTTTCCTAAATAAAATGTGTACTTTTACTCTGATATAATTTCCCCGAAGCATTTTCGTTACTCGTTATTATTGCAAGCAAGTGGGTTTGGTGAATCAGTGGTGCTAGCTTGCATATTACATCATTCACATGATGGACAAGTGCCAACGAAGTGCTCTCAAAGCCGTAGTAAAGTTGTGATTTCCGCTCAAGTCCAGGCAGGCTGCATGTCAGATCATGCTACATGCAACTGGCTTTTGCTCTTTTGCTCTTTAAATCCTTTTAAGTTGTGAAGACCTTGTTTTTCTTCAAGTGTAACACAGCCTCCATTTTTTTAAGGTGGTGTACATGTTAAGAGAAATAAACTTCATAAATCTCAAAATTCTGACTTGCAAGACATTAAGACTTTACTCAAGTAATATTCTAATTGGTGACTCTAACTTCTACTAAAGTCATTTTCTGGTTAAGCATCTGTACTTTTACTCAAGTGTGGTTTTCAGGTACTTTCAGGTACTCCATTACACCACTGCTTTTAGCTCCGTTTTTGGTCTCCACCAACTCCTGATGGAAATGGACTGTTTAGCTGCTAAATGCTCCACTATGTCTTGTCTCTAACTGTTTCTCTCTGCTGTTTGCTGCAATGGCTTTTTACAGCTTTTCTCTGAAAACGACGCTATGAGACTAGCAAGAGCGAAACTGAACAGTAAAGTTGCAGCCGAACAGATAAACAATGAGCTGAAACTCACTATAAAGCTCCGTAAAGCTGCAGATTCAACTGATTATGCTCTGGAGGTTCATCATTACCAGATAAACCTTTCACATCATCATTTCATTTTGTTATAAAAATATCAATAACAGCCACTTAAACACATTAAAAGATGAGATATATGTCATGATTACAACAGGGCACCGTCTGATGTCATCTCTTCACAGTGAGGACATTTTCTCTCTCACACAACAAACTTTTTTTCTACATTAGAAGAAAATCTTTTATGCGTTTCTAACTGAAAAGTTTAACGTGAGAAGACAGAGCAACGCTTATCGTCGTTGCTGCTGAGCGACACTGAAATGCAGACACATTCTGCATGGCAACCAGCGTGCAGCTGCTGACACAGTTAATTGTGATTGGTGGAGCTGAGTGGCTCTAAAACAGGCCACAGTGAAAACACTTGGCCTTCACTGCCAAAGGTCAAACAAAGATGGAGGGATGAATCATTATTACATGCCCTTTAGTTTTTTATTTTTGTGCCCCGGGTAGGAACTCAAGACAGTTAATTAATTCCCAGACTGATCTCCTGCAGGGTGTGCACTGATAGGACACAAGACTAAACAAGATGCTCAACACACTCCATGCTGTGTGTGCAACATTTCTCTAGCTCCACTGTATCTTCCACAGTTGATGCATAACTGAAGCAAGAAACATTCATTGTCATTGATGTTTTCTAACACAGAGAGCCACAACGCCTCTGGCAAAGCGCTGGATGAGTGACCTTCACCGCTGGAAAGCTGCAGTATGTACCGAGTGATGTTCATGGAACCATATTCATGGATTTTTTTGACCCCACCAGCACTGGAGCTATCTGTCACTAATATGCTCTGAGTGTAGCTCTGCTAATTTCATGACAACAACGACACGTTTTCAGTTTGTTCCAGAGAATAAAAAGAACCATACCAGAGTTTTTTTTTACATGTTTTATTCCATTTTTCCAGCCGTCCGATTCCATAACTTTTCTGTGCAACAGCAATCAACTTGACTTGTAACCTGTTTGAGATACTGTAGCTATAATCCATCATTGAAAACTTGAATTCTGCTTTTATTTTTGTCACAGTTCAACGTATCCTCATTCAACAGTTCGTATGATATCTTACAAAAAAGTTATTATTTTTTGTGTGTTTCCTGCAAATTTCCAGCAACATGCGTCAATTTCCGCTTGTTACAAACATACAGTCTTTTCAAAATAAACTTCTGTCTCCATTGGAAATAACTTGATTAAGTTTAGGAAAAGATTGTGGTTTGGGTTAAAATAACTACGGAAGTGCCGTTACTTAAGTATGAAAGTTATGTGACCTATACATCAACGTTTACTTCTGGAACACCAGTCTCCTGGGTGAAAGTCTGGTGTTTTTTGTTTCACCCATCCACCTTGACCTCCTCCCTATGCGCTGTTTGTCACTCTATACTTCCTGGTTCACGATTACGTGGATTACATACGAATTGATTGATATATATACAAATTACAGTGCATTGCTTTCCGTAGATATAGCTATAATAAGAAAAAGATGTGTTCTTCAATGTGATTTAGCAAGCCATCAAGTTTCAGGATTATTTAAAAAGATGGTAAGCAAGGTTGCAGTTTGCAGTTGCGAAGAATTTTGTGTCCCTTTTTTTCCGTAGCTGACTGGTAGATTTCATCTCCTGGAAGATTATTTTTTTTTTAATGCAGTTTGCATCATTTTGTCCAGACGTTTGCTCTGAGGCGTTTCTAACCCACACAGTTATTCTGAAGGTGGAGATGCCCTCGATACCAGTGTGATAAGATTGCATCAGACCTTCCTGTGATATGGAAAACTTGTCTTTGTCTTCGTCTTTGTTGAGCTTTCTTCAGTACGTTTCCAAGTGTCGACCTCTCAGTTTAAAGACGAGGAAATTGTTACACGCCAAGTTGATTTCCATAGCCTCATGAAATAACTAGAAACTGGCCTGCAAAGACTTTGGATTGACCTTCAGCCTGAAGAAGACAAATGTCCTGGGACAAGACACCGAGGCTCCACCAGTCATCACCATCGAAAACTATGAACTGGATGTTGTCCACCAGTTCACCTACCTCGGGTCGACTGTTAGCGACAACCTTTCCCTGGACACGGAAATCGACAAGAGGATTGGGAAGGCAGCAACAACACCCGACCGCCTCTCCAAACGAATGTGGGAAAGAACCAAGCTAACAGTTAAGACCAAGATGGCAGTATACAACGCCTGTGTCGTCAGCACACTGCTGTAGGGCAGCGAGACATGCACAACCTACAGGAGACAGGAGAGACGACTCAACTCCTTCCATCTGAAAAGCCTGCACCGCATCCTGGGCATATCCTGGAAAGACAAAGCAAGCAACATTGAGATTCTGACCCACGCTGGCCTCACCAGCATGTGCACTCAGCTCAGACAGCGCAGGCTGGGCCACGTCTGTTGCATGGAGGATGGTCGCAGCCAGTTCTCCTTCTATGGAGAACTGGCAACTGGGAGTAGAACAACAGGCGCTTCAACATGTCTGCAAGCGAGACATGAAGTCTCACTTGACACCAAGTCCTGGGAGGCTCTTGCGGTTGACCGCCCAGGGTGGAGAAGCACCTTGCACCAACATCTCGTGACGGGGGGGAGCAAAAACTGAAGGACGCAACGGCAGACGAGGGCCCGCAGGAAAGAACACAGCAACGCAGGCAGACCACACAGATGCGACCTCTGTGATCAAGACTGCCACTCTCGCATCGGGCTTTTCAGTCACAAGAGACGCTGTACCAGACAGCCAGACCCGTAGGATGCGCCAACCATGGTCAAACCCTGACCGACGGAGGCCTATTATTATCATAAGGCGAGGGAAACATAAAAACTAGTGAAATTATGTTTGGGTTGTACGGCTTCTAAAAGTCAGCGAGAGTGAATGCATCTCATCAAGAGTATAATAGCAAATAAATACATTTTAATAAAGAATTATATAAAATAATCAAACTTCAATTACATTCAGATTTGAGGACTGAAAATCTGTCTTAACACAAGCACATTAAAAACAGCTGATATTTAATTAAAAGACCTGACGTTATACATATGTATTAAAATTGTATACATGCTCGGTTGTTACTTACAAAAAAACAAACAAACTCGTTGATGGAAAATCTTTAATCTTGTAAAAGTGAAGCTGTAACTAATAAAGCTAGCAGGACCGGCAGGAGGTGGGCTGATGAGACGGACTCACCTTGTCTAGAATATTTCCTCTCCACTTTATACCGTGTATAAATACCAACTTTAATGTTTCCTGTTTTCGGGGATCACAGGAAACGAGGAGAAACAATGTGGTTTTACTAAACGTTGCAGCCTTTTGTAATAAAGTTGTTTTAAATAATGTTTGTTTTTTTATTTGTATATATTTTAATGAAAACACTGATTCTCCATGGCAGCATATTTAAACTTTATCGGTTTGTTCTCACATTGATTCACCACAATCTTGAGAGAAATTACCTTTATATACTACTCATTTGCAACAGAAAATACACTTTGAGTGAATCTAATGCCACTTTGAGTAAATCTTTTTATCAATTAGGAAATGTTTTTAATGAACATATAAAGTATGCAACGCCGCAAACGTATCTGCAAAATGTTAAGGAAGTAGTAGTAGAAGCTATTTAATTAATAGATAAAATATATAAATAATATATAAAAAAATAATCACTAATAAATAAACACAATATGAGGACATATACATGGTTACAACTGTGCAGATGAGCTGAGCTCTGCAGATGGCAGAGGTCAGCAGCTCGACCCAGCTGGTAACTGGATCTCGCTGCAGGAATGTTCATCCTTCTGCTGCGAGGTCGACTCCGAAAAACACAAAGCTCCGCCGTGCAGCGCTGATCCTGAACCCTGCTGGTCTGCTAGACACACCTCTGAAGTCTTTGAGTTACTGTGCAGAACTAAATTTACACTGGTTTTAGGATTATTATATTGAACCACATCTGAGACCCACAGTAGACCAGTTTTGGTCTTTTATTTTGGGGGGTCTTTAGGGGGAGACAGCAGGTCGACAGTAGATGTCACATAGAAGTGGTGTACATCATCTGAAAGCTGGGAACCTGAAGATTAATTTGAGATGCAGCTCAGCACTGTGTGTTAAGTTGTTAAGTCATAAATCAGAAATAAACATGAATTAATTAATTTATTATAAGTGTATAATGGTTTAGAACATTGTCATAGAAGTATATGATGGGCATCCCCATGCTCTATTATGTCTCATAAGTTGTTGCAGCAATTTTTGGGTTGATACAGATTTGATGCTAAATTTAACCTTTTTTTACCACTGGAGAATTGATAAAAATGATCAATAATCCCTCCAAAATACCACATTATGACACAAAGACCTTGAGGAACACCATAGAAAAAGCCTACTTCCTGAGAAACTGGCATGACATGTGTTGGTACCAATGGATTCCTTGTTTTCTACAGTATATCTGTACCTTCACTCTAAAACTGAACCTGCTAGAGCCTCTGAAAGACAGTACAAGTCAGTCAGTGTATTAGGACATCACCTATAAGCACTTAGAGTCGTCTGTCAGTGTCGAGAAAGTTCATTTCTAATATAGTTTTTAAAAAATAGGAACATCTATTGTGTTGTAGTGCTCCTATCTAGATTGATTTCTTTCAAAAAGAAAATGTGGTTTATTCACTGTGCTGCATTTAATGATGCTTTCATGGCAATCCATCCAGTAGTTTTTGAGCTATTTCAGTATTGACCACACTGTAAAAAAAAAAGAAGTAAAATAATGGAAATTTTCCGGCAGCAGGGGCGCCAGAATATGTCTGTTAAAAAACGGAAAAATACTGTATGTTAATTAACATAAATAAACTGTAAAAAAAACAAAACAGTAATTATCTTTATATAATTAGCCTTTATTACTGTAATTTTACAAGATATATTTTACTTTTAACATATATTTATTGTTAGAATAGTCATACACAGTAAATCTAAGACCATTTACATATAAATCACAAATGAAACGTAATTTTACATTGCAAAAGTCCAAATTTAAATTAACTCAGAAGTTTTGCAAAAAAAATCTGTATTTTTACAAGAAATATTTTTAGAATTACATGAAATCCTTTTCTTCTAAAATAAATTAATTGTTAAAATAGAGTCATAAACATCTAAAAAACAGAATAATTATCTTTAAAAATGATCAAGAAAAGCTTAAATACAGATTATTACGATTGTGATTACAAAAAATACTGTAAATCTAAGACCATTTACATATAAATCACAAATTAAACATGTCATTTTTAAAATAAATTCTGTCATTTTGAAATACAGACGAAAAATGTAAAATTTCTTGAAAAAAACTGTAAAAAAATGTTTTATTTTACAGTGCAAAGTGGTGGCCCGACAGACTGACAGACCGACATTGCCATCGATAGAGCCAAGCTAGAAACAAGCCTCTCACCTCATGTAAAGCAAAAAAAACAGAAATATAGAGTCACAAGCAGGAAGTCATAGCAGCCTTCAATCCTAAAGGCTCAGAGATGATGGAAGTGTAAGAATAATATAAATCGCTTATAATATAATCACTATTATTGGGACTCATATTGTCCTATAAACTAATTTTTACTTCCTGTATTTATACATAAATTCATTCTAAAGTAAATGTCCCAAAGTTAACCTAGAGACTTGTTATTATTTTCAGTTCCTGCAGGCTGATGTTTGTGACCATCATAGAAAAGGTTTCCATGTTTTAGTATTATGTGGCAGTAACACAAATAGTAATTCCCGTTATAGAAAGTTGACGGGATGTAAATGATCCCATTGATGTGCCTTACTGCCTCATAAAGACTATAATGACATCACCGTGTTCATATTTCAGGGCCATTCCTCATAATGCAGCAAATTCTCGATAATCGATCCCATGTGGATTCTGCAGCTCGTCTCTGGTTACAAGGAACATTTGGTGCCATCAGACAGGAAGATCCCTTTCACTGCATGTGCTCATTAGATAAAGAATCATGTGTTCGCTTTCCTTGAATTCAAAATTACAAATAAATATAATGATCTCAACCTTTTTATCACATTTACTATTTAGAAATAAGACTAAACTCATTACATTGGCACTTATTGGGCATTGATGATTTAGCCGTTCTTAGAGCAGTACCAGTGATCAAAAAGATGTAAAATTTGTCCTGAGGGTGGTGAAAAATTAATATTTCAGGGTTCAAGGTTCATCCTTTGGGGAGTAGGAATGTGATCAGGACATTTCATTGAAAACAAAATCCTCATACATTGGGTCTGTTTTACATGTTTTCTGCCCCCCAATTTCAGTTAAGGACAATCTTGATTCTGCAGCAAACAATCAGAGCTGCTCCTGTGCATGCACAACACAAACAAACTGGGGACCCGCTGGTAAAACCATTGCTACTAGCGGTCAAAGACTTTTAATCTACAGCAGAGCCAGACCTGACCAATCAGGTGCCATATAGGCAAGATTCTAGCCAGTGCCCCTTGCATTGCGGCCAATTTCACCACCAATCAATGCCTATGTTTACATGCACAAACTATTCCAGTTTTTGCCTTTATTCCAAAAAAGACAATATTCCTAGTAAGCTGGTTACATGGCTAATGAATGGCTAATGATATTCCTGTTTACATGCAGCCATGCATACTCCGATTAACGTAACCGTCGGTGAACTTGTTAGAAAATGAGAGAAATGTGGGCTTTTCTTTTGGGCATGCTTCTCTGCAAACTGGCGTCTAGTTGGTTTGTGTACAACGTGCAGAGCTGGACGTAAACAGGCAAGAGGCCGTGTGCCGCAAACTGCCGTAAAAAAAACCCAATTGAGACGCATATTCTGAATGTGCTGTATACATGTCCAAATGCTCCTAAAACCAGAATAATATCAGAAACTGCATAGCTTTATGTCTGAGATCAAGCTATCCTATCAAAGAATTTGCTGCCCTTGTAAACTGAATATATTTGAGGTTTTGACTGTTGCTCGGACACGTAGCGCTGTTTTCTGGTGTTTTTTCTAGACCAAATGAAGGATCAATTAATCAAAAAATGACCTGTTATTTTTTCAGTTGAAATTGTTCACAACCTTTATTAAATAGCTCTGCATCTCTCCTACCCAGAAATAACATATCAGGGACTTGGCATTAAAGAAACTGAACCATGTGATTGGCTGGTTCTCTCCCCTACTCGCTGAACATAATGTAGGAATAACTCTAGATTTCAGGTTTTTACCGGAACGTCTATACAGTAACCTATATTTCAGAGTATAATAATACTGATAAATGTGTGAAATACCTGCAGCTCTTTGAAATCCTGCACTGCTGCACAACAAGTCAACCAGTAAAGTAAACAGCAATGCATTCAGATTTATGCTCCTCTAAATAGACTCTGGGGCCTCCACATTAGGAATTCTGCCTGGAATACAAAATGAGCTTCGGCTGCTGTGATGCAGGTAAACAAAACGCACACACACACACACACACACTGCACTGTGCTGAGCAGTAAAACCTAATGGAAATACATTTCACATGCACGTTTTACAACATGCATTCATACTGCATGCACACACACACACACACAGGCAGAAACCTGCCCGTAAAATCTGCATCTTCTGTTGGATTACCGGGGCTGTCGGGTGACCAGACACGGTTGCCTGGCAACCTCGTCTGCATGTGAGGCAGGGAGTGATGGGATCACAACGCATTCGCTCAGGAGAGACCATCCTGTTTGGATGGAGAGAGACAGACAGAGAGAGAGGGAGAGAGAGGGAGAGAGAGGGGAAATCCTCAGTCCACCTTGGCTGAAGATCAAACACACAAGCTGAGGAGTCGTGTACTGATGATGAACATGAAGCAGGCAGAGGATCTTAATATGTCGCTGTGTAATCAACAACCACAGATTATAGCAGAGAGCCGGGATGCTTCATTTCACACTGGAGCAACAGTCTGCTCCCTCACTGATAACTCAACATGCAGCTTCATGCTCAGTTTAACAAAGAGAATTTGCTGCAAAAATTTCAAATGCATCAAGTGGTTATATTCTGAATAAAAATCTCTCTTTCAAGTAAACAGTGTGAGGAAAAAAAAAATACAGTATTTGGAAATTCACCACTCTGCTCAAATATGTGTTATTAGTGTTGTTGTAGCATGCAGTGAGGGCGTGTTGTCAAGCTGTGGAGCAGTTGAGTTACAAATTGCATTCAAGCATCATGTTGATGAGTTTACGGATGGGGGCGGGAGTGAGATTATTCAGAAGTCATAATCACTTCTAAGGAAGAGCATCTGATCATAACCATATGATATCATGTTCCAAGGAAGATGATGAAACATGAATTGTTGTGATGGGAAAAGTACCACCGTGACGAAATACTTTGTTAGAAGTCCTGCATTCAAAATGTTTAGGGGGAGACACCCCAGGTGAATAGGGTAAAAGAATAACTAATAGATATCACCATGAAACTTCATCACTTACATTATGACAATTATTTGTTTTCTGTCTAAATATGCAAATGAGGCATTATCTAATGGTAACCTTTGGTGAATTTAGGAGAAATCTACAGATGCAAATAGACAAATTGTAGTAAAACAAAAATGTAATTGTGTATTCGGATTTTTTCTTTCCACTAGTCTGAGAAAAACGCTTTAGTCTGGGGTGTCTCCCCTTAATGAAGTATTGCTCTTACTCGTATTCCTTAGTATTATTTATATGTATCAGCAGAATGTACTCAAGTATTAAAATAATAGCTACTTATAATGCAAAATGTTCCTTTTCAGAGTGTTATATTATTGGATTATTACGGATTAATTAACATGTGAGCAGCATTTTTTTTTAAGTTAATGTGGAGCTACTGTTCTCTGTATACTATTGGGTAGTTTAACTGATAACAATAAGGTATTGTATTAGCTGAAACATAACTAGTAACTACAGATGTCAAATACATGTAATAGAGTAAAAGAACAAAGTATAGTATAACATGAATTATAAATACATCAAAATTGATCTTAAGTACAGATATTGCGTACATTTTCTTAATTACTATCTACCACTGGTAATTTCTATTTTACAGTTTTAACGGTGATTGACAACATTTTTGGCTCGTTGTGATATTCCCCGTCTAGTTTTTAAAAGGCCAAGAAATTGCTGACAAGTCAGTTGCTTGGATTATGTTTTTTTCCCCAAAACATAATGATTATAAACATGAAGATGGATAAATAAAGGAAATGTGTTATTTTGCGGATACGTTCATTATCACCTTTTTTGTGAATTGTCAAATACATTCATTAACAATTCTGTGTTATGTTAAAAAAAAATAACCTGGCTGGCGTTACGTTTGCTTCACAATATATCTGCTGATGCATTTTAGTATTAAAGAAACATAATTTCAAGGAGACAGGATTGGAGGAGTAAAACTACTCGTATTGCACAATAAAAGAAGCAACGATTATGAGGAAAATTAACTCGATAAACAAATAATTTGTGTAGCAGGTAGGGATACATACATATTTTCTTATTTCCTATCTTATTAATCTAACAACCTCTTGGAAACTGCTGCTCTAACACTATTATCTCACAGGACAAACTTACTACTGGAGCTGCAATTATTTTCATCATTAATTAATCTGCATATCTGTTAAATTAATCAAAAACTGTTTTGTCTAAAAAAAAATGTGAAAACTTTCCCAGGGAACATAAATTAAGCCTTTAAATGTCTTCTTTTGTTTGAACAAAATATCCAGTTTCCAATGATTTCTCACATATTGATTTCAACCAGAGAATTTTTGGCATTTTGCTTAAAAAAAAAGAAAAAAACGATGACTCAAAATAGTCGTTGATTAATGTTCTGTCAATCAACTAATTGATGAATCTACTAATTGTTGCAGCTGTTGTTACGACACTGACGATAGTTTTCAGATTTTATTGGAGCATCTTCCGTCTCCTCGCTCACTGAACTGACTTCCTCGGTGAAGTTGCTCCCATGAGAAACAACTTCAGTCTTTATTGGCACTAAACCTCCTGTTCTAATCAAATCAAAACAAAGCTGAGTTAATGGAGGGATGGAGAACAACAGAGGCGGCCTACAGTGAGGCAGTGGTATTGTCGTGCTAATAAGGGACAGAATTACCCCGGGTTTATATAAGTGATAAAGGGGGGGAATCCCACTGTGTTTGTCACCCTGCAGCCAAACACACCCCTCCTACCACGGCTGCAGTTACCTGCCTCAGTGCTGGGAGGGTGGTGGGTGGTGGGGGTGGTGGATGTGGATCTGAATGGATGGAGGCATTTGGGAAACTCGAGCACTGACAACACCCACCGACAACAATGAGAGCGCTGAACTCAGCAGAGGAAAACGCAGCAATCCCGGCCTCGAGGCACTGAGAGTTATCACACTCAATTTCAAACGTCCTGAATCCGTTCAGTGTTTGGATTCAGGTTCGCAAAGCAAACAATGTTTGGATAGTGGAAGAAAACAAAAGTAAAAACAAGGCAAAAGGTCTGATAGTTCATCTAGTGTTTGACCAGTAACATATTTACTGAAAAAATAAACCAAGTAAAGTCAAGAGGAAAAACACTAAGGCTCTTCTCATTTTTCATCTTCATCTCATCTGATCATCAATCCTCATCAACGACATGGCCATCTGGAATGAAGCTAAGTGGTGAGTGAGAGTGGTGTGAAAATGGTCGGCAGACGCCGCTTTGTTTCATGTACGTATCATAACAACGGCTTGTATAGCCGCCGTCCTCGGTCTTCCGGTTTCCTTTTTGTGAATGACGAAAACAGACTAGCGCCGTCTGCTGGTGTGGAGAGTTATTTCCTCTCACGCAGGCGCAGAACGTATGTGCTAACTGGCCGCCGGCTGTAGTCTTTGCGGTGTGTTAGAGTGCAACTTCTTGGCCAAGACAAAGGCGACGTGAGGCGACTCAACGGTTGGCCTTCGTCACCACTAGTTCTTTGATGTCAGCTTAGTGTGTCCCCAGCTTAAAGGGTTCAATGCATTTTGGAAGACACTGACAACAAGGTGGTCCTGTCAATAGGGGGCGGGCTTTTCAGATGGGTGAACAGCGTATGAACTCCTCCCCACCCCCGACAGTCCATTTCTGTAACTTTCTGAAACCTTCCCGGTGAGGTGAGAAGTTAAGCAGGATTTAGACTTCTTCCATCACGTTCTGTGTGTTCAACCAAATTCTGAATTCCTGCACCGAGGGAGAAGCACCTCCCCTTCGTGACGGCAGGCTTCTCACCCTGCCTTCGTGTGTGGCCACTGGCAATGGCTATAAATACTTTCACCCTCCTCACATGTGGTCGGATGACACGTCATCCGAACTGGCCTTCGCGTGGATCATTTGGGATATTTTTGTTGTTTAGTTTGAAGGGCTTGTTGCCAAGATACTAAAACTGTTTGTCACTTTGTTAATAAAGAGGGAAGTCATTTCACTTTGGGATTTGGAAACGTGTCAGCAGAGAATGGAGGAACTGCCTCTCAAGATACTTGTTGTTTCCAGGTTAATCAGATCAGTGGCTCCTTCTGGCTTCTCTGTAAATTCCTCTAAAACAGTCTGGAGCTCTTTACGGTAAAAGGCTGGGTGTGTTTGAAAATAACTAGTTTGTACCGTGTGTCATCTGACCTCATCTGAAGGGAAAACGTGTTTATAACTGTTCTGAATGTCCACACACGAAGGCGGAGTAGAAAGACGTCAGTTTAAGAGGGGTGAGACGTTTTTTAATTCATGGTGTTGCACTCGGTTGTAAACACAGTAAGTGATTGAAATATATATTTTTGATCATAACCTGTATTTAAACAGGGAAGGGCACTCCGTTTTACAAGGACACCCTGATTAGAGTACATATAAAACAATAGCAGCACACAGATTACAGTATACATCACCAAATTATACAACAGATTACAGAATACATCACCAAATTATACAACAAACAGGCCAAGGGGACATCAACATGTGGGACAACATCAATTCATACATGCCTTCACGCTGCTCTATGCCCATCAGAAATGCCATTATTTGGCATGTGGTACAATACATGTTATGGTAAACTTTTTTATGAAGAGACACTGTTTGCACCTGAAGAAAAAAATCTTCTCACATGACAAACATACACAGCTGTTTTCCACAGACTGTCGGGGTATTGGGATAACATTCTCAGAAAACCAACAAACTGAAACTTCTGGCCCGCTCGCTCCTCATACCGGAGAGATTATCAGGCGCAGTTAGATCCAGCTGGTTCCTCCAGGCAGGTACACATAAGCCCTGTGTTTGCACACCTGGAGGAGGGCCTGTTGGTTCACAGATAAACATGTGGAAACATGCCGGGATGCTGAGAAAAGCCCAGTGTTTGCGTTCTCGCTGAGCGACGTCACACTTCTGACCAAAACTCCTGTAAGGACACGTGTGAAAAGTACGCACCACACTTTATTGTTATATAGCTTTTTATTACACATTTCAAACAAATACGACACCTTATTATCATTAATTGGAAAAGAATCAACGTGTAACTTCTTAAAACTGCAATATCAGGTAAATATTATCACTCATTGTTGTGATCTGAATGAAATGAAGATTGCTCTGCAACAGACAGGCAGCAAAATAAAGCTCATGTCTTGGTTTAATGCAGGGGTCAGCAACCTTTATTATCCAAAGAGCCATTTTAGGCAAAAGAAAAAATTTGTTGATGAAATGTTATGAGAATAAAGTCATAATATTACAAGAATAAAGTCATAATATTACGAGAAAAAAAGTTGTAATATTACGAGAATAAACTCATAACTTTACGAGAAAAAAAAGAACATAACACGTAAAATTACTGCTTTATAATATTATGACTTTATTCTCATAATATTCCGAATTTTTTTCTGGTAAACCTATGACTTTACTCTCGAAATCTGATTTTTTTTTTTTCTTCAATGTGGCCCTAATACTCCGTCGTACCGTCCTACCATAGACCTACAACAATGATAAATTAAAATTAAAATGTAAACAAAAAAACTTATTTATTTCCACTAATATATTTTACAGAGAGCCACTGGAGAGGAGCTGAAGAGCCGCATGTGGCTCCAGAGCCGCAGGTTGCAGACCCCTGTTTTAATGTATAAATCCAGTTACATTTTGGACATGCTGTGCTGGAACTCGCACAGCTTTTGTTTCTCCAAATTTGATGAAATCTTTTTTGACATATGAATAAAATATAACAGAAACATTTGGTTATCTTAAAAATGCGTTGCCATGACACTTAAAACAAGGTATTACTTCATCAGGTTGACCTTTTTAGAGAGACATGGTTCATCTCTTCCTGTTTGAGGATTTCCCAACAGCGTTGTGTAAACAGAGGGTGATTCACAGTGTGACAGCGGTTCATTTAATACTAATGAGTCTCTTTGTGGTTTACATTGATCGGGCAGCTGCATTTCACATCACAGTCTTTTCTTAGCATTAATTTAAATGCTAAATGAAATGATGTTTTTTCTTCAACAAGTCACCACATGTCACATGTTTGTTTTTAGCCCTCAGAGCTGCAACATGGGAGGAGAAAGAGGACAAACAAGTGAAGGATTTGGAGAGTGGCAGCAGTCAGCACAGCTCTTCATGTCTGACACAGTTGAACCAGCCAAGTGGAGGGATTTCCAGCCCTACAGCTGCTCCGTGTCCCCGGGAGACGGCAGAGAGTTTGGAAGGAAATCAAACATCACTGCCAGTGATTCATTTAACACCAAACCCTCCCCCAAAATCCTCCCCCATGCATCCCTCTCTGGTTCTGTCTCTTTCCCTGCCATCAGCCTCTTGACCTCTGTCTCCATCCTCCCCTCTCTCCCTGCTCGCTCTTACTGTAATCCACAGCAAGTAATGGTTTTAGGTTTCCATGGAGTTTGGTTACATGTCATTTATTCTCTTTGGATCAGGTTATATTTAGGCCCTTTACAGTTAAAATGTTTAGCAGCAAAAATCACTTTTTACACCATCACAGGGTCGTAAGAAAAACAAATCAATTAACCCAAATCACAAAATCATATCTTATCACTCTCTCTCATCCTTGTATCTGCAGATAGCGTTGGGTTTTATTTGCTTTGCTGAGGCAGTAAGATCTCGGTCTCTGAGATTTCTGCTGGTCTTGTCTTGGTTAAGTCGAAACTCAACTTGAACTTGTCTTCGTTAACTTGAGACCGGACTTGGAATCGTCTAGATTAACTTGGACTTGTCTTGTTAAACTAAAGACTCAAATTGGAATTGTCTTGTTTGACTAAAGACTTGATTAATTGAAATTTGTCTTGAGACTTACGTTGGACTTGTTTTGATTAACATAAGATTGATTTAGAATTGTCTACTAATGTCAGACACATCTTGGACTTGTCTTTATTAACTTGACACTTGACTCAGACTTGTCATGGACTTAACTTGGACTTCATCATCTCTGGAAGACACTGCTGGGAGTGAAAAGAAAAATAATAGATAGATTTATTCCATTGTGTATTTTCTAGACTCACTTCCAGCAGCTCTGCCTCCACCGCTGAGCTCCGGGATAATTAGTAGCTGATGATTTTCAAAGAGCTCTGACTACCCTCACTAGAATATACATCCACTATGCATTCATATAGCTACTCTCTGTATATCACATTCTGTTTCATATACGGCTTTGACGTGTTGTTTGATTCACATACAGTCTGAAATGTTCGAATCAAAGCCGCGTCTGACATGATTATTAACCCTTCCTCGAGTATGAACGCAGCGTCTGGACAAGCAAGGCATCCTGGGACATCGGAGACACTCTCAGCAGAGCAGATGTTTGATTGGTGGCGACAGGGCGGTTTGTGTGGGAGAAAATGAGCGCTGGCAGCACTGATAGTGGCTCTTTTTCATCTCGCTGCTCTGCCGAACGCTTATTCACACAGATGTCCTGGGGAAAAATGCTGTGCTTGTTTTCTGTCCTTTTTTATTTTATTTTTTTTTATAAAATTTCTAAAATATCGTGTTAAATAGCTGAAATAAATGGTACATTTGTAGCTTATGTAAAAAATAAAAAGCAAGAATGTTTAAAATAAAAATGTAATTGTAGCATTTAACAATCGGGCACTGTTTTGGTTGTTCTGTTGTTTTAAAGAGTTTAGCAGGACATGGCTTTTAAATGTAATAGAAGTAATAGCACACTTGAATAAACTTATTTTTTAGTAAGGAGTGGCATGGGAACATTAACCGTCCGTATGGATAGATTTTAAGTGAAATGTACCTCTGACAGCAGAAATAGGCCGAGTTTTACACGGCTAACCTTAAGGCTTATGTTTCCCTGCCTGTTGCAGTGTGGATCTATTTCAACCATCCAAAGAATTCTTGCAATTACCCTCCTCTTTATTTAGGTCTAGTAATCAAATACCATGACAGCTCTGCTCTAGACCTCCACATCAACCTATCTATAGGATAAGAGGAATATTTCAGGCATGTGAAGGATTGTGAGCGTCTCCGGCCTCCCGAATATGCGCTTGTCCATCATCATCATGACCTTCCCTCGAATCAAAACATCAGACGACAGCTGGAGACAACCATCGTCTGTCAAGGCTTCACCCTTGAGGAGAGCGTTACGCTGTTGAGGCGGTGATGGGTGGTGATTTTGGAGGGTTAGGAGGGTGAAACGATTCTGCGTTACTTCAGTCCAGAGGCCTGCGTTGCCGTCTGCCAGTCGTTGTTTCATCATTTTCTTTTGAGACCAAGATGGGCCCTGATCCGCAGGCTAGTCCTGGATTAGGATTTAGACCGGTGGATCTCCGTTATCCTGGCATTTATGATGTTTGTGTGTCTGCTGACCATCTCACATATTAAATCAAATATTTGAACTATTTCCCTCCGATTTTGAGAAAAGTTTATTAAGTGCTCAACCTGAGGGCCGGGACTCCCACAAGAGGTTATACAACTGGAGGATTAGGAGGATGGGAAAGCAGAAAAGGCAGTGAAACCTCACTGTGTCTGAAGGGGCTGTGACCTTAAATAAAAGAACTCAATCATCCTGGGTTCAGTGTTTTTAGCATCCATAGATGTTTTTCACAACGAAATTGTGGTGGAGAAGTATTCTGCATTCAAATTTTATTCATTTAATTAATAAAATTCAAATACAGTAAATGGAGGTATTACTTGAAGTACAATCTTGAATATTGCCTCTTGTCTACCAAGTTTAAAATAGAACAACAGATTTAACCCCCAAAAAACGTCAACAGTTTTGGCTGTAAAAAGATCTCGTCCGGTCCACTCTGCTGAAGAGCTGGATGAGTTTGTCCCCGTCAGGTCTGAACATGTCTGAATAACGAGGACATGATGAAATGTCTGTGACAGGTAATACCTCATTCAGCTCACTAATATCCGAATGCATTCCTCCAGACCAGAAATAAAACCACATTATCATCAATAAAACATGAGCAATCCTTCAAAAATCTGTTCCTTCCTCTTAAAGTGAAATAGAATAGATTGGAGTATGCATTTTCCTTAATTCTCATTTAACCCAGAACCACTATACTATGGCATTAGACTGCAGTGAAACAGCTTACATTTTAACAAAATCACAAAAATAAAATTAATGTTCACAGACTTGCTTTGCATTTGTTTATGTAACTGAATCCCTGGTAATCTGTATTCCCCCTTTCATTATTTAACTGGCTTTACTTGTCTTTTCAGATGTTGAAATTAGATGTGCTAAGTGGAGACATCCAGCCGTGCTGCGCAAAGAAATAACTTTTTTTTTTAACACACAAACAAAGAATCAGGACAAGATAAAACTAATCCTCTTGATAAATCTACTGCAGCAGTTTTCCAAAATAACAGGGAAACTTTCGTTTGAAAGTAGTGCTTCACAGCGTGTGGTTTGTTCTTCCAGTAACTGCTGCAGATGTCTAAAGCAGGAAGTGATGAGCTGTAAACGTGTGGGCTGCAGGAGTGATTTCTCAAGAACGGGCGTCATTTCCCTTAAGACTGCTGATCTCTGTCACAGGTCTTTAACTTCCACTCTCTGGATCTGAAATGACAACCGCTCCTCAAAAGGCTCTAAAACATTTCATGGATAACAAACATGTCATGGAAAGTGCTGGTTCAAACCAGAAACAGCAGTCCAGGAGTGTGTGTGTACTCGTTGGCTGCGTAACAAGCCAGGACTGGTGTGTGATCAAACACACGTGTGCACACTCCCCTTCAGTGACGTGGCTGCAGCCTCACATAGCACACGTCTGCATCATCACTTTCCACCGGCAGCCACACATGTTGTAACCCTTAATTTCCTGCAAACGCCATCAACAACCTCAGAATAACTGGAAAAAACAGAAGTCTCTTTGCCGTAATTGTGGGAGTACTGTATGTTGCAAAAACTAAGGGTGTGTATAGTTTCACAAATGAGGAACAGCCCCATGTGAGCAGAGTTCATACATGAGCTAAAAACACATGACAAAGCAGTGTTGTTACTGCGAATATTTGTGTTGACAGAGTCAAGTCAAGTCAATTTTATTTGTATAGCCCAAAATCACAAATTTGCCTCGGGGGGGTTAACAATCTGTACAAGATACGACACCATCTGTCCTTTACAGTATGACCCTCTCATAGGATAAGGAAAAACCCCTTTTAACATGGAAAAAAATGGAGTAAACCTCAGGAAGAGCAACAGAGGAGGGATCCCTCTTCCAAGATGGACAGACGTGCAATAGATGTCGTGTGTACAGAGTAACAACATAATGAAAATACAACATAGACAATCCATATCGCAAAAAAATAATACATGTAATGTGAACACATGTGAGAAGATGGATCCAGGAGGATGTCAAGCAGCTTCCAGGCGTCGCCAAACAGATAGAGCCAAAGCAACACAACCTCCTCACCACGCCAGATAGATAGAGCCAGAGCAACAGAGGGCCACCTTGTCTTGTACCTTTCCATTTCGTGTGCAATAAGAACGCGGTTCTTGCTTTTGGCACGTGTCATTTGTACGCCATGTAGTCTGTACTGAGTGCAATGTTAATGCATCCACGTAAATATGCTACGCTCAGAGCTAGTGATGTAGAATAAGAAGTAAGAAAGGCTGCTTAAGGTGGGCGATGTGTCCAACAAACAGAGGACTTTCAACCAGGAGACCAAAGTGTTGAGTTATTTTGAAGTTATGTCATGATGTTTGTGACGTGTTTTCCGTAGGCCTACTTCTGTTAAGTTGTTTCCGTACATATTTTACCTAGTTTACGTACTTATTTCAAGCCCATCCGTGATGTTTTCCTAAACCGAACTAAGTGAGTTTAGTTGCCCAGACCTAACTATGGCCATCACTGTAGTTTTGTTGCATGGCGTTAAAATGAATTCTCATGACACATGGAATGTCCTTGTAATGTCTTGCTATTTATATGCCTTCCCAGGTTGGTAGCAGAGCTAATTAGCCATGTTCCAGGACTCTCTTGTGTATCATGATCTTGGATAACAATCTCATGAAACTGAAACACTTTTAGTCACTCAGACATGAATATTGTTCCTGGAGGAATGTTGAATATATAGATGCAAAGTGGAAAATAAATGACATAAAGCAGGTGTAAAGTACCAAATAACGTGTCTTTATCGTGGACAAGGGTAGTGTTTGGTTTTCTTTGAGATCTTTCTTTGTCAAAATCATTTGTGTTTTTGTTTCTAAGTTGCTAAGAAGATTGCTGACCGATCCAGTGAGTTTGTATTCACAACATTCTTCCCATAATGAACTATGAATGCCTCGAACAACAGGTGACTTGCCTCGTGTACGTAACACATCCATTGTTTTGTCTGAACATTCCCAAGTCGTACACATTTTATGCAACAAAGTACTTCAGCTGATACAAACTGTGTAGATGGGTTTCACCGTTACGACTAATCAGTGCCTAATGACTCAATATTATTGATTAGCTCATCATCTCTGCTTATGATACAGGATTTTGTTGAAGTGAAAGCTTGATAAAACGTATGACTCAATTAAACATGAGTTTTCCTTTTCATCATGTGACGTAATCAGGACGCAGAGGCGCAGTAGCAACAGCTCCTTTGTTTTTAATTTTTTCTCTACCACATGCCGGAGGGGACACAATGTCCTCGACAGCAAAAACATGTAACAAACACAAATGTTAGAACATTATTATCAAAATAATGCTCTGATAATTATCAGTTGTTGTCCATATGCCCAAAGACAAAACAGCATTTGCAAGGAGTTACAGGGTTTTGTGGGAACGCATAAAAGTTGTCAAAACTTGACTTTAAGCCAAAAAACAACCTGTACTCAGCCAATATTAAGTACTTTTTTTTTAAATGTGTGCTCCTATATGGTAACCTTTGCAATATATGGCATCCTTAATGATGACATAAGCTCTGCCTTGCTGCTGTAAAAGGGAGCAGCCACTCATTGTTGCTTTGGACAGGCAGTGGATTTACATCCTCCAGCTGTAGACACCTCCTCCTCCCGTCCTCCTCCCGTCCTCCCCCGAGCTCTCCTGACCCCTCCACAACTACAGCACAAAGGGAGGGGGACTCTCTTATCTCGGACCTGGGCCTGAATAGTAATGTTTTCCTGGGAAACCTCCACTCCAGTGGGAAAGGACAACAGATCCTTTGTGTTGTTGTTCGCCCGCCCCCCCCCCGCCATGTCAAGCCTGCAGGGACCACTGCCATTGGTTGACCACCCTCGTTCTCACTCTGTTGTCTTAAAATTCCTCCACCTGTAGTATAGGCACAGATCCAACCGGCCCATGGCTCCACTGTACCCTTGATGAATAGTAATTCAGCTCAAGCCTCTGCAGTTCTTTACCCTCTCTCTTCTTGTTTGGGAAACAAAGGCGGTTCCACCTGTCCCACTTCATACAATGGCTGAATGAGGTGACCTCTAGCTGGGGATGTTTGTTCAGCAGGTCTGCTGTAATGCTAGCTGCCCCAGATTTTAACCAAACCCTAAATCACTCTCACTGTACTCAGATCCCAGAGGAAACTCACTGGTTGAATGTTCCAAGTAGAACTTGACCTGGAAACGTAAATCAGAACTGGTTTTGGCTTCAGACCCAGTTATCTCTTTACAAGTCAGCTGACACTGAACAACTTGTTCACACAGTCTCAACTCAAATATGGACTGATATCATTTACCACAAATAACTTTCTAACTCCAAGATTAAAACCATTCAAATGTTGCAGGTTTCTGTTTGGTTGTGGGACATTTGTCCCGTAGTTTTAGTCATGGTGATGTCGTGGCTCGGACTGTCCACCACCTTGTCCAAGATGGAAATATCTCCACAACTGTTGCATGGAATGCCATGAAATGTTGTACAGACTAGCGGGGCCAGCAGGAGAAACACTACTGTGCATATTCAGTGGGCCGCATAACCCGGAAGTAAACCCAGAAGCTAGAAACTTTTTGGGGGCGTATGCGCCATGGATGTATTAAGAGAACTGGATACAGCGTTGGAGGCGGGGCCCCGTTCATTCCTATGAGAGTTGCTCGGTGGCGCATGAAGCCTAAATGGCTCGACTTCCGCCTGGAAAAAGTACCCGGATCTTGGGAACATGGAAGTTGCGCAGTATAGTGTCCACTCGGTCACATGACTCGGTTACGGGGTCCCAACGTCACGCCGACGCCACGTCTTGCGCTCCAGCCTCGTCTGGGTCTCATTCACATGAACGGAGGAAGAGAAATAACTCTGGATTCAGCTATTAGTGCATTTTACAACTTTAAAAACATATTTTTTTAAATAAGGGCGATTTAGGTGTTCATACTGGGAAGCTGATTCACCTAAAAAAAATTATCCGCTGAGTTACAGACGTCTCTTTCCCAATGTAAGTCTATGGGAAAAAGTGTTTTTGGGCCAAATGGCATCACGTGACGGACACAGAAGTTGCAGTACCGCCGTTTGGCCACTACAAAAGTTGGGATCGACGACCAGCGCACTTCCTGGGGCTTGGTATGCGCCAGGCGAGCAATTCTCATTGGACTGAATAGGCGCTGTCTTGGGGTCCGGTATTCAGTTCTCATTCCATGCAGTAGACTCTCAGTCTTGTTAATTAGAAAGCATTTTGTTAGAAATATTATGACATCATTCAAATTTAAATATGTCTTCTTTGGCCCTATTATATATTTAAAGAAGAAGAAAAAACATCCAAAGCTTATAGGTGTCTCATTGTTGCTCTAGACAGGCCTGTACTGTCAGATAATATTGTACATAGCTTGTGTAGATGATGATGGTTTTGGGTTCTACAAAGATGATTGGAACAGTTTTTCTTAAGACCCTGTTGAGTGAAAATCTTGTATCTACAGTTTTGGGGATTTTCATGCTTTCAAATAAATTGAAGGATTACATGCTTATGTGTTTTTTAAACCCCATAGGATCTTAAAATCCTCTAAAACCTGCTTGGATAAAGTCAGTCGTCAATGTTTTCACGTGGCAAATGCTCCACCAGGACAATAATCACACTTAGAAAACAAAAAGTAAAGTAAGACCTCTTGTCTTTGAAGGAATGTCTCTATTTTAATGCCTCGTATATTGTATTACCATCTGCCTCCTCCATCACTTCAGGTTATATTTAGCTCATACAGAATTTGCCCATTTGGGTCACTGCTGTCTCTGACGCTGGAGTACTTTCCTGAAGGCTTTTTACTCTCAGGTTGCGGGTATCACACGAAGGTTAGTGGGTCTTCAAACTGCTCTTCCATTTACCTGATGGCTGCTGGCCAGAGCATGACAGGAACACACTTTTTTTTATTAAGTGCATTATCCTGTCAAAGCTGGGAGCAGTAGTGAAAATGGCTCTGGAACCATTTCTGGTTTAACATTCGATTGGTATAGATGTTAAAAATGCAGCATATTTCACCAGTTTGAATAAATGTAGCCCAGGCCCAAAGTTTCAACCTGAGTTTCTTTCTTTTATCAGTTTAGTTTGGGTCTGTTTTATCAGGCAAAATCCAAATAAAAGTGTGTGTGGGTGATTTTATAAATGGGTCCTTTAACCGCGGGGCTACAGTGATTGCAAATAAACAAAGTAGCAGGTGTTTCAAGGCCACATTGACGTCATATCTTACTGACCACTGATACTGTAATCACAGAAACTTTACTTCCCATTGCAAATATTTGGGTTAGTTTGCTTCACAATGTCACAGAGACGTTTTAATCCTTTTTGTAAAGACTCACATAAACAACTGAGCCACTAAATGCAGCTATCTGATATCCTGTTCGAGTGGAAGGAAACCCTCAAATAACTTATTATCTGACACGTCAGTTTCACTCTAATCATCTGTAGATAGTTTACCAGCAAGGTTCCCTCTTCTGACCTCATTGCCTGTATAATTACAGTCATATTGGATCATTCTGCAAGATACAGTTTTCACCCGTTGCCAAAGTGTAGTGCCAAAACAGGAAGTGGTGTAGTGTTGAGGAAATCAAGTAATAAAGTGTATGGAACATGATCTCATAGGAAGGCATATAAATAGCACAACATTTCCATATGTCATGATAACGCACTTTAGGCTTTTCACGTCATTTAATGCCATGGCTTTACCGGGAAACGTTAGCGGTTCTGTTTTGGCTACAAAACCACTTAGTTTTAGGTTTAGGAAAAGCATCATGTTTGAGCTTAAAGTAAGTATGTCAACTAAGTAAAATATGTATGTAAACACGTCACAAACGTAACTTCAAAAGAACTCAATAACACTTTGGGACACAAACAACAGTCTCCTGGTTGAAAGTCCTGTGTTTGTTGGACCCATCCACCTCCCCTCACACCCACCATAAGCAGTCTCTCTCACTTTTTATTCATACGTCACTAGCTCTGAGCATAGCATATTTACGCAGATGTGTTTGCATTGCAGTCAGTACAGACTACATGACGTAAAAAGCACAATAAAGGCGTTGTTATTGCATGCCAAATGACTTACAAATTACTGTCATTCATACAGCATTTGGTGAGACCGTGTGAGATATTTTTTTTAAAAGTGTTTCAGTTGCTTCATCATAATTGTTTTTTTCTTGAAAATGGAAAAAGGCAACCTTAGATGTGAAGGCGGACGCATGTGTTTGCCCATGTAAATGATATTGCTTTATCTCTGCACCCCCACCGCACCTCCCCCTTTTTTTGTTTTCTATTAACTTATTTGTTTATTTAATTTATTATAATTATTACTTTTTCTCTTTGTATTATTATTATTATTTTTATTTTTTATTCTATTCTTTTTTTATTTATTTATCTATTTTTAATTATATTTCAATTTTGAATGCTGATGGTTTCTCTAGTGTACTTATTGTGTTAGTCTCTAAGCTCAACTACTTAAAAATGTTATTAAAAAGTTTATAAACTATTGTAATTACGAACTGTAAATTGCATATACGGAAACAACCTCGAAAAAAAGGGGAAAAAATAAAAGTATTAAACAAAAAAAAAAATGGAAAAAGGCAACACCAATTTTTACCTAACACAAATAGAGACCTAGCAACTGCATTACGACTCATGACTTAAAATGTGAACTGAAATTTCATGTATTGAATTTCATACAATTTTATTCTATTTGTGTGAACAGCATCTCGAGCCTATGGGTTGGCGTTTCCCATGGCAACGATTGACTCACATTTGAGAGAAGGCGTTTCTGAGAGACCACCATCCCCACACAGTGTTAGCTATCAACGTTACCAATTAAAGTCGTAAAGTTCTGGCTAATGTTAGCGTACGTTTCTTCGCGTTTAGAGACAGCTGAGATCCCAGATGAAAAGTTGTAAAGGTGACCTTATAGGAGTGCATCAGTCGTGGTCGGTATCATAGGTAAGAGAGAAACAGTTATGACGTAATTGGCATACTGCTGCATTTTTTTAATGTTAAATTAATTTTGAGTTACAGAAGCTAGTGGATCACTATAATCTCACCCCACTGACAGACTGGATTAACTAATAACTAATAGGATTAAATAATTGACGCAATGATTTGATAAGAGAGACTTTTGTCTGCACAGACAAAACATTTCATCTAACTATCATCCCAAGTGTGTCAATGAAAATGAAAAACACTGCGTTCTCGCTGAATAGTAAGCACATGTTGTTCTGTATAAATTGTAATCTGTGAGAGTGTTGAGTAGAAAAGATCAGTTTCAATAATCAGATCAGGGACGGATTAAAGCAGCAAACGGCAGAAACGGGAACTCAAGGATTTGAGATTTCACCTCATTTAATCAGCAAGGGGCTTCCAAACAGTCTCCGTTTTAATCTTTTACGCACTCCCTGCATTTTAATATGAGCTCACAGTTGGGAGAGTAATGGGGCTTTTGACAGAATACATTCATGGTTTGGAGGGGATTCTTGTGAAATTTTCTCAATGATTCATGGAGAGCAGCTCATTCTATAATTTAGGGGTTTGAGGTTGTGAATGTGAACCGCCTGCTGTGAAACAAGAGGAGACTCATTTCTAACCGTTCCTGACAGTACAGCAAGAGCAGTGTTAGTGTCTCTCAAAACCAACCACAAAAAATACATAGTTCAGCTGTTAAAGATATTTGAAAATGGTCATTAGCAAAAAAAGAAAGAATGTGAACCTCAAATCTAACTAAAGAAATTAAATGTTGACATGGATACTTTGGATTTTACGTTGCTAACCCTCACGATAAAACAGTATACTTCAAGTTTATTTTATGAAGTAAAGTTCAAGTATAAATTTCCCAAGTATGTGGTAAGTATACTAATATCAATGTACTAGTAGTATACTGCTTTAATACTTCTTGGGACTAAATTGGCCCACTTTTTAGTTTGAAAGTATAATTTTAAGTAAGTGTAAGTGTCACGGGTTAGACCGTGCCCTGTAAAGTAAGATGCAACGCACACACACTGTAACGCCACCTCCATCATAATATATTAAATCAAGCCGGCTTGGAGGTGTCGGGGTTAAGTGTTACTGTAGCATCAGTACTTCTAAATGTCGGGAGACCCGCCGACAAAGTAATCAATTTCTTAATGGGGGTCATAGTGATACAAAGTAAAAATGTATTATGAATTACACACAGGCATAAGTATTAATATTGAACATTTACATTTATTGTAAAATGGATGTTCAGTAAATGGTTTGTCATCCTTTCTTCTCTGCTGTAGATGCGCTCCTTGGTTTAGACCTGGACTGCCCGAAACCGAACAGGAGCGTACCAATAGCTTATGTAAGGGGGGTTTCCAGAGAAGGTACCAAGTACAGTAGAGTTGGAGGGGTGTTTGGGGGGGGTTGATAATAGGCAAGGTAATTTTAATTAGTTTGAATAATTACTTGCCTCAAAATGTTATATTAAATGGTTTATAATTTAATTCTAAATTATGTCCTATTTTTTGGACTGGATATTATTATGCTGTTGTTTGATTGATTATTAATTATTATTTGTTTTACTTAGTAGGATCCAGCTTCATAAAAGAGGAGGCTGGAATACCTGGAGGGGGGTCAGTGGAGAGCAAACCTCTGATGAGAGACAAGCCATATTGTAGAGCCGCAAGGGCCCAACATTTAAAGGGGCATAGCCTAGGCTGTATCTTGATATATATTTTTGTCATTTTGCTTATATATTTCATTATTTTGGAAGAACCTGTTTCCTGGATGCCAGGCCTGCACTGTACCTATTTTTGCACTGGATTGTTGGTTTCCACTAAGTGTTAATAAATACACCTGGACTGCTTAACTGGAATTTTTCTCAGTTTTTACGCCTTAGCCACTCGGCCAACCTTAGGACCAAGGAGCGCATCTACAGCAGAGAAGAAAGGGTGACAAACAATTTACTGAACATCCATTTTACAATAAATGGAAATGTTCAATATTAATACTTATGCCGTGTCCCCCAGGCCTCAACGGGGTTTTCACCTTTTGAGCTGCTTTATGCCCACCAGGTCAGAGGTCCCTTGGATGTGCTCCGTGAAGCCTGGGAGGGGCCTGGGAAACCAAAGGACATGAACATAGTCTCTTATGTCCTGGAGATGAGAGAGCAGCTCATGAAGTCCACAGCAATCGCCAGAGAGAACCTTCTCCATGCACAGGGGAAACAGAAGGAATGGTACGACCGGTCAGCCAGAAAACGAAGTTTTGAACCCGGTGAGGAAGTCCTGCTACTGTTGCCTACATCAGAGCACAAGCTGTTGGCAAAGTGGAAGGGGCCCTACCAGGTCAAACAGAAGATGGGTCCTGTGACGTACCAGATCCACATGCCTGATCGGCGACAGCCTTTGCAGACTTTCCACATTAACATGCTCAAGAAATGGCATCCTCGTCCTATTCCTTCGCCACCAGCTATACACTCTCTATTCATCAAGGCTGTGAGGGAGGAAGAGGAACTAGTGGAGCAGTACCTACCAGGACCAGAGGGGAAGCCACAGCTGGAGCTGAGCCACCTGGAAGAGGAGCAGAGGAAGGAGCTCCTTCAAATCTTGCCCCTGCACCTGTTCCAGGAAACTCCTGGCCGCACAGAACTCACCCACCACCACATCATCTTAAAGGATCCAAAGCCCCTTCGCCAGCCTGTCTACAGGGTCCCAGAACGCCTGCTTCCAGTGTTGAAGAGGGAGATAGAGGTGATGAGGGAACTGGGGGTTATTGAGCCGTCCTCCAGTGAGTGGAGCAGCCCAATCATCTTGGTTCCCAAGAAGGATGGCACACTGAGGTTCTGTTTGGATTTCAGGAAGGTGAATGGCATCAGTAAATTTGACTTGTATCCCATGCCGAGGATTGATGATCTGGTGGAGAGGATTGGGGGTTCAAGCTACATCAGCACTCTCGACCTGTGTAAGGGCTACTGGCAGGTCCCCCTCAACCCAGAGAGCAGAGAAATCACAGCATTCAGAACACCTTTTGGACATTTTCAATTCACTGTCCTTCCCTTTGGTCTTCATGGTGCCCCTGCTACTTTCCAGCGGTTGATGGACAAGGTCCTGGCAGGCACAGAGTCGTTTGCGGCAGCCTACCTTGATGACATTGTGGTGTTCAGCGACTCCTGGGAAGAACATCTGAGTCAGCTGCAGACAGTATTGCTCAAAATCAAAGAGGCAGGCCTGACCATTCGTACTGACAAGTGCTCTCTGGCCAAGCGAGAGACGCAGTACTTAGGTTTTGTGCTGGGAAAGGGGGTAATCCGACCACAAGTGGGGAAGGTGGAAGCCGTCAAGTTGGCTGAGAGGCCCACTACCAAGACTCAGGTAAAGTCCTTCATGGGCCTGGTTGGCTGGTATAGTCGGTTCATACCCTGTTTTTCAACCATCTCGGCGCCCCTCACAAACCTCACCAGGAAGAACGAGCCCAACAGGGTGAAGTGGACAGAGGAATGTGAGGAGGCCTTCCAGAGCCTGAAGGACTCCCTGTGCAAGGGGCCCCTTCTGAAAAGCCCAGATTTTGAGAGGCATTTCACAGTCCAGACGGATGCATCGGAGGTTGGCATTGGAGTAGTGTTGCTGCAAGGAGAACCAGAAGACCTCCAGCCCATCGCATACATAAGCAGGAAGCTCCTCAAGCATGAAGGCAGATACATGTGGTGTCAGAAGAAAAAGAAAAAACAGGCAGAATGCCTCCAAAAATCCAGCAGACACGGCAGCAACAGCAGCAGCAGCAGCAGCAGCAAACAGACATGCCTGAGGAAGAGGGGGCCACAGGGGGAGCTCTCAAGGAAGCCTTCCAGCCCATAGTGGACCCAACCACTTCCCCGGAGGCAAGTTTTTTGAACCTGGCCAAAATGTTTGAAACTTTCATGCGGTTTCAGTTGGAGAGGGAAACGAAGCAGGAGGAGCAAAATGCAAGACAGGAGCATAAGCTCAGCATCCTAACCCACCAGGTCGACCAGCTCATGGAAACAAGCACGTCACAGCGGCCATCATCTGGGTCAAGTAGGGTGCCAGGAGGAGAACCAAAGCTTGGGAGGTTGGAGGACTCCGATGACATTGAACATTTTCTCACAACTTTTGAAAGATTGGCAACTGTTTACAACTGGCCGCGACGAGACTGGTCCATCCGACTAATTCCCTTGTTAACTGGTAAAGCAAGAAGTGCTTTTGTAGCTATGGACCCAGCTCACACTCAAGACTATGACGGACTGAAAGAGGCAGTGTTGAAGAAATATGAAGTAAACAGAGATTCTTATCGGCAGCGCTTCCGGGCCTTGGACATGCCAGCAGACGAGTCCCCTCAGGAGCTGTATACCCGCCTCAAGGACTTATTCTGCAAGTGGGTAGACTTCGATGCCGTCGGTAAGGAAGACATCTTGGAGAAGATCGTCCTCGAGCAGTACCTCAGGATCCTCTACCCAGAGGTGAAGACCTGGGTCAAAGAACACAATCCTGAGACAGCGGCAAAAGCGGCGGAGCTGGTCGACATCTATGTCTCGGCCCACAAGAGTCCAGGGGACTACCACTACGCTGGACTGCGCCAGGCGAGGGGTAAGTCTGAGGTAATGGTTAAAGGGGGTGGTCCAGTCACTTTCTTTCCTAGTCAGCATAGACCTAGCAGACCAGTGTTCCAGGAGAGTACTAGGAACAAGACTCAGGTAAGCGACAAGCCACAGGTGGTTTGTTACAATTGTGGTGAGTCAGGCCATACACGTCCAGTTTGCCCCATTAGAAAACACAAAGCCACCAGTCTCTGTTATGTCCCTAGACCTGAGTTAGTTGTTTCCTCTGAAGAGCAGTCTCCTCTGGCCACAGTGCAGTTAAATGGTAAACCCCATATAGCTCTGTTAGACACAGGATGTTCTCAATCCCTTGTTCAGTCTCAGCTTGTGCCGAGGGAGTTGTGGACTGAGGGAGAAACAGTCCCAGTCATCTGTGTCCATGGACATGAGGAACAGGCCCCTACAGCTGAGGTTTACATTGAGGCTAAAGGACAGGTTTACCTCATGAAAGTTGGTATTGCCCCAGAATTGCCCTACCCCATCCTGCTAGGGACAGATCTACCAGTCCTGTATGACCTCATCCATGAGAGCAAGGGAAGGTTTTGTGGTGCAGTTACACGTTCTAAAACAAAGCGGGTTGCAGTTGATCAAGCCCCTGAAGCACCACCACCAGTGGGGTTAGTGACACAGCTGGCAAAGCCATTCATTGCACCTGAGGCAGGGCCAGTAACAACACCCCTTCCCAGAATACCAGAAACTCAAATGGACACACTACAGTTATTACCGTTTCAGGGAGAGGAGGTTGTAGTAGGGCCCACAGTCACACAGGAGGACAGATTGGAGAGGCGCAGACAGCAAGTGTGGGAACTTATGCCGCAGCTAACAGAGCAGACAGGGCAAGAACTGTCAGGCCCGGAGCTACAGGTAGAGTCGTTGCCCAGTGACCTTGCTAAGCAGCAGCGTGAAGACCCCACTCTGGTGCACTGTTTTAAGGAGGCAGAGAAGGACCCCTCAATTTCTTCCCTCAGTGAGCAGTTGCTAATTGAGAATGACCTTCTTTACAGACAAAGTGATGTTGGCAGACAGCTAGTCCTTCCCAAGTCCTGTGGAGAGGAAGTTTTAAGGGTAGGTCACACAGTCCCTTGGGCTGGTCACTTAGGCTTTATGAAAACCTTTATGAGGATCTCCAAAAGGTTTTACTGGCCAGGGATGTACAGCCAGGTCAAAGAATACTGTAAAACCTGTCCAGTATGTCAGTTGACCGCAGGGAAAGCTACTGCCCCTGTACCACTTGTCCCTCTTCCTGTCATTAGTACTCCATTTGAACGCATAGGAGTAGATGTAGTGGGCCCGTTAGAGAGGAGCAAGGCAGGGAACAAGTTTATTCTGGTCATTAGTGACTATGCCACCAGATACCCTGAGGCTTTCCCTTTGAGAGAAGTGACAGCTAAGCAGGTAGCCTCAGCCATGCTGAAATTCTTTTCTCAAGTAGGGATTCCCAAGGAGGTGTTGACAGATCAGGGTCCCAATTTTATGAGTCGCACACTCTCGCAGGCTTACCAGATTTTAGGGATTAAGAGAGTGAGGACTACCCCCTACCACCCTCAGACAGATGGCTTGGTGGAGCGTTTCAACCAGACGCTCAAGGGAATGCTCAGGAAGTTTGTGTCAGAGACTGGAAAGGACTGGGACAAATGGCTGCCATTTCTTTTGTTTGCGTACCAATAGCTTATGTAAGGGGGGTTTCCAGAGAAGGTACCAAGTACAGTAGAGTTGGAGGGGTGTTTGGGGGGGTTGATAATAGGCAAGGTAATTTTAATTAGTTTGAATAATTACTTGCCTCAAAATGTTATATTAAATGGTTTATAATTTAATTCTAAATTATGTCCTATTTTTTGGACTGGATATTATTATGCTGTTGTTTGATTGACTGAGACGGAAATGTGTCGTCAGTTATAAGGAGCCGACCCTCAACCGCAAATTGAGGAGCGGAGATAAATTCACCGACAGCAAGTTTCCCAGGAGGGAGACATCAGGCAGGGCGCCAGTGATTGAGGAGTCGTCTGCTGCGCTCACAACAACTGAAGCCTCTCTTCATTAGACAAAAGCTTCAAGTTTCAAATGTTAAATGTTGTGGAAACACAAGGAGACAAGCACTTTGTGAAAATAAGTTTTCTTATCATGAAATGAAGAGCGGCTGGTTTTATCTGTGCTTGCGGCTGGTTTTAGCTGTGCTTTCTGTACTTGGTAGGCTTGAGATTGCCATGTTCTGATTTGAGCATATTTTTATACTAAATGCAGTACCTGTGAGGGTTTCTGGACAATATTTGTCACGGTTTGTGTTGTTAATTGATTTCCAATAATAAATATATACATACATGTGGTGTCAGAAGAAAAAGAAAAAACAGGCAGAATGCCTCCAAAAATCCAGCAGACACGGCAGCAACAGCAGCAGCAGCAGCAGCAAACAGACATGCCTGAGGAAGAGGGGGCCACAGGGGGAGCTCTCAAGGAAGCCTTCCAGCCCATAGTGGACCCAACCACTTCCCCGGAGGCAAGTTTTTTGAACCTGGCCAAAATGTTTGAAACTTTCATGCGGTTTCAGTGGAGAGCAAACCTCTGATGAGAGACAAGCCATATTGTAGAGCCGCAAGGGCCCAACATTTAAAGGGGCATAGCCTAGGCTGTATCTTGATATATATTTTTGTCATTTTGCTTATATATTTCATTATTTTGGAAGAACCCGTTTCCTGGATGCCAGGCCTGCACTGTACCTATTTTTGCACTGGATTGTTGGTTTCCACTAAGTGTTAATAAATACACCTGGACTGCTTAACTGGAATTTTTCTCAGTTTTTACGCCTTAGCCACTCGGCCAACCTTACAGTAAGAATAGTAAACTTTGAGTACACAACTAGTTTACATTTTAGTCTTATTTCGTACTGCAACTGTAGTATACAGATAGTATTGTACTGATAGTTTATTAGTTTTATACTGGTAGCCCACTTTTAAGTATACGCTCAGTAAACTACTAATTTTATAGTTTGTATACTGCAAGTATACTTGTATATACTTGAAGCCCACTTTATAGTTTATGAAAGTGCACTTTAAAGTATATTCGGAAAAATAGATTTCATAGTAGAAGTATACTAACTTGTACTTTTCTTAAGTAAAAGATTAAGGCCAAGTATTGGCCAAGTATACTTAGACTTTTCTGTATACTTAAGTATACTTTTATTAAGTATATCCCTCATAAATATATAAAAAGTAAACTTAAAATAAGAGTATACTTTCAGTTTAAAAGAAGTATACTAATAGCTTGGATACTTGAATAACTTGGATCACATCATACTTTCTTCCAGGCTCTTCTTGAGGGCATTCTCCATATTTTGACCCCTGGGCAGTTAGTTCCACTATTTCCCATCCCTATGACTGTCCAGCCCGTGAGGCTTTGGCAGCACGTCAATGACAAAGAGTCATGAGACGTGTTGCTGTCACGTCAACTCAGGGTGAAAAAGTTTTGCTGTTTTATTTCTGCTCTTTCACAGAGTCACTGTGACTACATTTACATGCACACTAATATTCCACTATTTTTTTGAATATGACAATATTCCTAATATGACATTTTGGATTATTATTCTGACATTTTACACACTAAACAATAAATCAGAAGTGAAATTAATAAAAGATTATTACAACCATTAAGGAACATAATTGTGTTATAATAAAGTAGATAAATAATAAATTGCCCCCGTCTTACTGTACATGTATTTAGTCGTCATCAATAATGCACTGACTGAATGAGATCACACCTCTCTGCGTCTCTCTCTGGAGGATGTGGAGGGTTTTATATTTCCTCCCCTCTGCTGACCAGATGATGTCACCAGCTCAGGGTCGGTTATTAGAATCAAAAACTGGACTGCAGTGGGTTTGTTTAGTTTTCTAATGCGGTTAGTAAGTGTGTAAATCTACTGATTTCATCAGAGATTTATAGACAAAACTGTCATATAAGTCCATTTTTGTAAAGAGAACCACACATAATGTATGTAAACCCATAAACACGTTTACAAAAAAAGATCACAATCTTTAGTTGAACATGTGATTTCACAATTTGCTTTTTGTTAGGGAACATTTACAGCAAGCATCAACAGAATTAACACCTGGTAACAACAGTAGTATTTATTTTATGTTAACACAGCAATTTAAAAATGAGGGTCATGTAGTTTGAAAGCTGTAAAGCTACTTGTCCGTCTAACAACGCAAAGCAGCGGCAGAAGAATCTGTTTGAGTAATTTAATCGTCCTCTGAGAATTGGATTACCGGCGGTGTAAAAGTGAGCAGACACTTCACACTGAACGCAACAGCTGACATTCTCATTTCTCCATCCAATACGCTTTTAACAGGCACGTCAAATCACCATTTAAACTAATCCATATGTTCTCCTGCCAAAGGTCTGGGACTGTTTTACTGCCCGCAATATAATGCAGCTTGCTGCTGTTAGTGCTGCTCTCTGCACATAAAAACACCAGAGAGCAGATTCAAGTTCAGATAAAACGTCTTTCTGTTTTCAGAAATGAGTCGCAGCCGCAACTTGCGATATGAGTCAGTGTTTAAAAGGAATCATGCAACCGCTTCCTAAATGACTTGAACAAACAAACAAACCTGAAGGGATTTTTGTGCAGTGACTTTTTCACAAATAATAGCCCTCAATAAATGAGTCAGATCATTAATTGCGCATTGCAAAACGTTGCTAACACATTGCAAATTGTTCAATTTAGGATCGTTTTAGGTAGAACATTCCACAGTGGTTCCTAATCCTTCAAGTAGGCTACCCCTTCATTGACACCGCTATTATTTCAGCTGTTTGCTTACTTTTAGCTAACAAGTTTAACCAGCGCCTCTATGTGCAATGGTCTCTCTTTTCATCCAGCCAACATGTAAAAAAACTGATTAGAAAACCTGTTTATGTCGTGCGTACATGGACAAAAAAAATCTACAGTAGCCGGGAAATTAGGTTTCCCTGATGCCCTACTACCCAGATATCTCATTTACAACACGCAGCACGAAAAGGCGTATGAATGCCACGATAATGCGCAAGGCGATTAGCGTGCAATAAGTACGCCCACTCTTGATTTCCGCATGTCATTTGTATGCCATGTATCCTGTATTGACTGCAATGTAAACACATCCACGGATAAATGCTACGGTAAGAGTTAGTGACGTAGTGTTTTAACCAGGAGGCAGGTGTTCGAGACCGGTGTTTTGTTTCGTAAATGACGTTAGTGACGTGATTGACAATTGATGATTGTCACATGTTTTTTTTGTGACATTTGTGGCGTGTTTTCTGTAGTTATGTTAAGTTGTTTCCGTACGTAATTTAAGTACTTATTTCAAGCCCAACCACAACGTTTTTCCCAAACCTAAATAAGTGGTTTTGTTACCTAAACAAAACAACTGCGGACGTTACCGTAGTTTAGTTGCGTGGTGTACAAATGACATGTGAAAAACGGCGTACAAATGTTCTACGGAAAGGCTAAAACACGTACTCATGACACGTGAAATGTCCGTGTAATGTTGTATCATTACACGCCTTCCCATGAGACCGTCAGATTTGCGTCACATTTCTCCTATTTTGATTTCCAGCTTGTAGTTTCTGAGATAGTGGGATGGCTAATGTTGTCTTTTTACTTTTCATTGAGGCCTTTGTAAGACCAAAACTAAGCCTGGCCTAAATCTTCAGACCACTTTAACTTTAACCAGTGCCTGAAGGACTCTATTCATAGTAGCTACACAATATAAGCCTGAGAAAGCAAAGAGCCATTTCACCTCGAAGGGGAAGCGACATCGCTGCTGTTTGAAACAGCCGGATGACCAAGAAACATGGACTCACTCAGCTGGACGAAACCAAAGGTTATAAAAACACAACTTTACAGGGAGGCAGACTCTGGATGGAGCCGACCTCTTCATGACCTCTTTCATACATCATGTGCTTAAAGGGCCGAGGAGTTTTCCATCCACAGATTCACTTCTTTAACCTTGCTTTTATTCTCTTTTTAAATCTCTTCTCGTTAATTAGCCGGGAAGGCTTAGCGTGTGATATCAGTGTCAGCGGGTTCAGAGATAGATCAGCTGCTCGTGTTATTCAATTCCTAATGAGAGTCACTAAAGAGAGTCTGATATTAGACAAGGACACTTCCTCTAATGGCCTGAACAACATTAAAGTCCAATACATCAAAGAATCACACAGACATCAGCTGACCCACTTAAACGCCGTCATGTCCGTCTACTCTAGGTTTTACATAATCCTTCCACATTTATGTTAGCATTCTTTTCTTTACTTATTTATATCATATTTTGTATCTTACTATGTTTTGTGTACTTTATGTTTAGGTCTGTGTTTTACTTGGCTGCAAAACACTTTTGCCTTTGGAAACCCTCAGAGAGAGATAAATGATTCCTTTTACAGACAAACTAATGAACTGAGGTACTAACAACATTATTATTTAGCTATTCTTAAATCTTTACCAGCAATGGAGTTTGTCCTGAATGTAGCGTGAGAGGAAAGCGAGTGAAATCATCAAAATCAAAAGAGTTCATCCTCTGGGGAGCAGAACATTTTACGTAAATACGTAAATGGGTGGATGGGTCCAACAAACACAGGACTTTTAACCAGGAGACCGGTGTTTGAGACCGTTGATTTTGTTCCGTAAGTTACGTTAGTGACGTTTGACGACATGATGATTGTCACATGTTTTTTAGCGACGTTTTTTGACGTGTTTTCCGTAGTTGTTACGTTGTCTCCGTATGCACTTTACTTAGTTGCTGCGCCCGCTACTGTAGTTCAGTTGCATGGCAAACAAATGACACGCAAAAAGGTTAAAATGCAAACTCATGACATGCAGAACGTTGTGTAAAAATGTGTAATGTCATGGTATTTATACACCTTCCCGTTAGACTGGGTTGTCCTGCCTCTTTGAGTTTTATATTTATTGTGTGAAATAGGAACTTTTGTCCCGAGATAGATCAAAATAAAACCATGTTATAAGGATTTATCCTCTGGGGGACCGCGGAGATCGACAAATAATTCAAACGTTATGGATATGCAGCAGTATTTAATTGTTGACAAAGGGTGAATTTAGCAAAACGTCTTCCAAATTAAATGACGAAATACATTGTTTGTCGGGACATGGTGCCTTCCAAACATTTACAAAAGTGATTTAAATGATGTTTTTCTTATTTGCCACCTCATTTGGTCAAGGTCTGGTTACGTTTTGGCACCAAAAACTACTCATTTACGGTTAGATGATGGTAGGTAAGAAGCAAGAAGTCACATGCTTTCTCAACCCAACCTCCTCCCTACAAGACTCATTATTATGTGGTTGTTAGAGGACCGTCAGGGTGTCGTACACATTTGCTATAAGCATTTTGATTCATGAAAAATGCTGTTAATTTTCAGGTGAAATCTGTCTTAAATTTTGACCTGATGGCAGTGCTACACAAAAGGTCACGAGATGACCCCAAACAAATCACAAATATCCTCTGGGGACCATGAATACCACACCAGATTTCATGTTGGTCGGATGATAACTTACATCCAAAGGATGAGAGATTCTGAGTGATATGTTAAGACGACGGGAAACAAACAGCGCATGTTTTCATTAAACAAACATGTTTTAGCATCATTCTGACAGAATCTGGCCACAAACACAAAACACGCCTCCAGTATAGACTCCAAACAGTTTGCCCTCTTGCCGTCCGTCTTTGTCTGGCGTGTGAATGCGGATGGGGGGGATGGCTGGCTGCCAAACAAGTGCTGTCCCTATAGGATTGGGGAGGGCAGTCGTGACATTCCCGTATATCCCTGAAACAGCCCGACAGCCACAGGCAGCTGGACGGGAACCAGCTGACCGGTTGCTATGTGAACGCCTTTCTTTGCTTTCATCCCAAAACAATTGATGGTGACCGACTCGGTGGCCCTTTAATCCACCTCTCCTCTCACAACGTGACCTCGGATCTTTGTTCAGGCTGTTTGAGCCGTAGCTGTCTGCTGCAGCTTGTGTTTCATTAGAGTCCTGTTAGCTGCTCTTTACTGCCACCAGACACTATGTCTTACTTATTATACCGTATATATATAGCGGGGCTTTCTGAAACTCTGGATAGTATGTTTGGTACATTAGATCAAGAAGCAACATATCGAAATAAATCAGCTCATATACACTAAAAACAACAACCTGTTCTCAAAGAACACGACATTTCACGGGCTTAACGTTGTGAAACAGCTTTCCGTGTGTCATTTAACGCTACATTGCTATCATGAAATGGTCGCGGTTTTGGTAGGTTAGGTTTAAGCAACAAAACAACTTAGTCAGGGTTATAAAAAACATCATGGTTAGGCTTGAAATAAGTATGTAAACACGTCACAAACGCCACTAACTTAACTTCAAAATAACTCAACAACACTTTGGGACACAAACACCGGTCTCCTGGTTGAGAGTCCTGTGTTTTGGGAGTCCTTCTCTGGCACAGCAGCTGACTCTTCTGCACACATGGCATGAAAATAATTTACTGATATGGTCCTTCAAGACTTTTTGATTTTTTTGTTGGACGTAATCGCTCAAATTGTGATAATACAAAGAGTAATTTCTGCTCTTGGGAAGAAGTGCATAACGTCAACTTGACTGTAGCCACTACACTAGAATCACTGCACGGCCTGTTGCTCAACCTGAGGCCTGTACTACAAAGCAAGTTCAACATACCCAGGGTATCTTCTTGTTATCTGGCTTAACTAACCCTAACAAACGAGATCCTGCTAATCACAGACATGGACAAGTCTGCTGACTTGCAGACAGACAGGCAGAGCGGCACATTTTACAAAGGAAGAGTAAACTATATTAGACAAATAGGAAGAAGTTAAACACATAATCCAGACTAAAAGTAACACAGTTGAAGCTGCCAAATGTAGGAAGGACAGCTGGTAAAAGAAAAACTCCCGATGTGTGAATGTGTAAATTAACAGACTTTTTAATTTAACGGAACACTCAAAAGTCAGATATAGTCGTCTAGATATGAATAGCTTTTAGTAATGAGATGAATGAACGGCTTACACTTATTATGCCCTTAAACATATATGGGGCATGTATGACTATTTCAACCTTCTCTCAGCTGCGCCCCCCCCCTCTCTCCGGTGGTGTGAAACGGACTCAAGAGCAAGTAAAACAATAAATCTAAAAACATAATTCAAAGCGGTAAACACCCACAGCATAAATCCAGCTGTCCTTCCTGCATTTGTCAATTTAAACTGTGTTATTTTTAGCCTGGATTATGACTGAAAGGTAAACAGTAGAATTAGCACAATGCTACAAGCTTAGTGTATGTACTTAATGTTATATTTATAGAGATGTAGCTCAAAGTGGTTTACAAAAGAAATAAAAATGCAACATACTCAAACAAGGGCAGATAGATGATAAATATAAAAGTGAAATTAAAAACAGAGTACTTAAAGAATAATTAAAAAAAGTGAGAATTAGTAATTACTAATGATTTGAATGACATGTTTAGAAATACTGATATCTGATTGGACGGTGTTTTGCAGGATGATGATGCAGCAAAAAGTTGATCCAGGGTCAATTTTTTTGCTGAAATACCTTTTTTTAACTTCTTTTTTCTCCTGTTATGTTTTATTTGTTTTCCCTGAAAGGGAAAGATGCCATAGAGGGGGCAGGGTGCGGGAAGCAGTGACGTTCATAGGTAATTTATATGGAAAAACATGTGAACCAGCAACACCAATTGTGTGTGAGAGAGAGAGATAGACCCTTCCTACATTGTTACGCATCCAAAAGCCGAAGACGCTGCCACCCCCTCACACTTTGAGGACTGAAAGCTGCTGTGTCCTCTTCCTCGTGCTAACACTCAGTTTAAGATAATGGCCATAAGCCAAGTGACCACACAGAAACCCGTCGTGGAAATGCAGTGAGGAATAACCCCGTCCTCTCTCCGTGGACGCCCCTCCTCCTCTCACCAAAAGGTGATAATGACTTCTTGATATCATTCCCGAGGTGTGAAGCTCGGAATCACACGTTTCAACGGTTTAATGTGCTTTTCCCCTCTTTCACACGCCAGCTTCCTCTTTCCACATGCCAAACGTTACCATGGCAACGGCCTAAACTGTCAGCATAAAGACAAAGACTTGAATGAGATTAGGGAACCCACATCGGGATGGAAGCAGAAGACGCCAGCCCAGCGAGCACATGAAGATAAAATATGGATGTTTAGCTTCACATTTATAAATGTAAAGTAACTGTTCTGCCTTGAATGACAATTTCCTGATCATCCTCGTCTGAGTCAAAACTCGTGTAAACACTTGTGATGAGTGTCTTTGCCTCCATTTGCACCTCAGCAGGGTGGAAATATGTCTACTGTGAGCATCAGCTGCCTGGTATTACATCTTTAATGACTAGAAATATTTTCCTATTTCATAATACTGTAGACGTTCTGTGATGTCTAAAAATATGGAAAACCTTGGTCATTTCTATCAGGCTACGATAGAGAGCATCCTTACTGGTGGGGTGGTTTGGCAACCTGACTGAACAAGACCACAAACAACAGCTTCAAAAATCAGAGGCACATCTCCGCCACAGATTCAGGACTTTTACACCTCCCGCTACAGCAGGAAGGCCCTAAGTATTATGGAGGACACCAGCCACCCAACACATGAACTGTTCTCATTCCTTCCCTGAGGAAAACACCTACAGAGCGTCAGAGCTCGGACCGGTCACCACAAAGACAGTTTTTACCCCCAGGCAGTTAGACTACAGAACAACAAGCACTTTAAATAACACACGAGCACTTTACCCACAATGATTCTATCTGTTTCTTATTGTAGAATTTCTATTGTTGTTGCCTCTCATTTAATCTTATTTTTAAAGGTCCAATATTGTAAAAAGTGAGATTTTCATGTCTTTTATATTATAAAGCAGGTTTAAGTGATATATAAATACTGTGAAAGTATCAAAACACTCAATCCATGGAGAAATACACACAGCCCGTATTCAGAAACTGTGCGTTTGAAACAAGCCGTTGGGATTCCTGTCCAATTGTGATGTCACAAATATACAATATTTAGACCATTTCACAGTTTTGAACGTAAACATACTAAATGTGTCCAAGTTTATTTCCTGTTGCAGTGTATGTAAATGACATCAGCTGACAGCTTGGGTCCATGTTTACTTCCTGTTTCCTAGCAACGCAATTCCATTGAAATGCGCTAAAACGGAGCGTTTCAGACAGAGCATGAATACAGGTATATTCAGACAGACGGTACGCGAAAAATAATGTGTTTTTTGAACATTAAAGGATGTAAATATGTTCTAGTAGAAACCCAATATACAAACATGAACCTGAAAATGAGCATGATATGGCCCCTTTAAGTGATGAGAGGGCCAGAGTTGATGCATTTCATTGCATTTGAATGTACAACTGTACTTTTTATATGACAATAACTTGCTCAGAGGGGTGAAGTAAATATGACGTGGTGAACTTTGGTACGTGGATTAGCACTGTTGACCAAGAGCAGACCTTTGAGGGAACAGGGACATACTTGCCAACCCTCCCGATTTTCCCGGGAGACTCCCATTTTTCATCGCCCTCTCCTGGTTTCCTCCCAGGGTCACGATTCTCCCGTATTTTTCCCAAATTATGAAAAATGTTCACACTTTTTTTTTTTTTTTTCACTATCACAAACTGTTTCTTCATGCATGGGAGGGCAGACTTCCTAAGAAAAAGAATAAGAACAAGAGGGACTGCTAGCTGGCTCCTAATATAGTTTCTGTTTAGATTTGCTTTCCTACTCAGTACCTCTCTCTTCCCACTCCTTTTTTTCAGTGAGGCTGATTTTTGCGTGTTTGGAGGTACACTGCACATAAAGCACAAGAGATTGTTCCTGAACTACAACATACATAATCACTGAACAGGCATGTAAACCTGCAAACAGACTGCATCTTGTTGTTTACAGCTCTTCCAGTATAAATGAGGAGGACAATAATCGCTCAGAAAACGGGTTACGGTTCCTGACCGATCATTGTTAAACGAGCGTTCAGTCTAACCTTATAACCAAGTAGTTTCCATTTCCTAAAACGAACCAGACCTGAGTCATGTTTTGGAAGAGTCATTGTTGCTATAACCACGCTGTGTTTAAATAGCAGCTGAGTCAAGAATTTCCTCCAACGGGCCTTTATCAAAAAAAAACACAAGATTTTCCATCCACAGACAAAGTGACAAGACAACTCACAATCAGTGTGAGACCAAACAAAGCTGGAGTTGTCTCCACGTCTCAGCAGCTGACCAGTGAGTCTCTGGCTGATATCATATAAACACAGCTCTTATGAAAGCTTTCGCCTCCGCTCGCGAGCTGCCCAGTCGTCTGCTGACAGACTCACTGAAATCACAGTTCGTCACACTGCTATCCACTTGTGTAACTGCTTTTTGAAGTTCTTGAGTCCTGAGGGGAAAAATACATAAAGGCTTTCTAACCCGGTTAGAAAGGTCATAAGGTCAGACAAGCATTTTATAAGTAGGATTCTGTAGAAAAAATACATAATTAATCGATATTTTATCGTTAACAAATCCCAGGAAAAGACCAAAACCAACATCTCTCCATATTAAATACAAAGTTATTAGGATACATCGCCATGAAAGTCTGCTCTGAATCTCATGGTGTTAACATTTCAGTCTGGATCAAAGTGGTAAACTGACCAAAACTCCCATCCATAGAGCAAAAAAATGAACATATCAAACCACCCTGTATCTCAGTAAAAATCACCATTATTTCAGAGCAGATGAGCACTCCTCTCCTGTACAAAGAGCTCAGTCACTCATATATTTTGAATGACTTGTATGACCTTTTTCTTTTTCCAGTTTAGAAACGTGCTACAAGGCCTGTCCTCCAGTTTCTAGTTATTGCCGTCATCACTATTATTATTCATAACAGAATAATGTAAAAATAGTCGCGTTTCCATTCAAATGTCAAGCAAATTTCAAACGAAACTTGTGAAGTCAAATGCAAATTAGTTCAGTGACCTGAGCGAATAAACTCGGCTGTGTTGTTTCATCAGAAGTTGGCGCTACAGGCTACTCTTCACGCATGGCTGTGATCCGCCTGTAAACAGTAAAAGAGAAAGTAGAGGTTGCAAACTGGAAATAAAGATGCTCGGTATTCGGTATTTACACAGCTAACAGTCGTATTTAGCATTACGAAAATTTGTTAGCTCGGGTGTTCGTGAATGTTAGTTGCCACAGTTCAAAAGAGTGTGTCGCTGAGACAGACAACGGTCTTGAATAAAGTTGATTTTCTCCTGATTTGTTTCTCTGAAAAATGACATTTTAGTGTCATAATGTTTGCAAGATATGTGGCTTTTAAAAAATGGGTCTAATATTTACTTTGGTGACTATGGTGCGAAAGAATCGGTCATAATCTGTGTTCACATTCACTTCTCACATTGGAGGTAATAGACTCAGGACACGCCGCTAGTCTCCTAAAGGGGCGGGGCAGTGGCGAAACCAACGTGACACAGATACAGGAAACTGACTCTCAGTGCGCCGTGTCCTTTCTGAACTGTCTCTGACGGAAATGAAACGCTTTGGCCGATCTACGAGAGAAAAATGGAGAGAGGTCTTCAGGAATTAGTTTAAATTATTCTTTCATGTCAGCTAGTACTGACCATGTTTCATGCTGTCCGGAGAGACGAAGACAATATAAATATATATATCCAAGAAAATGTTGACAGCGGAAAAAGCTGGTCAGTCATGTGAGTTAAATGTTCGCTACGTCAGAATTTATTCGACAATGGCGTTTCCATAAAACATTTAGCGCATCAACTCTTTTGCGACAAAGATAAAAAAAACAGGTCAAGCAAGCGTAAAAACTCTTTTCCGCAATTGAGGAAGTTTTATTGAAGTTTGCCGTTTCCATGCAGATTTTTTGATGTGATACTTCAAAATGTGCATAAAAATATGTGGATGGAAACACTAGTAGTAGCACAAGTGATGTGTTACATCCTCTAATATTATAAATGATGATTGCCTGCCGACAATCTCATTTACACAGAAGAGAGTAAGACGTGTGAAACTATAATCATTTCCACAGCTGTGCCTGTTTTCAGTTTTCATTTTCTCAAACTCCTTCTTATTTCTTTCCTCATGCAGACAACAAAATATGAAGCAAGTCTTCTTTCACCATGAAAGAAGAGCAGAGTCAGTCTTTTCTAATAAAAGTGCCATCCCGCGTTGATTAAACATGTTTAATTTGTCTGCTTCAACTCTTTGTAACCCGACATGAATTAAAAGTGGTTTCATCACCAGATGAGATGTCGCTGCTCTGTTGTTAACAAGCCTTTCTTCTGGTTTGCGGCCTTCATGTCGTTTAATGAAATTAAACTCAAAACAGCCCCCGTTCGTTTGACTGTTAATAAATTCCAGCTCTGCTCGTCGCGTAAGAACACGAGAGGGGTTGTGATTAGACGAAACCGTAACCCAACCAGCTCTTCATGCTGCGTTTCATTAAGTCAATTACAAGCTGCTGACATTTCAGGGATTTCACGAGAGAGCAGATCTTTTTGAGAAGCACACGGAAAACCGTTCTTGAGCTTATTAGTGCAAATCATCAATTAGTCCAAAACACTTTGTAGTTAATGTTCAAACGCCCCGCAAGGAACACAGGAGTGCTTGTTTACTCTTCAGTCCTTAACACTGAACTCACAATCTGCTGAAACATTTAACGGTTAATGTTCAACGAGTCCTCCGGAGACTGAAACAGAAACACAAGTGGCTGCCGGTTAGCAGTAAAAGTCGGTTTGTGTTTACTCTGCCAGTCTGAGCCCCAGTGTGCTTTGACCTTTGACCTCACCCCCCCCCCCATCAGCCAACAGGCTGCAGTCTTCCAGAGAACTCCTCAGAACAACAGTGAACTCCTGCTGGGTTTTTCTTCCACACAGTGACGCTTCTTTTTTTAACAGGCTGGTCGTCAGAGAGCTCGGATGGTTGTTAACAAATATTTTGTACAAGGAAAATGTTTAGAATGATTAAATTAAATTGATTATCAGCTGTTAGAGAAAATACAGACGACGCTCCAAGATACTTCTTAAAATGTAGTTAGCTGTGTTGATTTGTAAGCAGAGAAATGTCTTTGAAAGAACCCAACATTTTATCCAATTTATACTGGGAATATTCTCTGTATATGTAAAATGTTATGCTCGTCTGTAGACACATTTCATGCTGTGACCTCAAAAGACTCTCAGGGTTACCACTATTAATTGAAATTAGTTGGCACTATACCTTCTCCATTTGCTATATAAATTATTACCAAATTACATCATCTTTTCCAGGAACCTCTCTGTGAATTTACAGTAACATATCAGTTCCTTTCTAGGAAATTATAGAGAACTATGGGACCCATAAAATAACGTTAATAAAAAATGATTCATGGAAACGGAGTAGAGTTCCTGACGCAGTGAATCTACAGTAAATATGACTTCTGGCTGGTGAAGGAGTTTTATTATCTGTGTGCGTGTCTCTGTCTGTCCGCAGCTAATCTCGCAAAGTATATGACCGTTTTTTTCTGTTCCTCCTATTTGTGTAAAGGGAAATAAAATAGTGCTAGTAGTGAGAGGAAGTACTTCGATGTAACTCTACAAGCTGTATTGTGAATGCTGATTGATTCTGATTCTGAGCTACCCATTCTCTTTGAGATGGTAACATTGAATTGAGAAGATTAGTATAGGTCAGTTTGTCATGTTTTTCTGTATTTCATATAGATAATTTAGAAATAAATTAGGACAAATCATTTAAAATAACATGCTTTTGTAAGTCTGGGGGTATTATGTGTTCGGTCGTGCGTCTGTCCGTCTGTCCACGGCTAATCTCGCATACTACTGTACCCATCAGCCTAATATTTTTGGTGCTCATTCATGACTGTATGCTCAAGGACCTCTCATGGCTGCGATGATTCACAATTTTGGAAAAATTGATTTCATTGACTGTTTTATTCCGTGACTGACTGCTGACTCCGCACTCCTCTTAACCGGCTGGTAGGGGCCGCAAGTGATCAACAACTGCTTCATAGCAAAAAGCATTTTTGGGCAATCGGCCTGGCTAAAAACAAGCCTTACCTAGTCTGTTATAGGCCACATTTTGACCTTTGTCACGGCTCAAAAACTGACACCCATAGAAAAGTTTGGTCTCATTTTGAATCGTTACGCACGATATGAAATTAATAAATCCCTGTTTGTGTTATCTTTGCCGCCATCTTGACTGTGAGGGAGCCGGGAGGGACAACTGAGTGAGATTCAAGTCTTTGTTTGTTTGGGAGGGGAGAGGGAGACACACCTAGTGGAGATCTGCCCTCTTTTGAGTGAACTTTTCAGTATGTTTCACTATATTCGGACGCACAAGAAGATACAGAGGCAGATAATTCTTGCTTCCCCGTCTTGGCAAAAAGAGACCTCTGGAAGAAGCTTGTTGGTTGTCAGCGATTATCGCAGGTTTACAAGTGTTTAATTTGTGGATGTGACCGCTGAGTCCATGAGAGGATTGTGACAAGAACGTCTTTGTTAAGTGATTTTCCACATGTCAGGCAGTTACAGAATTTGAAACGTCACTGTCAGGTCCTCTAACCATCACATGTCACTGCAGGAAACAGAAGAGCCTCTGACACAGGAATACTTCACGTTTTAGTGTATATTTTAAGTAACAGATGAAGAAATACTGGAGAGGAAATACAGAAAAAAGATCCTCTTGAGGAAAAAGGCTTACAGCTACATTCTGATGTGAAATTACACGAGTTTATTCCAGCTGTGAACCATTGTGACAAGTCATTAGAGTTCAAGCAAACCAGAGATCTAAACAGGAAACCAACACAAAGACACTTAAACAAGAGCTTTAAAAAGCAGGTGAAAACACATGATGTTGGATAGCAGCGCTCTAAAAGTCACATTTCACTGCCGAAAAGGTTGTTGGTGTAAGATTTTAGAATAGATCGGGGTCACTGAAGTTCTTAGGCTTTGTCCAGGAGGGGAGAGCCATTACCTCCTGTTGTAAAGCCCACACCTGCAAAGGTAACGGATCAAAGTGTTTTAATAGCCGGGGCACAGGGCCAGGTGGGCCGAAAACAGGCAATAAACCCATTAGACTGAGAGAGGCCAATAATCACACTGGGTGGTTGTGTGTGTTTTCATGCACTTGAAGTGACCGGGTTACTGTCGGCGGTCTCTTGTATCCTTCTTCCTAAAACCTTTTCATGTTTAAGACGTCAGGTTTCAGGTTAATAGGTTTTCTCGGTTGTAGGTGTAGTTGTTGTTTGGCTCAATTGACATAAACTGGCAACCCTGCCTCCTAAAAAATCACGTTCCCGTACAACTAAACTGCATTCTCAACTAAGTTTAAAGGGAAAATGTCTTTTCTCCTGGATTATGGTCACGGTTTTAAACACTTGGTTAACGTTTTAAATTGAAACAAAACAAAAGAAAATGCAACAAAACTACTTTTTTAGGTTAAGGCAACAAAACTACTAACTACTCATCATTGCATTTTGTACGAAAAGGTTGGGTGGGCATCTCTAGCAATAAGACACATTGGTTTTTATTTATTTATAAAGCCCTTAATGGCAACTTGCCGTCATACATCACGTCCTTATTAAATTGTTCCTATAGTCATTATACGACTCGTGATTGGCTGAAGCTTGAAGTCCCGCGTGCAAACACTAAACATGGACAATGTTTGTCTATTGATCAACCCGGTCAACCCACTAACTTAAGTTCAGGCAAGAAAACTACTTAAGTTAAGGGAAAACGTCATGGTTGGGCTTAAAACAATATGTCAAAACTACAGAATTAATGTCACAAACGTCAGTAAAAAACATGTGACAATCATCACATGACAAAAGTCACTAACTTAACTTATAAAACAAAACACAGGTCTTTCTCGCTTTTTATACTACATCTACTAACTCTTACCGTAACATTAGGCTCGATCGAGACGAGCCAGGCCTACGCAGAATCGATCACCAGCGATCGGCGTTAATCTCGAACAAGCCTATTTATACATGGATGCGTTTACATTGCAGTCCGTACAGGATACATGGCGTACAAATGACATGCAGAAATCAAGAAAGGCGTACTTATTTCACGCTAAACGCTTGCGCATTTTCGGGGCATTTCTACACGTCTTCGTGCGAACGGCTGCTACTGATAGACCCTGCATGACTGGAGCCCATCTGAATTCTTGATAAATAAATTCCTCAACAAACCTCCCTGTGTTCGGCTCTGAAGATGCACATAGCAGATCCCTTTCTTGACATTCCTGTAGGTAGACATGTGCAGGAACTAAGAGGTAAAAAAAATCTAATCTGTGAAGCAGCAACTAGTTCTGCATTCTTTTTGTAAATCAGAGCAGTAGTGAGTTAGTGGCAGGCTTCAGAAAAACAGAACAAACACTCAGATAACAACAGATAATGTAGCTGTAGGATGACAGAAATAAGAAGAGAGGAGAGAGAAACACTGAGACGGTGAGTGGGCGGAGGCTCAGAGAGCAAACAAAAACTGGAGCAACAAAAAAGCCTGCTGCATTTCCATCTGAAAGACGTTTCCTCTGCCTGTCTGCTGGGCGCTGGCTGGGCAGGGAAGCTGGGAGATCCCTCCCTGCTGCTCCACTTTACCAAACCTTCATCTGCCCACTCTGACTCCCAGATAACCCCGACCCTCCTCTGCACGCTCCAACATCAAAGTCACCACATAAAAGCCGAGGTAACTTATTCATAATCCAACACAAAACTAATCTCCCATTCATCTTCTCCCGTCTCTGGAGGAGCAGTGAAAAGGATTAATAATGACTACCGAGTGGGAGCCACAGATCTACGCATTAACAAACATCTGTTACATATGATGAATTATTTTGGACCAGAGTAAATCCTCATAAAGAGATTTTTCCCCAAATTCAAACCCAACGTGATTCACCAGCGTGTAGCACTTTATTCCATCACAGACGGACATGAGGGCTCTATTGGAAACTGTTTAGCATCATAATCCAAAATTGGATCTGCGCTTCCTCTCCTGCAGTCTCCAGGTCAATTACAAGAAACCTGTTGAGGAACTCTGGAACATTTCCTTTATTTCAACCTCGGAAAACTGGTTCCTGTTTCAGTCTCTGGGCACCAAAAAGTCCCCTGTCCCAAGGATGGACTTTTTCCAATTGCCCAGGAACTGACTGGGTGCTGCTGACTGTAAGGAACTCCCATATCCCATATATGGGGCGGCTGTGGCTCAGAGGGTAGAGCAGGTCGTCCACCAATCGGAAGGTCGGCGGTTCGATCATGTCGATGTGTACTTGAGCAAGACACTTAACCCCAAATTGCTCCCGAAGGCATAGTCATCGGTGTGTGAATGAGTATTTAGATTAGATCTTGATGGGCAAAGTTGGTAACTTGCATGGCAGCCTCTGCCATCAGTGTATGAATGTGTGTGTGAATGGGTGAATGAACATGTAGTGTAAAGCACTTTGAGTGGTCGGAAGACTAGAAAAGCGCTGTATAATTGCAAGTCCATTTACCATATCAAGTCAAACAAAACATTGACTATGTTTACATGCACACTATTATTCCCAATATGCAACACAGTCTCACGGCAGTTCGTGAAATAGTCACGAAATTTAATTTATTTAATTTATGTACAAACACGCTCAGCACGACTTTCAACAGCGTATTTTTTGTGTGTTTTCCTACGAATGTCCAGCAAATGTGACGCACGTGTCAATTTCCGCTCCAGTCTTTTCGAAATAAAACTACTTAGTTAGGTTTAGGAATAGATTGACTCAGTTAGGCTTAGGCAACAAAACTACTTAGTTGGGTTCAAGAAAAGAATGCGGCTTGGGTTACAATAACTCCAGAAGTGGCGTAACTTAAGTACGGAAGTTACAGGACAAATAAATCAACCTTGACTTGTGGTTTCACATGGGACACGAATGCTGGTCTCCTGGGCGAAAGTTTTGTGTTTTTTCACCCACTCATCCACCCCGATGTCCTCGCTACGAGGTGTTCGTGGTTCTTTATACTTCCCGGTTCACAATTACGTGCTATGTATTGATTTCATGCTGACCATCACAAAAAAAAAGTAAAATCCGTGTCTTTGTACACAAATCAATACATTAAATTGTGTGACTATTTCACAAACTGCTGTACGACTGGGCTGGTTATTTAGGAGTCAGGGCTGGTGTAAAAGGGCTAATAGTCTTGAGTACTTTGACAAGTCGGATACAAATGTGAGCAGCTCTTCTGTACTGACTTTTACTCTACTACTAGATTTCTGAAGCTGCATTCGTCCAGTATCTGAATTCCCATTGAGCTAAAATGTATGATTGCAGTATGTCACACATATTTAATCTTCTGTATCATTGTAGATATGTGAGTTAATACAGTGTGGTCTTTCAGACATTGTTCTGTGTTGGTTTATTCCCTCTGTGCTGTGTTGTGTTCAGCAGCAGACTGAAGAATGTGTCGCCCTGCTGCTGCAGTTTAGTCTGAGAGCAGAAAACATGCCTCTATAAGGAGACGAGGCCTTCAGGGACACACAGGCTCCTCCAGCTACCGGCACTACAAGTCCAGACCATTCATCTTGGCACCGGGACTCGTCTTCCCCCAGTACCACACGCACACACACACACACACACACACACACTGAGGAAATGACATCCTTTCTTCTTGCTTCCTGCTTAGTAAAATATAGATGAATTATGCATTTTAGTGGATGACAAAAGAGGCCTGTCAGACTGTGCATAATCAAACAGCAGCTCAGTGAGGCTGCCAGCGGTCATCCATCATCTGCAGCAAGAAAGAGCACATGCATGGTCACGTTTACTGACCACACTGCACTTGTTTTTAAGGGCTTTATTTTTATTTTTTTAAACACACAATGTATTCATGCTATTTATTTCCATATCTATATTTGTACACAATGAAGGGTCTTTAATATGTTTGAAAATTAATGATTGCATATTGACCAATGGACCTGGTTTGTTCTTAATCAGATTTCTCTCTCAACTAAAAACTCAAAATTGACAAAGTCTCTTTGACTTTGTCAATGTTGCATTTGCATTTGTCTGGTTACCTGATTGACAAAGTCTATTTGACTTTGTCAATCAGGCAACCAGACAAGAATGCACCAACACCCAGACAACTCATGCCACAGGTAAGAGTCAAACAGAGCACAGCTGAAAGCTGAGGTTTAAATACACTGGGAAGAGCTAACAAGGTGCAGCTGGGCAGCCAGGTGAAGACAATCAGGTGATCAACTGAAGCAGAAACAGACGCTACAGGGACTAAAGGCCTAAATCAGGGAATAAAAGTCCCTTTAGCATGTTTTCAAAGTTCACCACAAAATATGTGCAGATTTACTTCAACCCCATGAGTATTGAAACATTTTAAATGCTGGCGTGACTGAACTTTTAACTTGACTCTAAAATATATTTCGCAATTATCAAACTTTTTATTAAAGTTTTAAACCTAAAAATTACATTCCCTTAAAATAAAACTGCTTTGTAAATTACATTTCAAGGGAAACATTTTTTGTCGCAGATTACGTTCGTTTTTATCACAAATTTGTATTGAGAGTCTGCGGAAGTCCGTGTAGGGAGGAGTTTGGGGCGGTGTCAAACAAACATAAAATGTATTTATTTGCAGTTATGTCCCTATCTTAACAACGTAAGTTGTTAGATGTTTTGTTGCCTAAACCTAATTAAGTAGTTTGGATGCAGTTTTAATTTAATTTACAACGTTAACCACGTGTTTAAAACTGTTTAAAATTGCGACCATAATCTGGAAGAAAATATGTTTCCTTTGAAATGTAATGGAGAATGCAGTTTAGTTGTACGAGAACATAACTTTGTAGGAGACAGGGTTGTTTAACACTTAGCAAAACTAGCCTGGTGTAAATGCAACCAAAAAGCATTCGAGATGGATGTTGTTAGATGTTAAAAGTGTCACCACATCAGTAAGCATAGTGTCTAGTCACCTAGAAATTCATTTTCATTATCTGTATCAGTCACAGTAGGTTTTGAACAGGAAACGAAATCGCTGACTGGATTATGTTCACTGTTTTTGTGTGGTTAGGTTTAGGCCACATCAACACTTTAGATGAGGTAAGGGAAATATTGTGGTTTTGTTTCATTGTCAAAAAAATAAACACATCCTGTTTTGCACTTAAAGTCACTGCTGACGTTTTTAATATTTAACGAAGATCACGATCTTTCCCGAACCTTGACCAAAGCTGTGAAAAACTATAGAAATGTTTAGTTGTGCTTTTGTTGCTCTGGGCAGTGAACATTTTGTTCAGTGTCAACATTTTGCAACTTGGCAGATACATTATCTAACAATGGTTCCTCATTATGTTGATAAAAAACGTAGTCAGGTGGCACTGTGTTCCTTTTGAAACGTATGCTGTTGCAGTTTAAAAATGTCATTTTCAGTACACAGGGTTGGTATGGGTGGGAGCAGCATCAGCGTGAGTACCCATGATGGCAAGCAAAACTTTTGTTTCTGCTTTTTTCTCCTACGTGAGTAGGCGGCATCCTCCGGGTCTGAAAAATGAAGCTAAACGCTGAAGTGCCTTAAACCTGCATTTTCTCTAACAGCCAGCAGGGGGCGACTCCTCTGGTTGCAAAAAGAAGTCTGATTGTATAGAAGTCTATGAGAAAATGAGCCTACTTCTCTCTTGATTTATTACCTCAGTAAACATTGTAAACATGAGTTTATGGTCTCAATCGCTAGTTTCAAGTCTTCTTCAATACAGCATGATGTTCATTTAGTAAATGATGGTCCCATTTAAAGTCAAATAGACCATAAAGCAGGGGATGCTTTAGTGCGGGGCTACCTTGTGATTGACAGGTCGTTACCACGGCGTTGTCCGGTCTGGGAGTAGTCCGTGTTTTCGTCTTACAACTTTAACCCTTTCACAGTGTGTTTTCACTTCATGAAAGTCAATTATAACATTTTGGTCGCCTAAAAATATCTTATTCAGCGTTCGGTTGTACTTAGCTCCACCGTCTCGTGTCACTTCTGGTTCCGAAAAACCAAGACGGCCAAAATTAAGGCTTCAAAACAGTAGTCCACAAACCAATGGGTGACGTCACGGTGACTACGTCCACTTATTATACACAGTCGTATGTACGTGAGTCCTCCATGTGTTTGTGTTAATCGTGGATAGTTGTTAGTTCTTCTTCTGGCAGTTTGAGGTGATTACCACCACCCTCTGGGTTGAAGTCCGGCCAACGTTTGTTTATGTTTTCTGTGGAAGAGATAAATATAATGGCTGCCAAAATGAAACAGCAAGATGTACAGGCTGTGACCATAAAGACCATCTATTGAAGATGAATACGTTAGTGCAGATAAGGCTCTCTGGCTACCGTCTTGCATTCAGGCTGTTGCAGATAGCAGAGGGGATGAAGGGGATCTGGCACCGCTGCTGTTGTATATTGTGGAGAAAACAGTGACACATACCCACACATAGCAGTACATACAATGGGGAGGAGGCAGAACAACAAGAGCATGACCTATATATGCCAGGGACACCCGAACAATGCTCGGCTTATCAACCCTCTGAACACAAAATAACAGCTGCAGGAGCAAGAAAGAGCTGATCCACCAGGGACGGCAGCTCTCTGAGATAAACGTCCTACACAGTCACAGTCTCAGCACGTTAGTTAGAAACCAGAGATGTGAAGTAGCCGAGTCCTTGTACTCCGTTCAAAATCACTTTAGAGGCTTTGGTTTGTTTCTCATATATTCACATTTAGGAGACTTTTTACTACATCACAGAAGAATATTTGTATTTTTTTACTCCACTACATTTATCTGACAGCTGGTTACTTAGTATATCCATATTTTACAATCATCTTCTAGAGGTGGGCGATAGCACAAAATCTGTTTCTGATCTGATTAGTCAGGAGAAGACATCGATAGGCTAGTTCTGCATTAACTCTGAGTTAACTTTTCTGTTAATGCGTCAGTAGGCAGTATATTTTTGGCATCATTAGGCAACAATTCCATAATAACCTTTCAGCATATTGTAATTCAAATGTTCTGAGAGAAAACTAGACTTCTGCTCCTCCTCATGGCTCTGTTTACAGGCTTTAGAAAATCTAGCCCGTGACGGGAGACAATCACAGTTCATTTCAGAGAGAGAGCGTTCCTATTGGCTGTGCTCCGGGTCATGTGATCGGAACTTGGCGTTCCTTCAACAGATTTCACAATGGCGGCGTCACAAACTTTTCATTTTATAGCTAAACCGTGCACTACAAGATGATTCTAAAAACATTTCAGAAGAGAAATAGGCATTAACGTAACAGAATATTGATTCATATTTAATATGCACTGCCTAGTTTGACCGTTTGGTCGGAGTTTGTGAGTGATTGACAGCCGGCTCTCATAGACGGCAGCTGGATAGCAGACCTCAGATCAGCTCTGACTGCTTGTTTTCCTCCGGTCTGTGAAATCTTGCAGATGCCGTTAGGAGCATCGGAGGACACCGGAGAACACAGAGGCACACAATTTTTTTTAGGTTACCTGTTTCATGTACTACTGTCATGATATAGCGACTGTTTTATAAAAATAACTTTTTTTAATCATATTTGCTCCAATCTTGCCTACTTCAGCTTTAATGACTTTATACATTACCAAAAGTTGAGTATTTCAAACATGTATGTTATAGACAAGATTTTATTGTTGTCTGTACTAACAAGGCACAGCAGCCCAGTCGCACTAAATGGCGTATGCATGCAGTAACAACGCCGTTCTTGCTTTAGGCTCAACCATGATGTTTTTCCTAAACCTAACTGCAGCTGTGTCAGTAGTTTTGTTGCGTGGCGTACAAATGACAGGCGAAAAGGGCGAAAATGCGTTCTCATGACACACGGAATGTCCTTGTGATGTCTCTGTGTTATTATACGCCTTCCCATGAGATTGGGTTGTGCACAGAGAAGCAGAGATCATACTGACGCTGGCACTGATATCTAAAACAGGAAGTGGCACTTTTGGCATGGATCCGCCCACCCCAATCATCCTGAGATAAGATTATCAAATATGGCTAATGTCATCATTACTTTTTCCCCTGTTTACAAACTTCCTTTCCATCTTTTCTTTTGTTTTTTTTCTCCATTTGTTACTAAGTTCAGTCTAAAAACATGAAAAGTTTTCACCCAAGAGCAAAACTAAACTCTACTCTTCCTCACTCAGACACTTGAGTACTCTTTACTTCTGACACTTCACATTTACTTTTCTTATGATATTATTATCAGTGATTAAATTAATTTTGCCATAAAGCAGTCTGCATCAAAGTGATGAATGAACTGGATGTTACAAACTGAGGAAGTACAAGGTGCTATTTAATTCATAAACATCCTCGTCTAAGTGTCGTATCAAAAAAGATTTTCACGGTTTAATTTCCAGAAAATTCACAAAATCACAAAATGTCACTATTGAGATATTAAGTTACCTGTACCGAGATATATCTCACTGGTTCCAGCATGGGTTAACCTGGGCTAAAGTGGCTCAGACTAAGTAAAGTACACACATGTAGGTTTACAGACATTTATGTTTCCACAAACACTGGAGCCCCCAGGAGACAATTAAAAAAAAGTCTCAGAAAAAGAGCTGGTTGTTGGGGTTGAAAGCATTTACAGTGTCAGCTTATTATCTTTTAATTTCTGCCGTGATTGTAGAAGCACAAAGACGCACTGCTCTGTAATCAGCAGTTTGTTTTGCTCCAGCAGAGACGGCTCTGTTCCTGCTTTAAGTAGATAATTGGAGAGCTGAGGGAGACACCAACAAAGACCGCAGGAGGAGGAGGTGAAGAGGGAGGAGGAGGTGGTGGGAGTTCAGAAATGCAGTCTGCAACTTCTGCTGACTTGAAATCTTGAACACTACAAGAACATTATGTTTGGTTTGCCCTTTGACTTGTCTTCTATCATGGTATGCACTCACTCAGGCTGTTCTCATACATTTCTCTTTGCTATACCTATGAAAAGGAATGCACTCTATTCGTATATAACCCACATAATCAATTTGTAATCGTGAGCCAGGACAGATAACATAGTATAACTACTGTTTGTGTCCCATGTGAAACCAGAAGTCAACTTTGACTTATTTTTTACGTATATTCCGTACTTAAGTTAAGCCACTTCCGTAGTCATTTTAACCCAAACCATGATCCTTTCCTAAACCTAACCAAGTAGTTTTGTTGCCTAAACACTGCAGGGGCTTGCACAGGCGCACTGATCGCTCGTGTTGCTACACATACATTACTGGAAAAAAAAATTTTGTAAGATGTCATACAAACCGTTGTATGACGTTGACTCAGTGGCTATTATCAATAGCTGCTGTAAGGAATCACCTGACCTAAACACATACTGCAACTAATATTCAAACTACTCAACCTACTCAATATAGTCCCACATGTGTAGAAAGTCATGAAATCATCACAAACATAATCCAAAGTGAGTCTTTTTGAGACTGTTAGAGTCCTAGCAGGTGATTTGTTAATTGTTAACAGGGAGAATGAACCCGGTTCCTGCACTCTCTCACGAGGGGGAGGTGGCAGGTTAAGAAGGGGGATGCATTTTGATTATTTTGCTAACAAGGGGGATGGCATCCCCCCCTCAAGTCGCCTACTGCTGTTACCAGAAAAACTGTCTAAAATGACAGCCCGTTCTCATTCCCAGGACGTCAAATACCGACGCTTTGTCATTGCTGTCGGCGTTTGATAGCGCCGCACAAGGCATTCTTTAGCACCAGTGTGAGACGCACCAGGTTTTCCATTAACTACATTGTAAACTCATCCACGGCAACAGTAAACGCTCAGAGAAAGTGCTGTGGTGACTTAGTGTAAAGAGCAAAACAGACACACCCTGAGGTGGACGGGTCCAACAAAAACACAAGGCTTTCATCCAAGAGACCGCTGTTCATGTCCCGTGCGTTAAGTTCATTTGTGTCCCATGTTCACAACGTTCTGTTTCATTTTCACTTTAAAAACGTTTTTTTCCTAAACCTAACTAAGTGGTTTTGTTGCCTAAACCTAAAGTGATGAGAACGTGTTGGATGTTTACCTCATGTGGTCGTGCAAATAATGATTCTTGTCTGTCGGGAGCAAAGGCAGAGTAGCATTCTTAAACCGGGCACACACTGTTCGGATTAAGCCAGATTTGAACCCAAAATTGATCGCCCCTGGCTTAATTTAGATTTGGACTGAATTTCTGGTTGTCGTTGGACCTGCAGTTTGAGAGCTAGGGCCACGATGCCTCAGTAATCACCTGGACGATGAACAATCTGGTTCTCGGACGATCAGTTGGATTTCTGGCAGGTCAGAAGGTTTTTGTCTGCTGTCTTTCGGTCTGAGCAGTTCCACGGCCCGATTTCTCTCATTGCTGCTGTTATAAACTGTAGTGATCTTGAAAGGGGGCATTGAAGACAACAACCGACACAGCCATCTTGGACGCCTCACAACACCCTGACAAAAAAACTAGTTAGTTTTTTGCTTACTTGACAAGTTGTGCAGCGTTGACCAATAGGAGCTCAGAGAGAGGAACGATGTCGTTGGTTATAAATTCACAGCTACTGTGATGAGTTGAGAAAAGTCAGGCCTGGTTTCTCTAGACGCTGGAACCATTCCTTCAACATAAACAAGGACAAGCTTCTCTGGAGGCAGAGTATATTTGGAGGCTGTTGGGTTTTATAGGCCAATCGTGTAGCTAACTGTAACTGCAGCACACACATGTGGCCTTCCTACATTTTTCCTGCACGTTTCAAACTGACAAATGGGTCCAATGAAGAGATGCTCTGCTGCTACTATACCAGCATCACTTCATATTCAAATGCAAGAGAAGCATATTCATACAAGGTCACCGCATAGCTTTATAGTAACAATTATTGTTGAATTTTGCAGGACAAAATAATGAGTATTGTTTGTTTTTTTTGCTTAGAGAGATTTGTTAAATCCAGTATACAACCCATCAGATATGTGGTAGCCTTTACTTCACACAAAGCCTTCCAACAATTGAACCTCAGCTAAACCCTGCTGAGTAAACACAGACTGAGACTGAAGATAAATAGTGATGAATAATGATTAACTATAGCTGAAACCGAGCTGGAAATTAGGCACGTTTAAAAGGCAAAATGAGTAGGGTTTATCAAAAAATCAATATAGAGAGAGACTCAGAAATACAAAAATAATCCCTCTCAATCATCCCCATTATGTCCCACTAGAAGTGTGTGGTGGTACCCACAGACAGAATCACCCACACTATTTTATCCCAAATTGAACCATAGAATTTCCAAAGATGCCACATACGTGAGACTGAATTTGGGGGGAAATAATGCAGAAGATAGCTGTAATATTTGACGGCATGGTGCAGACATAGCCCTAGTAGATGATCCAGGATAGATGCTGTGAGAATGTAGAATGTGATAAACATGAGGGAGAAATCATGGGACTGAGACGTGAATGTTTGTGACTCTCGTCAGGGTAAACATAGCTGTTAACACTGCAGACGACTGCAAGAGGGGGAAACCTGTTTCTTAAAATCATCGGGTTGGTTCTGCTATGCTGTTGCTATAGCAACGGGTAGTCCCGAGATGACAGGGCTCTCTCTTTTCTTCTTCTTTTTGTGGGGAAACCTCTCAGTTGTTTTGTTTTTTCTGAGCCTTTTGTCATTAAAGACACACGACGTTCCTCAATGTGAGCTTTTTTTTTATCTGAGGGTGTCCATGAAACAGTAGAGCAATATCATTTTGTTTCTATGATTAATGGGAGGAGAAAGAAGAAAAACGAAGTTCTGTTACACAAACTTATAATCATTTTCTTGTGAAATATGGAATAATTTGATCTCTTTGGGCCTTAAAAAATTATTGAAATGAAAACAAGTTCGGAGCAGAAATGTCTAAAATGATGACTCAGAGTGAGATGTGTAAGAGGTCACAAGCCAAAACATGTAGTGAATTACTCATTTCATAATTAACAATACCATTTTATGTGTTTTTGTATTAAACCTTAACCTCTTTTAGCGGACGAACCCGGTACCGTTTTTTTTGTTATCTCATTTACATTGTTATTGATCTTATTTGTTATTATCTAAGTTTTAAATTGATAATACAAATGTGTAATTCATGTGGCAACAAAACTTGACAAACAAATGACCCCTGAAGTCTGAGCAGAAACTCTTATTCAGCAGCTTTCTGACTGACCTCATGTTGTACGTCACACAGCAGCTGAACAAGCAAAGAGGGCATCTTGTCCAAAAATAATCTATACACATAGGCTACTGGTGGAGAGTACTGGTCCCATTGGAGCACTGGGTTGCTGCTGTAAACACTGTTGTGAAGCAGAAAATTCAGCACCGCAATGCAGATCCATAAATTTCACAAACGAGCTCTGCTCGAAAATGTTCGCTTCCTGTGCAGAAATCTGTGATCGAGGCCTTTTTTTAACATCTTGAGCTTCAAACATCAGAGGGATTTTCTCTCATTTAACCTTCTGACCTCTGTGACCTTTGACCTTTTCTCTTTGACACACACCTGTGAGCATCTGGATAAAGGAATCAATTAACGGTTCACAGCTTTTTAATCATCACCAAGCTGTTTGTGTTATTCCATCATCACTTCTTTAACCACATGTAAATGAAGAACAAGTCACCCCCAAAATCATGGATTTTTATATCTTTTAATATTCAAAAAATACTTCAATTTTGGCTTCTTTAGTACATAAACCACCTGGATCTGCTCCTCTTATTAATACAGTGTCTACTGTTTGTTAGGAAATGAAAAGTGCAAAGTAGTGGACACTCTGTCCTCAGTCCACCACGCAGAGGAAAGGCTACTTCAATGCTCCCAAAGAAAACAGTCAGCGTGACATCCAGACTCAAACTACAGATGTCTGTTCTCAAATCATAATAATGATAAAAAAAAAAAAGAGAGAGAGAGAGCCGGGGGCACAAGTGACCCGAGCCACGTGCAAAATCAAACACAGTAGACCTTCCTGTGGATGGAAATAATAAAAACCCAGAAGAGTCCTCAGTGAGCTACAGCAGAGGAGCTTCTTCTTCTTCTTCAGTCAAACTAAAAGTCCATGACAAAGCAGCAGATGAACGGGGCCAGCCCGTTGCTCTTCCTGCATGCTGAAGATCTGAAGAGTCATTTCAAGTTTATTTATTTGTCTTTTTTGGTTATTATGTATTTTATATATCCTGCAGCCTCCTGTGTGCAGAAGCAGCAGAGCTTCACAGCGTCGAACAGCTTTAATCCAAACTGAGGATATTAAAAAAAAAAAAATTTAAAGGGACTGTTTGTAATTTTTTACACGTATAAATCTACCGGGTCGGTTTCCCATGCGCGCTCGCATATGCGCGCTCGCGTGTGGCCGGAGTCTCTGCTCCTCTGCCTGCTTGCCTTCAGTCACACACCGCACGTGTTCTCGCTGTCTCGCTTTGCATGCGCGCACACTCCACACTGCAGAAGAGTTAGTTTAGCTCTGAGGATATCTAGTGAATGTACAGTGGACGTTTGTGCAAAAATAACTGCTGCAGCTCCTCCAGACCAACAGAGGTTTTCCGTGTCTTGTGAAGTGACGGGGCTCCGCAGAGAGAAACGTTATCGTCTCCGACCGGGTCAGCTAACATTACTGCCAAGCAGGTGAGATATAGAGTGATATTGTGGTTTTAGCATGTCATGTGTCGCCTCACTGTTTTGAGCAATGCTCGTTCATGTCTATTTAGAGCGAGCAAGCGCGAACCCGACGCTGACTTTCGTTGACTTAACGGCCACAGGTGTCGCTCTTAACAAGCATTTCTGGAAGTTACAAACAGTCCCTTCAAAAAAGAATCACTGCAAAGTAAATGTGTTTAGGGCAACACTGGCAGAACCCGGATTCCTTACAGTTCATTAGACTAGAACACTGTCCAGCAGCTGTTACCGCTTCTTCTTCTGCTTTAGAGATTTCCTCCTCTTCAGGATCATCTCATACAGTTTGTCCATGCCCTCGTGGAGCCCCTCACCTATTATAGCGCATGCAGGTTGGATGTGATAGGTGGTGGAGGGGGTGAGCTCGTGCAGAGCCAGCTGCTTCTCTATATCCGCCACTGGGAGAGACTTGGGCAGGTCCTGCTTGTTGGCGATGACCAGCAGCGGCGTGCCCTGGTTCTCTGCAAACTTGGTGACTTTGTGCAGCTCGGTCTTGGCCTCCTCCAGCCTGTCAACGTCCACGGAGTCCACAACGTAGATGATCCCATCAGTGCACCGGCTGTAGGACTTCCACAGAGGCCTCAGCTTCTCCTGGCCTCCCACGTCCCAGAAATGACAGCTGATGCCCTTCGCGGTGCCGTTGCTCAGCTTAATCTTCTCAGTGTTGAACCCAATCGTGGGCACAGTGTTGACGAACTCGTTGAATTTCAGTCTGTAAAGAACTGTGGTCTTTCCAGCAGAGTCCAAGCCCAGCATGACGATGTGGAGAGACTGGAAGGCAGAGATGTTGGAGAAGCTGTTGCCCATTTTGGCAAAAAAAGATTTGTGTCTGCAGCTTCTGGAGGAGGGGGTTTTATCCAGTTTTTGGAAATAAAACAGATCTAATGCTCAGATCCTGTTCTTATGAATCCCCTGTGGAGGGACCTTGGTGGTGCGCAGGCCCCGGTGCGCTCTGGATGACTGGTCGGCTCCGGTGCGCCTCGGCAGGACGCAGCGCGCCGTTCATTAGTATTCTCCTCACGCACTCGCATCCATTTGGCCACGAAGAAGCTCCGCAGTTAAAAAAAGGCTCCTTCAGGACAGTGAGGACGGTGTCAGCTTCTGGTTGAAGGACAACGATGATCAAATCCCCCCCCCCCTTCTGTGTGTGTCCTCTGATTCTGTCCTCTCTGCAGGATCAAACAGTCCCTCTGGAAGATGCGCACAAACACATTCACCTCCTCAGGCGTGTGACTGCACCCTGCTCCTGCTCCTGCTCCTGCTCCTGTTCCTGTTCCTGCTCCTGCTCCTGCTTCTGCTTCTGCTCCTCCTGCTCCTGCTGCTCCTGTCCAACCGGGAGAATATACCGTCCACCTCCTCTGAGTGCACCGGTTTGCTGCTGCTCCCCGGACGGTCTCTGCAGCTGCTCTGTCTCTCTCTGTTGTGAGGCTGGCTGACAAAACAAGACCGCAAAACAAGAGGAGGCGGCCCTGCTACGCTCCACCCCGCCGGGACATGTGCCAATGAGGCAGCACACAATCTTGCTGTGGTGATCCGGTTCCTATACAGACACACAAACACTACTATAGTGCAAACTTCACTAGCAACGTTTGGCTCATAAAACACATATTGTGGACATGTTTGTCTTAAAAAAATTAAAAATAAAGGCCAAATTGCATCAGAAATAGTTGAAGCTTCAAAGTATATTCTCTAAGTTGGTTTGATTTTCTTTCTGTCACCAAATAATACAAAAAAAGTATAAAAATCTAATAAAATATGAAGGAGTTAAAGCCTTATTTCTTATTCTAAAATACACTGTTGTTATTCTCTGTGTTCATGGTAACCTCCTGGGATCATTCATGGGCAACTGCGCCCTCTGTTGGTACAACTGGGCCACAACAGGAAGGATAATAACTGTTGATAAAGGCCACTTTAAAGATAAGTTTTAAAGTGAATACAAGGTGTTTTTGCTTGTAATAAGTAAAAAAAAAAAATCTGCCAATGGGATGAGTGAAATTTGCTTGGTAAGATTTCTTGAAAAAAATAATATTTAGCCTGTCAAGATAAAAAAAAACATCTTGAAATTATCTGGGAAAACTCATTTTGAGCTATATTTTACTATTGGGACGTATGTTATAATAAGCCTGTAATGCTACAAAAGTAGTATTCACTAAAAACAAGTCCCTATATCTCACTGAAATGTTACTTGTTAGGCGATTGTATCTTATATTAAATGTTATGAGATATTTTGACTAGTAATTAGACAAATATATCTAGGAAGATTCTGCGTTTTTGCAGTGAATTACAGTTTCTCTAGGTCGCTTTGATACATTTTTCAAATCATCCTTAACATTTGCTAAACAGTGAGTGCATTTCTCGAAACAATTTGTATAAATAGCACCACACCTACAAAATCCTAGTTATCTCTCAAAAGTAAATATGCATGTCCATGAATGTCAGAATGACAAGTCGTTGTGTCATTGTTTACAAACCAGATAGTCCAGATAATGCACAGCCATGTTGTCATTATAACAGTGTAGCCTACTCTAAGTATATTCTGATGTATACTTTGGTGAAGGTTTTGATAGCAATGATGATGATTCTGTATGGTAAATATAAATTTCAACAGTACAAAGTTCCACATCACTGTATGTGGGAGATTGATTGGAAAGGATTCACATTTAGTGTTTTTACTGAATTTTGTTGACAGACCATGTCATTGGGATATAGAAAATAAAAAGACTGCTTTACAGCACTGCATAGCACAAAGGAGCAAACTACTAAATTAGAAATGTAAACATCTGAGTACTTTTATATAGAACTGGTTGATCATTGGTTGATCTAACGCTTCAAACATCCCCTTCATTAAACTCAAGATTCACTTGATTCATCGATTCAGGACACATTTTAAAAAAAAAAGTTTAAAATATGTTTTATAGATTATGACAATTGGTTCAACCATTTTGCATGCGAAGAACGAGATGTATAGGTATACTGTACATTTTGATTAACTACATAATCAATTGATAATGAAACAGCAGACCATTGTACACAATCATTTGATGAATGTGACAAATTATTTACAATTTGTACAAGTGACTAGACGATGTTTCACTTCTGATCAGAGAAATGTACCAAAGCCACTGAGAAAATCTGTAGAAGCAAAAACTCAAGATGATCAAAGCTGACATTTAAAATGTGTGTTGAGATGCATTTTTGGAAACAAAAAGTTGAGAATAATATAAATATGTCTGTGGTCATATTTCTCACAACAAAACAAATGAAAAAACAAAACATTGAAATATTTTTATTAGGCTATATTTAATTCAACCAAAGGACCAAGGTGAATAAAGAAGTTCTTTGGTGATTGAAAAATTAAACTCAGAGCAGTGATTGACGTTGTAAATGTCTTTATGGGATTTTCCAAACTACTAAATGCACTTTCAAGCAGCACATGAACAGTGTCTCGTCACCAACACTGTATTCATGAACAGAAACCTTTAGCACCACCTGGTGAGCAACATGAGATCACATTAAGTTGTCTATAGAGTAGTATTTTAGAGGAGATCTACATATATTGAATGGCCCTGCACACCCAATGCTAATGACTTTTCCTCTAGCGCCATCATGAGGTTGACATTAGTGGATTGGAGTGAACTATTGGATGAAATGTGTTCAGACGTTCATGTTCACCTCAGGATGAAGTACATAGAAAACATTACAGCAGACAGAACTAAGACATCACTTTGGGATGTGAGAACTCAGGACAGGCAAAGACATTTTAGACCAAAAGATTTAATCAATGTATTGAACAAAAATAATAATCGCAGTGTAAAAACACTCCATTAAATACTTAAAGTATCAAAAGTGAATGTACTCATTATGCAAAAGTCTGTTACTGTATATCTATAATACATACTTGGAATATTATCACAGATGCACCAACGTATTTAATGCTGTTACTTTTATGTAATGAAATTTAGCTCCACATTTACCAGCTGCAACATTAAAGTGATGAACACTTTAATACATCAATAAATATAATCCAGTAACATAATATATGTTATGTGATACTGTTCTGAAATGGGCCATTCTGCAAAATGAGTATTTTTACTTCTTGTACGTTAAGTATATTTTGATGCTAATACTTTTGTATTTTTAGTATTTTCACACTGTAGTATTGCTACTTTAACTTAAAAAGATCAGAGTACTTCTTCCGCCACTGTCAGCTGTTTCAATATAGCTTTATGGCTGCTGATGATGCAGAAGTAGAGGCTCTATATTGTATTTAAGGTATTCATTTCTGGCATGCTGTGTGCAAACATTTGTAAAATAAGAAAAGAAAAGTCCATAATTTTGGTATTGGGTAAGTTTGTATGTAAAGCGTGTTAAGTAACTGCATATTCTGTGAAAACAACATGAATTGTGTGAACAGTTTGGTCCACAACAGACAAATGTTGTGCTAAATGTGTTTAGAGTTTTGAAAATGTGACTACAGATTGGACAACAGGGTGTTAGCGATTGTAAAAAAAAAAACTGTAACATGATAGTTTATGGCACCGGTCTGCTGTACTGCTTTCATCCACCAGATGGCAAACTGTGTTTTTTCTGCCACATTTCAGCTGTCAGATGTTTTTATTTAGTCCCAACAGTGAGCACTGAGCTGTGATGTGACAGGAATATGAGATAACGTGATATTTAATCTGGAGTTTCTGCACATTTCCTCCTAAACAAAAAGGAAAGTCAGTACAGACAGACAGCAGCAGGGAGATAGAACAGCTCAGTGTTGTGATGGAGTGATAAAATGTAAATAAAGGAGGAGAGGAGAGGAGAGAGGTCTGGGCATGTTCATAATACACAAACATACACAGTTCTGGGAAGTAGCTGTTTCAACAAACAGTCGGTGTGCATGTGCACACACGTCCTCAATTTCTCCTTCATCACTATTCCAGAGAGGATACCTGCAGGAGCGCCACTCCACCCACCTCCTCTTCTCTCCAAATAAATGCACACACACACACACACACACACAAATAAATCTCTCTCTTCTCCACACACACATCCATTTTACTGTAGCCCTCCCCTGACTGCGTCCATTCCCTGGAGCCTGGTTCCTTTCCAGGGATGTCATTACCAGGGGTGTACTGGAGGATAAACATAAATAAACTCCATTTACCGTCATCCCAAAAGCTGAAATAGCTTTCAAGCTCGCTCTTTTTTGTATATTGTTGGATGTTGCTGTCTTCACAAGAGCACAGAGGAGCCATTAACCCCACCCACACACGGGAGGTGAAGGTAAAAACAAATAAGCATCCTGTGCACTGAGGTTAGCAAAAACACTGACCATCTATATTACATAATAGTCTTATCTAGGTGAGGCTGAGGTTAAATTTGTGTCTGGTATTTTTCACTCCCATGAGCCCTTTTTCCATGATACTGGTTTGGCTGGGAACCACCACATTTTTTAAATATTTACTTTTTTTCTTTGTTTATTTTTTTAACCAGTACAACCCAGAGTCACTGACCAAAGACTTCACTTGGAAACATTTAGGATATTTCATGGCGTATCATTATATTTCTGCTAAAATAACAATGCAAACATTCTACTGTGTATTACAGTAGACACTTGTTTCATTTACAATATGGGCAGAAAACTCCAGGAAAAGTGTAAAAAGAAACTTGTTTTAACATGGCAACACATTCTCATCCTAACTCATCACATACCGATCCTTGACTCCGTGACTCCACCATGCCTTGGTGGAGTCACGCCCCTTGGATTGTCACCGGCCCTTGGTGGCGTCACGGCCCTTGGTGGCGTCAGGCCCCTTGGTGGCGTCACCGGCCCTTGGTGGCGTCACCGCCCCTTTTGCAAGCTGCTAATTTGACCATTTTTGGTGGAAATTTTGGAGCAGAAATAACAGCAACTTCCCTAAAGGAGGTTGCTTATCTACAAAAAAAATACTGGTTCAATTGGCTCCACTCACTGAGGTTTAATTCAACCAATGAGATTGTTTCTATCATCACCGTGGCTCCATGGCTGAGGAACATTAGTAAATCTAAAACTGCCTGCAACCAAAGGGCCCACATGTAAACCAAATATTCAAATCATGATTTATTCACGTTATCAGGCATGTTTTCCAGAAGCATCTTCATGTGGGAGTTTTTCTCTAATCTGTTGATGGAGGTGGTTTGAATCTGTGTGGGCATGTTTATCTGGTGTGTCCTCGGCTTCAAAGTGGGTCACATCGGTACAAACATGCCATGAATGGATGACTGTTTTCAAAAGAATGATGTTCAGCTGCCTCATGGACCGGGGAACGTATCTGAACAAAGAGGGGGCATCATTTCACGGCATGCGGAGGGGGTTTGGGGGCAAATGCATTGAAACACACATAGACCTGTATTACTGATGTATGACTATTGAGTCACGTTACAGAACACTTTTTTAGTCTGACACCCAGGCGCCAGGATGAGGTGACTGATGAGGCTGTTTACATTGTGAGGGGGCAATTTTAATTAATAGATAGTTAATTAAAAATAGCCTGAGAAAGGCTAAATAACAACAACAACAACAACAACAACAACATAAGGCTACTGTTTCAAAAGAATAGGCTACATGTATTAATCAGAGCACTCTCAAGAACGTAGCGCTAGCATCTTGCAAAATATTTTTTATTAACTTATGAAAGATTCTCTGTCAAAAAACACGTCTCTTTTTCATAGACTGTATAGAAGAAGTTGACGTAGTCACCGTGACGTCACCCATTGGTTTGTGGACTGCTGTTTTGAAGACTTCAGTTCGGCATTTCAGCCGTCGCAATCTTGTTTTTTTGCAACCAGAAGTGACACGAGAGGGTGGAGCTAAGCACAACCGAACGTTGAATGAGACATTTTTAGGCGACCAATTAACTTTCATGAAGTGAAAACACACTGTGAAAGGGTTAAAGTTGTTAGACGAAAACACGGACAACTCCCAGACCGGACAACGCCGTGGTAGCGACCTTTCAATCACAAGGTAGCCACGCCCTGAAGCATCCCCTGCTTTATGGTCTATCTGACTCTAAATGGGACCATAGTTTACTAACTGAACATCATGCTGTATTGAAGAAGACTTGAAACTAGAGATTGAGACCATAAACTCATGTTTACAATGTTTACTGAGGTAATAAATCAAGTGAGAAGTAGGCTCATTTTCTCATAGACTTCTATACAATCAGACTTCTTTTTTGCAACCAGAGGAGTTGCCCCCTGCTGGCTGTTAGAGAGAATGCAAGTTTAAGATACTTCTGCATTGGCTTCTCTTTTCAGAGTTACTGCCTGCTTTTTTTAAAACCATGAAAAGCAAGCAGGCTAATAAGTGATGTGTTATGTCTGTCTATCGATTTCCTCCTCTTCGTTTCAGTACTACAGACAGCGCTGCACCTACACACTACAAACAGACTCCAAAAGTTACCCAGATCGCCGCCGCCCCCCTGGCTTCCACAGTCTATATCTATAATTGACACTGTGAAATTTAATTTTGTAAGTAAAAGTGTAGCCAGGACGCTGATTGTTTAATGTTACATAACTTATGAATGAATAATGGTCTTACTCTCAAGGACGAAGAGAAAAAAATGAGTGTTCAGAGCAGTCTGGTCTCTCTGAGCTGTTTGCTAATGAAGACTGTGAAGTCTGATCTGCAGGATATCGCAATGCTGATATCACATCCAGACATTCCTAATGACTCTTAAGTGTTTTCTGAAGTTGGAAGCTTTTGACTCAAGTTTGACAGAAAGGCCACAGGAAATTGGACTGAAGCAGCCATGAAAGGTGACTGATGCAACAGAGGTCTTTGCCTGTGAAATCATGTCAAATGACTCGAGGGGCCTGTGGCTTTCAGGGCTGATCGCACACTTCAATCAGGAAGTCAGATTTCACTCAAAACTCTGCCGATGACAAATACCAGGGAATGTTGTCGTCCCTAACCTCCATGAACAGTAAATAGATTGCATTTACACTCACCGGCCACTTTATTAGGCACACCTGTTCAATTGCTTGTTAACACAAATAGCTAATCAGCCAATCACATGGCAGCAACTCAATGCATTTAGGCATCTAGAGGTGGTGAAGACGACTTGCTGAAGTTCAAACCGAGCATCAGAATGGGGAAGAAAGGGGATTTAAGTGACTTTGAACGTGGCATGGTTGTTGGTGCCAGACGGGCTGGTCTGAGTATTTCAAAAACTGCTGATCTACTGGGATTTTCATGCACAACCATCTGTAGGGTTTACAGAGAATGGTCCGAAAAAGAGAACATATCCAGTGAGCGGCAGTTGTGTGGACGGAAATGCCTTGTTGATGTCAGAGGTCAGAGGAGAATGGGCAGAGTGGTTCGAGATGATAGAAAGGCAACAGTAACTCAAATAACCACTCGTTACAACCAAGGTATGCAGAATACCATCTCTGAATGCACAACATGTCCAACCTTGAAGCAGATGGGCTACAGCAGCAGAAGACCACCCGGTACTAGCAAGGTGTACCTAAAAAAGTGGCCAGTGAGTGTATGTAGCGCCTTTCTAGTGTTCCGACAACTAAAAGCGCTTTACACAACATGTCAACATTCACACACACATTCATACAAGGTGCCAAACAAATTTTGCTTCATATTTGTAAGTCCAGACATTTGTAATCAGCCAATGTTTGAATTTTGACCCAACAAGTTACAGAGAGAACATTTAAACTCCACACAGAAAGGACCAAAGGACCCCCAGAGGTTGCGTTAAAGATTTTGCTTAAAAAAATAATCATATTGTAGCTTTAACATGAAAGATGGCCGCAGAGAAAATCCAAAGTTTCCAATTTCTATCGTATATTGCTGGTGATGAACACCTCAAAACCAGGACAGAACAAATAATTCTGCTTTGACGTATTGTGCAGTTTATTATTGCAGTTTTGAAGGCTCAAAGAAACAGGAGGATGTTTCTGCCTGGTGGTGAAGCCCTACATACTGTATTGTTTTCCGTCCTCAGCTGAATGGAAACGTCTCTGAACAGCCTGCAGGAGGTCGCTGATGGGAGCAGGTTGATTGCTGCTGCTGCTGCTGCTGGAGGTATACACCCCACATCTTTGTGTTATCCGACCTGATAGACCACTGAGCTCCGTCTTAATGGCTCCTCCAGCTGCACGCTTTTGGGAAGATAAAAGCATCGCTCTCAGCATCGTGTGTGCGTCTCCAACGGGCTGTGTTGAGGTATAATGGAAGCTGACAGGACTGGTTCACCTCCCTAAAGAAAGCATCTGGACTAGAAGCCCTTCAGATAAAAAGAGAGAGTGGTGTGGCAGAATCAAAGAGAGAGAAAGATGGCCTGAATTATACCTCCATGCCTCACGTCTCAACTCAAGTGCTTTTGATGAAAGTGGAGTGTTTCTGTATGTTTCTATGTGTGCAAAACATAAACAGGCTACCAGGCATAGAATATATAATGTAGTATATCATACCATGCTGGATCAGAGATATACTGAGACTAAATCAAAGTCAGCAAGTCCTATGACGTCATTTCCACTTTATTTATTTTTTTCTACATCTTTATTTGCACACACATAAAATTCATAAAATCCAGATAATGAAAAAATAAGAAATGTGGCAGGAGAGGTCAAGATAACAAACAATAACAATAATGGAGAAAACTAAGCTAATATAATTTAGAAAAACACAACAAAAAATAAAATAAGCAGACAGAACTAACGACCAAACCAATAAAAACAAATAAATACATGAAAAACAAACACAAAAGAGAAAAATATTGATATATATTTATTCTTTCTTTCAAGATTGATTGATAGAATCAAGTATTTTTTTAGCCCTGAAGAAGAAAAATTATCACACAAATGAATATTAAGAACCACAAATGTCAACCTCAACCTCAAGTCAGTCTGTTGACCAAAGTCAATAGGATTCAACCTCTGGAAACCACGAATGTCTGTACAAAATTGTGAGTCAATTCACTAGAATGAATCCTCTGAATGTCTGTACGTGATGTGTGCTTCATACGGACTCCTCTGAAAAGTGTGTTGTAGTGTCACAGATCTCAGCAATTTAAATGTTGTTTTTTTTAAACAATAGAGAAGCTAAAATGCGTAATTTACCTTTAATTTATCTTGAACTAAATTATTTTAATTGCCAAACTAAACTGCCAGATAACCGTTAATGTCTAATTGTTGAAAAACAATCTTCAGCTCACATTTCAGTTGTTAGATGGATCCTGTGAAGGTTAAAACAACAGCAGAAGGTGAAGTCTATGTGCTGCTGTTTGGACAGAACACCATCTGTGACTTCTTCTGAACCCGTCCTACACACATCTGCCCACAGCTGCATCGCAGAGCGGGAATTCATCACCTCAGTGAGGAAAAATGGTTTTGGTTACGCATGCAGCTGGTTTTCAAACACAACAACAGCACCAACATCACAGAGTCGTATCACTGCAGCCAGAATGAGACCTAGTTGTCTCATTGCACCCAGTGAGCGGTCTCGCACACAGCAGTGAGCTCCGTTCATTAACACCTCCTGTTGGATGCAAATGAGAAACACTGATTGAAAAAAGAAATAATAGCTGCAGGTCATAGCGGTGTCTCTGAGAGTCTGGAGGCAATTAGGAACATCATGGGAACTCAGTAAAACGGTGAATTCATATTTATACTTTAACAAAGAAAACACCTTACAAACAAGAGGAAATAGGGCACTTATTGGGGACTATTTTCAGCGGTGGATTAATCCACATTTAGTGCTCTTGTCACCTTAGAACGAGCCGTCTATATCTACATACGGAGCGGGTCCTCTTAACGAAGCAGGGCCGCCATGTTTCTACAGTAACCCAGAACGGACAAACCAAACACTGGCTCTAGAGAGGGACATTCACGTTTTTGTGGCATCGACCATAGTTCTCCTGCACGCTTGGCATAAGGGAGAAGTATCATTTGGTTGCAATTTGCAACCTCACAAGTAGATGCTGCAAAGTCCTACAGACTGCACCTTTAATCCACATTTGGTGGTTGATAAAAATCTGTGACAGGAGGACGGTATGTGTGTGAGATTGAGTCAAAATAAACTACAGTGTGTGTGTTCATGAAGTGTTAATGGAGGAACATGTCGCCCAGTATAACCGTGTTCCTCATTGGTGTGTTTTTAATAGTTTTTGGACAACAATGGTGCTCTGTGGCAGAGAGGAAGAAGATATATCAGGCTTTGGATACACACACAAAAAGCTTGTTTTTGAGCTGTCAAGTCAAGTCTAAAGAAAACCAGTTGAAGGGTTAGATTGCCTGTAGGTGTGAATGTGAGTGTGGATGGTTGTCTATCTCTATAATTCTCTATATTCAGACCTGGCATTAACATGCATCGTGATGATCCGAACATGAGTGGACAGCTTTAAGTACGTCTGTTCATACCTGGCATTAGAATGCGTCTCCACATGCGTCTCCAGTGCCCACTTGTGATCCGATCTCACTGCTCTGCTCTATATGCAAATAAACACGGAGTAAACACACGGCTAATACAGCAGACGTTGTGATGTAATATTACATGAATTTCAGTAGTAATATCCTACATATTCGTGAATTCGGATACATTTTATTAACATCAAGGAGGGGAGGAGAGAGAGTAAGCGGGTCTGTCAGCTCCATGCAAAGCAGCGGAACAAAAACACCGACACATCTTCGACAGTATGATAATAATGCACTTTGCGTGCCTAGTCTGATAGTCTGTACATATGTAGCCTAAAAACAAGACATATTTTAATAAAATACAGTTGTACTGACAGGATCCAGTAGAGCGCAGAGGCCGTTTCCATGCTGACAAGCGCTGGCGTCTGCCTGTCTATTCATGAGGAGCGCCGTGAGATGCCACAGATCTAAGCGGGAGATCAGTAGAGTAGGCGGTCCTTAATGCGGTCCAGGACACATTCACGTACACACTGCTAAAGTAATGTGGTCACATGAGGCCCAGACCACCTCTGAATGTGGTCTGAAAGATCTGATCTCAATGCGTCTTGAGTGCGTTCACACCTGTACTTAGAGCTGTCCACTTGTGATCCGATCACTCAGGACGCATGTTAATACCAGGTCTGAACAGGGCCTATGTGTCAGCCCTGACCCTGAATAGGATAAGCGCGGTTACAGATAATGGATGGATGGATAGTTTTCTCATTTCTCTCTAGTGGTAGCTATCCATGCAGATAGTTTTAGGGGGAGTTTTGTCCAGGTTTCAAATTATCTGTCAGAGATTTCTGCCAAAAGGATCACCAAAGTTGGAAGACTTCATCCTCTGGGGACCATGAATGTCTGTACAAAATGTCATGACAATGCATCTAATAGTTGTTGGACAAAAGTGATGGATCAACCAACTGACCAACAACATCTCCTTCTACAAACAGAGTCCCCGTCACTGATATTTCACAGACTTGTGACCAGTTTTCTTTGGAGACTTGTAATTTGGGTGAACTGATCCTTTAAAAAAAAAGTATCTAGTAAAACTGGAGCGGTTGATGCAAAACAAAGTGACCAGAGGCCTTTGAGAGAGGAAATTGTGTTGTTGTATCCCTTTGTTGCCCCTCAGCTCTCACATTATTCATCTGGTGGACGCTGCCATCACAGAGATGAACTCTAAACACATTCTCTGTTTGTTGCTGTTCTGACAGTCATTTGTCTTGATGTCTTTCAATCATTAGCTCTCTTTTCTTTCTCTCCTTACTGTCTCCTCTCACACACACAAAAGGTTGCTATGGAGATTTGCATGCTGTGCTCCGGAGGTTGCCATGGCACCAGTTTTTTTACCCGGAGCAGCAGCAGCAGCAGCAGAGTGTTTTTGTTGGCGCGGTGGTCGCTCTGCCTCCTCCGGCAGCTCAAATTAATAAAACACTTTTGTTTGCGCCTGTTGAACGCGACGCCGGTTGTTTACCGACTCCTGAAATGGATCATAATGAGGGAGAGGAGGATGTGGGCGAGACAGAAAGTGAGAAAGAGGGTGTGTTGCCTTCAGAGATGATCTATGATCATGATCATTGAGAAACAACCCTGAAGTGGCTGCGAGTGCCACGCACAATGTTCAGCCTCGCTTCAGCTGCACGTTATTATTATTCAGTCACGCTGTTTTTACCATAAACCTTTACTATCAGTCTCTATCTTAGAGCTGTCCATGCATTAAACATGTAAAAACCTCCCTCTGTGTTTGGGTGTACATTAAGAGAGAGTCAAGGAAGCCTGCAGAGGAGACACATCAACAGATTAATCGTCTGAATCCAGCGAAATTTAGCACCCAGTGAGACATTACTTCATATTTTTAGATAAAAGCACGAAGAGACTTTCTCTCTGCTCGATGAAACTCTTTGATTTTGTGATATTTTATTCTGTTTTATTACTTAGTTCAGCCTCGCTGCTGTTCATACCGAAGGGAAATCTGATACTAAAAATACACTCAAGAATAAAACCAATTCCTATAACAGAGCAAATATGATTTCTAAATTCTAATGTCACACTACGATTGTGGGGAAATAATAAGTTTGATATAAGAAATGCAAGAATCAAGACTGATGGTGAAATGTTCAGTTGCTCTCTGGTGATAAAAGGCAGAGTTTTCTTAAGCTGCTCTCCAGTGTAATGCTGATGAAATGTCCTTATCTCTGGCAAACCTATCCTCCTTGAAACCAAGTAGGTTTCAAACCGATGAGGTTTCCTAGGAGACAAACGGCTAACATCACCCACAGTCAGAGAGAGAGGTGGGGAGAGAATAAGGCCATCATCAGTGAGCTGGTATCTGTTAGACCCCTTGTCGCCAGTAAAAGGTGATATATTCTGTCCATCATCCTGGCACTCTGAAAGCTGTAAAGAGCTGTTTGGCTTCTTTCCAGTTTTACCTTGACAGCCTGTTCTCAGGAGAGAATCCTAAAAAAATCCAACAAAAGTCCGAACCCCTGGCCTCAGTCTGGGGACTCAGACTGCTGAACATGAAGCTAATCGATGCTCTGCATTCCCTCGAGCTCTGTGAAGCACTCCTCTGTCCAGACTTAGTACAGGGTGACTTTAAGGAAACACTGCTAATGCCATTTAACATTCTGAACACACACTTCCAGCTAGAAGGAATATGTTATAATGATATGCACATAAATCTTCATTAATTGTTTGTTTTTTTGTGTTTTTTTTAGGAAGCAGAAGCAGCCGTAATTATGACTCGCATCCATCAGGAGCAAAGGTGGAAGAAGTGTGATTATATATAACAGTCAACGCTGGTTTCTTTTAACCATCACCACGATCAGCGTGGCGAAAATGGATGGCAATGTCAGGCCGTTCATCCACCGCTTAGGTCCAACTTAAATATCTCAACTGATGAATTGACATGAGGTCCAGACAATCATGTTCCCCTGAGGATGAATTGTAATGACCTTTGTGATCTTTTAAAAAGGGACTGTTTGTAACTTCTTACACGTATAAATCAATGCGGGTCATTGTCCCATGCGCGCTCGCTTGTGGCTACGCTGTTCAGACTCAGACTCCAACACAAACTACACAGAAACCGCAAAGTTATATCTAGTGAAGCCCGTCTTGCAAAACCGTGTTAACTCTTCCTGCTTCAGCCTCGTGGTAGGATCACACAGGGGAGACCGTAGCTTTGGTCTCCAGGGCCGGAGTCGATGCTGTACTGTAATCTAATGTGCATGCGTACACACTACACATTGCAGAAGAGTAACGTTATCCTCTCCGACCTAAACTCCGGTGTCTCCCCTGTTCCTTCTAACCGCGGTCGGGAGGTAGAAGCAGGAAAAGCCAACACTAGGATCAGCATTGATTCATGAAGAGACCTTCGTCTGGTCAGCTAACATTACTGCCAAGCAGCTGAAATATAGAGTGATATTGTGCTTTTAGCTGACGTGTGTCGCCTCACTGTTTTGAGCGATGCTCGTTCATGTCTATGTAGAGCGAGCACAAGCCCGAGCAACAGGACGCTGACTTTCAGTGTCGCTGTTAACAAGCAATTTCTGAGTCTTACATAGAGTCCCTTTAAATTAGTCCAATACTTTATTCCAATAGTCCTATAATTTATGACCAAAAGTGACATTCCCATCAGCCTCAGCTGTACTTGTGTTTTGTGCTGATTAACAAACTTTAACATGCTAAATTAAGATGGTTCAGCCTGTTCAGCATCGTCATTGTGAGCATATGAGTGGTGGGGAAGTGGTGCGAATATGGAAAATTTGCATGCAAATTTTTCTGACTGACAACTATGCACACGTGGTCCGTTGCGAATTATCCGCATTGCCGTGTTCCATATGGTGCCCATGTCCCCTCCACACAACGGTGACTTCGTCCACTTTTTATATACAGTCTATGGTCCAAAGGCATGTGGTGGACAAGTAGAGAATGGAAATGAACGGGTTTTGGCGGGTTTGGGAGAATGTGGCCGGAGGGACAGAGAGGCAGAATGTGACGTGTACGTATATACAAGTGTATGTATGTATGTATACGCATGAGTGTGTTTGGGCTTTTTGTCTCATCTAAACTAAATTCTTTAAACAGCACTTTAAGATATTTGTCCATTCCCCAAATCTGAAATGATTCAATAAAAACTTGGTGACAAAAAAAATGCATTATGAGTTCAAAGATATCATTAATATCACCTGAACATGTTGTGTTTGTCCGGCCTTCAGTTACACCTGTGTGTCATGTAAACACGTTGCCGTCTGTGGCCTCCTGCCTCCATCCATCAACGTCTTTCCTTCTGCTCCTGTTTGTTAGCGTTCCTTATCTCCCCACAGACCCTCATACCTGAGTGTGTTCAGTGACCACAGACACACAAATGGTTAAGTGAGTGGGCTGTTACACACCCACACACACCCACACACACAGTAGAAACACAGAGGAGGGTTTGATTTGGGGAGAGGGCTGAGTACACAGAGAGAGACGGCCTCCCTGCCAGGTTTCGATCTCCCTCACCTTTCTCATCCGAGAGCTGCTCCGAGAACAAACACACTTCTGTTCAGCAGACACACAAACTCCTGCTGCAGGATGCTGTATCCTATTCACCTGCTTTTATTCATGTGTATATACCTCAAATCAGCCCCAAAAAAGAAAGAAAGGACTGCAGGAAAAGGCAGTTTATGAAATTCATATATCGGGTTACATGCAAGTTTTTAAATATATATAAAAATAGCATCAAATGACAAAACATGCCCACATTTTTGAAAGGAGCAAATTGATTTAAACTGATTTTCAGCTGGATTTGATGTTTCCAAGACATCAGAGAGTTTCAGTTTATGGCTTCAACGAGAGAGTCTGTTTACTCCTCTGGTGGTGACAGATCAAAATCTTCTTTGACTCATAGAAAGTGAAAAGAAACATCAGAGCTGCTGAGTTTCTCCAATAAAAACACAGTGAAATGTCTGGACTGGAAATGGTGTTTCAAAAGAAATCTGGTTTTCACCCTGAGATTTGCAATAGTGATTGTTTCTCCATCTCACCATCTTCCACCACTTAAATCAACCAAAGTTGTTTGAGTTTCAAATTCCCAGATTGTATTTTTGTTTGCAAGAGAAAACATCATGCAACCATTAAGGTCAGAAAAGGTTCACCCTCTGAGGAGCAGCAATGAACGCAGTAAATATAAATCTAACAGCAATCTGCCTTTTAGATTTTCAGATTTCCTGTGTACAAATTGAAGTTTTATCGTGATGGTGACACTAGAGGAGAAAGGAAGGTCATGGGGATTGCATCAGTGGTTGTCAAGATATTTTGAGGTTTTTAGCCGACTGATGGTAAAACACTATCTAACACTACTAATATCACTCTCCATCATATGCAATATTACTTCCTTTTTCTGTTTTTAAGCTTACTTGCACCGGTGCTAGAAATAGTACTTTTTATTTCATACACTTGTATTTTATATACTTGAACTTGGCGTAATTTTGAGCATCTCTGGCACAAGAATTTCCTTCGGGATTAATAAAGTTCTATCTTATCTTATCTTAAAAATACTGGACAGTTGTTACAGCCGGTAACAAGGGAAGGACCCAGACGCAGACAAAAGCTTTGCAGACGGGATCAGTTCAGTGATTTAATGGGGAAGTTGCAAAAATGCACGAGTCACAAGGCCAGGAAGGCAGACCAAAACAAGCAAACAAATCCACAAAGGGGCAGAGGTTCAAACCCAGCAGGTCACAGGTTTCAGATTGCAGGTTTTAAGGTAACAGGTCACAGACAGATTACAGACGCTAGAAAAAGAAAAGGCATGAGGCACATGGCAACGATTTGGCAACAAGAATCGATGGATGGGGCCGGTATACAGTATGTAGTGAGTGGCAGCCCTGTCTGCGAGAAATTACGTTCCCATGCAATGAAGCTGCATTGTGAATTAAATTTTGAGGGAAATTTATCTTGTCGCAAGATTTGTTTTTGACGCATCACAAATACGTTTTTAATGACAGTCTGCGGAAGCACTGGACTTTTATTTGTGTCCCGTGTGACACTAAAGGTCAGCGTTCAATTATTTAAATTCATGTCCTTAGCTTAATAACTTAAACAGTGATTTAAAGCCAAACCATATGTAGTTTTATTAACCAGTTTTGCTGCGTTTATTGTTTTGTTTCAATTTGAACAAAATGTATTTTTAGTTTTTTTATTTAAACTTTATTTAATCAGGAGTAAAGACTCATTTAGATTAAAAATCTCTTTTCCAAGAGTGTCCTGACCACGATAGGCAGCAGCACAGTTACAGACATAAAACAAACATTACAATTTACAATGAAGACAAAGAGCAAATTACAGAATCATAAGGTATAAAAAAAAAACGTTCAGCAGCATTCAAAACATCTACAGCCAGACGTCTTTGCTTCCAAGTCTTTTAGAAGCACTTTAAATACATTCAGTGAGACCAGCTCTCCAAGATGCAGGTCATTTGTCATTCATGTAACTGTGGGAGGAAGAGGGAGCTGCATACTTGAATGCCCTTTTTCCCACTCAGTTGTGTCCCTTGTGAAACTAAATCAACATTCACTCATTTAAATTTACGTCCGTAGCTTAAATAACATACCAAATGTAGTCATTTTAAGCCAGATCATGATGTTTTTTTACGAAACCAAATCAAGTAGTTTTGTTGCATTTGTTTTGTTGCATTTACAACGTTAACCACATGTTTAAAGCTGTTCAAAACGGCAAACATCGACACATAATTGAGAGTGCAGTTCAGCTGTAGGAGACAGGGTTGAGTGGCTGATGAGGGAATGAGGTGCAGCTGGGGAGAAGCTCAGGTGAGGGGAATGAGGTTGATTGCAGGGCAGATGGGACGTGGCAGGATCTGGAATGACAATTCTTTGTCACTACAAGCAAACCGTCTCACATTACACATCGGAATTGTATAAAAAATTGATATGTGCAGCTTTAACTGAACCAATTAATCTCTAGAAAACACTCTCATCGTCATTAATAACTCATTTGAGGCAGATGGATGAACGTGCACTGATGAAGTGACAGGAGGACTCCTGTGTTACAGCCCAACATAAAGAAATGTGTAATTAGCTATATGGACAATGTATTGATCCTTATAAAAAGACAGACGGGCATCTTTTATATCATGTTTGTTAGTTTCAGATGACATGAGGATATTGCCAAAAACCTATTAAACCTCCAAAAGAAGAAAAGCGTCTCCGAGTGTCTCGAGCTGAGTGGTTCATCCAGACGTTGACCTTTCCTTGGAGCTGCTGATAGCTGCCACAGTGAAATGACAGCACAATGATAAAAAATGACTCAAATTACACTGAGCTCCTCTTCAGCTGGCAGAGACGTCAAAGCTTTTGCCAGTCTCAGATGTAGTTAAACTGACATTTGGCCTGCTGCTGTCGACAGAAGGAGCCGTCGCTCTTCATGGAAAAAACTAAATGCCACAATCATCGTGTCAGAAGACGGCTGGGTTTCTTTCTTTCATCACTTTGTTTACGTTCAACCGGGAAGAAAATCAGAGAAAAGTTCAGACGAGATGCAAATTGGTGTTTTTTCCTGGTTTGGGCTTCTTAGTTCAAATGAAGGAAACCTTAATGCTGAATCATACAGTGACATTTTAGACATATTGTCTGTCATCAGTTCATCCCTTTCCTGTTTCAACATGACAACATCCCCTTGCACAAAGCCAGCTTCATAAAGAAATTAATTCCCCAGTTTTGGTGTGGAAGAGCTCGACTGGTCTGTACAGAACCCCGACCTCAACCCCATCCAACACCTTTGGGATGAACTGGAACATTCACAGTGAGCTGGACCTGATCGCCCAACATCAGTGTTCGGAGCTCAAGTCGGTAATCAGACTGTAAACAATGTCCAGCGCATGGAAAAGGAAGTCTTGGCCCAGATATCCATCTGCTGGCTACACCGGAACCCCAGAAATATAGCCCCGTGCCCGTTCGAAGGAGATTGCTATAAGCAGCAAGCGGAAAATGAGTAATAAAAGTCTTGGTCCTGATCGGTTCACACCAACCCCGTCTCCTACAAAATTACGTTCCCATACAACTAAACTGCATGTGATTATCATAAAGTGGGCATGTCTGTAAAGGGGAGACTCGTCGGTACCCATAGAACACATTTTCATTCACATATCTGGAGGTCAGAGGTCAAGGGACCCCTTTGAAAATGGCCATGACAGTTTTTCCTCGCTAAAATTTAGCGTAAGTTTGGAGCGTTATTTAGCCTCCTTCACGACAAGCTAGTATGACATGGTTGGTACCGATGGATTCCTTAGGTTTTCTAGTTTTCCTAGATTCACTTCACTCTAGCCTTAAACCTGAGTTCACTACAACCTAAACACTGCAAGTTGCATTAATGCGTTAAATAAATTAGTGGCATTAAAATGAATTTGCGTTAACTTTGACAGCCCTAGTACTTATAAATCTTTCCTCGTGGTTGAAATCATGATTTCAGCAAACATCACATTTCAAACTGTTAAATCACAGTTCACCCTCTCTTTGAACTTGAGGAATATTGAATGGGTATCATTTGGACTCTTGAATCAACCTTGAAACTGCTTTGCCCAGGACTTTGGATACAGAATTCATGAACATTCCCTATGTTCCACTCCAGCATTTAGGTGCAAAAATCTCCTTTACCGCCTCCGATAATGTGACTGGTGAGGAGTAAAAAATGAAAAAGAAGATAAGAATCATGGGTTTCTGGTTTGAGGAAGATGAAAAGCTACTTGTGTGCTTCTGCATGGCCTCTCTGCCTTTCAGGGGAACTTTGATTTCCTGCTTCATGCTCGGCCACCACAAAGGGGGACACATTTAGAAACAGCATTATGGAAATGGAAATCTATCATTCAGTGAGCGGGAGCCAGAAACATCAAGACTTTACCCTTTTATATAAAAAACATAATGTGCAACCATTGTGATTTGGGACAAAGAAACTGGGAGATTATTGATTTCCAATTTTTCCACAGTGAGACCTGCAGGTATTTATGAGGCTTAAACAATAATCCACCCATTTATGATACAGTATCATTTCCAAGTAGCATATTTAAGATATATATTTTTAAACTAAAGCCTTAAGCCAAATGAGCGTAATGATAAATCTGAGGGAAGTAGCATCTCGGACACGTTGGACATGACAATGAAAAGTCAACTTGTTGAATGAGCCGCCCCCGAGTCCCCTCTTTGTACAGATTAGCCCTGGATTCTGAAGCTGAGTATAGAGCCGTGTGCTGTTCTGTGAGCCCTGTCACCCTGGGGGAGCTCATTACCAGCACTCCAGGATGGGATTTGAAGCATGTCAGCCCGTACTCTGCTGTATTTAATTCCACTCCTTTTGGCTCCTTTTTTTCTCCTCCATTAATCTGTGTATTTAATTAAAGTCTGCTTGCTTTAACGGCACACTGAGAGAGCGAGAGGCAGGAAAAGGACAGAGAGGAATGGGGAGAGTAAATGAGCCTCAAAGTTCAATTTTATGTAGAAAATCCTCCCAATTATCTGAGTGAAGGAGCAGGTCTTCCCCTTTGACTGAGACACTGTATCTGGTGTCAGAGTAGTCACAGGACCAAATATCTTCATCTTCTTCATCCTGTCAAGACACTAATAAGATGTTCAGCATTTTTTAGCCGAGCTCTAGGGATGGTGATGTAACCAATGTATGATAAAAACTCCAGACTTTCACCCAGAAACCAGAAGTCAACGTTGGTTTATTTGTCAAATAACTTCCGTACTTCAGTAACACCACTTCTGCAGTTATTTTATCCCAAATGCCAATCTTTTCCTAAACCAAAACAAGACGTTTCCTGTGAAGACAGAAGCTTATTTAGACTGTATGCATGTAACGAGCAGAAACTGACACGTGTTGCTGGACATTCGTAGGAAAACCATAGACTGTATATAAGAAGTGGACGTAGTAACCATGACGTCATCCATTAGTTTGTGGACTGCCGTTTTGAAGCCTCTGGTTTGTCATTTTGGCGTTGCCATCTTGTTTTTTTTGCAACCAGAGGTGACACGAGAGGGTGGAGCTCAGTACAACAGAAAGCTGAATATGACGTTTTTAGGCAACCAGACAAAAACGTGGACTCAACTCCCAGACCGGACAACGCTGTGGTAGCGACCTGTCAATCACAAGGTAGCCCCGCACTAAAGCATCCCCTGCTTTATGGTCTATTTGATTCTAAATGGGACCATAATTTACCAAATGAACATCACGAACGTCACATTGACCTTTGACCACCAAAATCGAATCAGTTCATCCTCGAGTCCAAGTGGATGTTTGTGCCAAATTTGAAGAAGTTCCCTCCAGGTGTTCCTGAGATATCTCGTACACAAGAATGGTATGTACGGACACAGACGGAGCTGTCGCCGTGGCGGAGGCATGAGAATCTTTTTCATCCATCCAAGGTGTTACTTTCTGTGTGTAATGACCATGAGGATGCTGGTGTGCCTGTATACTTTTATTCTTCTAACAAGAGCATGATTATTTCTACCTCCAGAAGAGCTCTGCTGCTGGCAAATACAACCACCAGTCAAGCTCCAATTAAAACATTTTTGAGGCTGCAGCAGATCTCAGATCTCTTAAACATAAGATGACGAGGGCAGCGTGAAAATAAGCGGACATGCTGCTTGAGGTCATCAAGACTTCTCCTTCTCACTTATCTTCCTCCTTCAGTCTTCCTCGCCTCTCTGTTTCGACCTTGCTCTGTCTGCACCCGGAGGGTCGGCCGGCTCGTCTTCTTCCTTCCTGCACCATCCCGTTTACCTTCCATGCACATTTTCTCAGATAGTGTAGTTCGGGGTGTTTTCCACAAACAGAACGCTGATAAGACACAAAACACGGCGGCCTGTCGCTCCTGTCTCAGATAAGGAAACCTCCTGACAGTGATGTTCTGGTGGCTGTGTGCTTTTACAGGGAAAACTATCACAACAAGACTGCAGCCAGAAAACAGGTACAATCTAACAAATGGTGTGTACAAATATTTACATTTTATTTAGTCTTTTTCCACAAAAAGTATGCAGTCACAAAAAAAAGTTTTTCAAACTCACCACATTATACAGTATGCAGCACTGAGACAAAACCTAACCAGAAGCTTTGACAGACAGTGTCATCACAACAGTGGTCTCAACATTGGAGCTGGATTCGTTTTTGGCAAGCTTTGGTAAGAAGTACTTCCATGGGACGACAGAGATACAGGCAAGAGACAGCAGAGTGAAATGAGTGACTGTTATATGGAGGGTAAGGCTGAAAATCTTTAATCGATTAATCCAAAAAATAATCAATAGATCAATTGTTGACAAAACAAATCTCAACTCAAAGTCTACTTACTCACTTGTTCTGGAGCTTTCCATCTTTCCACGTGGTCTTCATGAGCAGATTGAGCACCTCTAGGAGTTCTCATCCATGTTGATTTAAGACCCCGACACACTAAGCCGACGGACAGTTTGGGGCCGTCGGCGAACGTGTGTCAGCCTAGTTTTTGCAGTGTGTCCTGCACCGTCGGCTCTAGTCTGCCCGTGTCGGAGGTTTTTCGGCCGATTCAGCGTGTTGAATCGGCGGCGGAGCTCGTCGGTGAGAGAAATCACTCTAATTGGTTGTTCAGCTTAAACGAATCAATGCACGAGAAGAGAAACGATCTTCATCTGAACATCTGGAATGAAGCTAAGTAGTGAGTGAGGGTGGTGTGAAAATGGTCGGCAAACGCCGCTTTGTTTCATGTACGTATCATAGCAACGGCTTGTTCATCCGCCGTCCTCGGTCTTCCTGTTTCCCTTTTTGAACGACGACTACAGACTACCGTCACACCTGCTGGTGTGGAGAGTTATTTCCTCTCACGCAGGCGCAGAACGTATGCGCTAACTAGCCGTCGCCTGTAGTCTTCGCAGTGTGTTCGAATGCAACTTGTCGGCCAAGACAAAGGTTGACGTGAGGCGGCGCAACGGGCGGCCTTCGTCGCCGTTAATTCTTTGATGTCGGCTTGGTGCGTCTGGGCATTTAAACTCAGAATCACGGAGAGAGACGGTGAACATCTACAGTAGCTCCATGACAACTGAGCAAACTGCCGATGAAGACCGTGAGATACGGTCAAAAGCACCAGGAGAAGTGAGTGAGTGGACCTTGAGTTGAGGTTGTTTTGTCAACGGCTGTTTCACAAGGTCAAGGATGAACTGTTGAGCTCTTTACCACAATAGTTTAGTCAGAAAAAAAGTGAGTCCTAATAAACATCTGAGAAGCTGGAACCAGAGAATTAATCAGAGAATCAATTTAGACTATTTCATCTGTTGTTGATTAATTGACTACATGTGTTGGCACTGGTGGAGAGCTTGATTCTTGGTGTGCAAGATTAATAAATTATTCTGTTTTCTTCGGTGCCAGGTCTTAAAAAAAATACAGACTGACAGCCGACTATTTGGATCTCTGAAATGAGCGGGACCACAGCGAGAGAGAACCTGAAGAAGAGAAGGAAAAAGTGACTTTTCTCTTTGACGTACAAATAAATAGAACAGGTTTGACACATGTGACAAGGCTACGGTAACAAGGATACGATATCTAAAAGTGTCTTTTCTTGAAAAAAAGTGTCTTTCTTGGCGTTCAATCCACAGTTCTTAACCAAAGTGTTGCTTTAAAAAAATGCTGTGCCATAATAAGAGTACAAAAATACATAACTATGCAAGACAGGAACTATTAAAAGAGTCTTTGTGAATACTGCGAGCTCCGTACAGCGCTGTGCTGTTTGGCCGGCGGCCGTGGAGACGTTGGTGGGGGAAGGGGTCCGACGGCGTTCCCCTGGGCACGAGGAGCTGAAGGCAGCGCCGCAGGAAACAGAACAACATACGACAGCAGTAGTGGCATTCAGAGTGAGCACATAGCTGATATGCAGCATTTCAAACTGTGTAACTTTTAAAATGCTCCAGAAGAGCGAGGTGAGCTGGTGAGGGGGGGTAAGGGGGGACACCGGCAGGATTAACAGAGAAGAGTTCAGATGGCGTAGTCGTCCTGAGCGGCGGGGCTGAAGGCGGAGCTCCGCAGAGCGTCCAGGCAGTTGACCAGGATGAGCGTGCCAGTCAGGTGCTTCCAGCGTTTGGTGATGGGGCTCTTCATCTTGTCTAAGCCCATGTGCAGCTCCTGGATCACGTCTCTGTAGCTGTCGCCGATCTGAGCGGCCCACGTGACCAGGAAGTCGTACGCCGGCTTCCACATGGCCTGCAGACAGACAGAACAAACATCCCATAATCCTAATCTGCTGACACACTGACAGCTGACAGAGCTGATGTATGCTGTCCTTCCCATGTCTGCTATATTTGTGAATATTAGTGAGATGTGTATATAATTTCCCAGTTATGACTTAAGACAAATTTTCCATTAAAATCCTATTTTAAAAAAAGCACGCTGTTCGTTCAGACAGAGCACTGAGGTGGTGCTGGTGTTAGCCAATCGGCATCAGCTGCTTCATTCGTGCTTCACTTCAGTCACAGCTGTGCGGCTGAATGGCTGATCACATTCATGCAGGTGTGCAGCACGAGCCCGAATATAAACGGTCACTTCTCACTGTTACTCTGCTGACCTGCTGTTTCCCTCCACCGCCCAAACCTCCATATGTGCTTCATTGTTGGTATTATTCATGTGCGTATTGTTCACTAAATCTAACTGTACAACCATTTAATATGAACTCCTTCCTGGAGCAAAGTGTCTCTGACTGAAATAAATATTTTGGAGTACTACCTCTGAAGACACAAACATTAGAAAAGGCAAACTATCAGCTAATAGGGGTCAGTTTCATTATAATAAATCTCAGAATAAGTGAGTTAGAAGCGACCAATCAGTTTGTCAAAACAGTCCAAACCTTAACAGATGGTTGTGATGATGGGCAATATATCAATATTATATTATCTTGATATGAGACTAGATATCGTCTGAGATTTTGGATATTGAAATAAGTGTCCTTTCCTGGTTTTAAAGGCTGCATTACACTAAAATGATGTACTTTTCTGAACTGACCAGACTGTTCTAGCTGTTATATTATTTGCCTTTATGCACTTAGTCATTATATCCACATTACTTATGATCATTTATCAAAAATCTCATTGTGGAAGCACTAATAGAGGAACCTAAATTATTGTTGGAGTATCGATATTGAAGAATTTGATAAAAGATATTGTGATATTTAAAAGCCCTACCATCCATCTTGAATAAATGGTTTGTTCATTCATGAGCTTGAATAAACGAACCATTTCCACAATCAAAAAGACGACAGTGTTATGTCCTGTAAGACGGACGTACCTCACTGTCCACCACCCCGTTCTTGTCGCGATGCGGCGCCTCGTAAGCGTCCATCTGCTGGCGCGAAACCTTGACGAGCCTCTCGGCCAGCTCCCTCCAGCGCCCGGCCACCTCCACGGCCGTGGTCAGCAGGACAAAGTCCATGACCAGTCTGGCCACGAGACCCTGACAGTCCATCTTCAACAGAGCCTGCAGAGAGAGGACACACGAGAGGACTTTAGACTGAGCTGAGGTGAATAAATAAAAAGAGAAAAGTACAGCCTGAAATAGTGGAAGTGGATTCTGGAGACGTGTGGGGGCCTGAGTCATGAAGAAAAATCAGATATGAGCTCTGACGGGGAATCAGTGGAGGACAACATTGAATTGTTAACAAGGAGTCGAGTGAAGATGGAAACAGAGCGGTGAAGTTTGAATAAAGCCAAACACTACATAGAGACTAATAAATGTACATCCACAGGTTTCATTCCACTGACTTGATCCTCTGTTATTTTCCACAGCCTGCCTCCCCAATCCCCCTGCAAATCTCAGCTTTGTGCATTTTTCAGATGCTTTCTGGTGGAAACAGAAATAAGAGCCTCATGTTGCTTCAACAGCAGCACTCAGGATTTATGTCACATCTGAACTGAAGGTGGAGGAAAACGCCTGGTAACTAATACTGATACGGACAGAGATACACAACAGGGCACAACAAGATTAAAGTCTAAAGCCCCCTTTTCAACATCTCCTAAATGCAACACACTGAGGATTTAGCTGTAGAGTGTCCTGAGGGTGGCGTTGGAGAAACGTCAGGGTCGGTAATGAACAATAATCGTCGAGCTTTCTTTGCTCTGCAGCTCAACAACATCTCCATCTCCATCCTCACAGTCCCGCTGCTACTGAGGCTAAATTAAATGAGGAAGCAGAATGCGATGCGCCGATGTGGCTCCTGTTTGTGTGACTCTAACTTGTCTGGACAGGAGCCCGGCTCCTCCCGTCAGCCTCTGTAACCTCCCTGTCTCCCTCAGCTCTGCCTAGACCACCGCTGCTGCTACTGGTGTTAGTGGGAACAGAAAACACTGTGGAGACTCAAGTCTGTTCCTACAACCTGCAGCACGTCACAGGGGATTTGCAAATACAAATGTCACATATGCAAATACAAAGTGCATTAGCACAGATGGAAACACATTCATGCAGCTCATTTTGCAGACGCAGGCCCCTCTGGTGTGGATCTCTGGTATAAACTAATATTGATCCGTTTTTATTCATTCATTCATTTTTTTGAGAATTTCTTTCTCTTAGTACTCTCCATTTCTCTCTCCTCTCACTCACTGAAGGTCCTTTCAGACACAAAGCGTCAACGGCACCACTGCGCTCTGAAACCCGTTAATTCCAATGGCTTGCTTTGCGCCACGATGGCTTTTCGCTACGTCGAGCAAAGCCCAACTTTGGGCGCTGCACGGTGTCGCGAGCATAGACTGCTCTCTTCTGCCAGGAACCAACATTCGGTGTAGCTGTATTGTCGTCCGAGTGGAAACAGTAGAGCTTATACAGACTGTAGAGAGCCAGAAACGAGTTGAGATAAAGAAAAATTTGCCATAAATCAGGGGAAATACGGGGGAGTTGTGACCCCGGAGGAAACCGGGAGAGGGTAATGAAATGTCTCCTGGGAACATCGGGAGGGTTGGCAAGTATGATACTTGTGAGGATCCTCATTCAAATAATACAACTACTATAAAATACTTAAAAGCTGGGTAGGCGATCTTGAGAAACTAGCAACAGTACACTAGATTTTTAATTATGTTCCAGCAGAAAAACCCAGCCCAGTGTTGCCAACTCTTTTCTCAATGAAAGTAGCTCGCAGCACCAGCTCCACAAGTCACTAAATCTAGTGAGAAAGTCGCCAAGTCGGCAACACTGACACTCACAGCTGTCAAACTAGCAGCTTGTGGAAGACTCCGGTGATGCACAATGAGTGCACGCAGGAAGCTCATCCAGTCATTACATCTGGGCCGAATGAAATGATCGGACGGGCTTATTACAGTCCTGCAACAGCCACAGATACTGTTCTTTTTGTCAGAGCGTTTGATTTATTGATTGCTTTCAGGGTGTGAAGAGAATTTCAACTAATATAACAAAAAATGTCTCTAAAATATTTACTCTCTTTTCTCACTTTCTAAAAATGTCCTCACTTTACAAAAGAAATCAAAACTTTTCATAATGTCCACACTCTCCAGGTCTAAAACTCAAATTGGTCATCGCCAAGACAGAAGTAGACGGACACAGAAACACCCACAGATGGCCTGACCTACTGGGGCCCAGACTCAACCGAGCGAAGGTGAATTTAAAGCTCCAGTTTGGGCTTCAGCTCCATGTGCAGGAATGTGTGGAACGACAGGATATGAAGGGGGGGAAGAGGAGGATGGAGGGGGGAGGGGGTGAGGAATGCAGATGCAATGCTCCAGCAGCCTCTCTCGCTCTGAGACGAGACCACAGGATGAGATAGCAGAGGCCAATCAGACGCTGCCCACTGTCCTCCAGGAACGCCGAGCTGCCACCACATCACGTTAATCAAATTAAGTCCGAGACAAATTGGTTTTTTATTTTGACTCTAAGTGACCGACTGCGCCGGCGTATCACAGTGTTTGTTGTTTTCTGGGTCTTTGTGGATGTCGAGGGGAAGATAAACCCTTTGGCGAGCACCTGTTTCCTCGCCGGACAACAACGACAGGAAATCCCTGCCAAAATAAAGTCTTACTACAGGTTCAAGTGTGTCTCCTTGGTAACAATATCCTGTTTAGTTTATTCAGCACAAGTCAAACAAACATGTTGATACAGAATAAACATCAAGATTGTGTCTGTTGTCATCCAGAGTTACAACTTTTTACAAATATAAAGTAGGGCTGTCAATCAATTAAAATATTTAATCGCATGATTGTCCATAGCGTTTAATTTGCAATTAATCACATTTTGTTTATCTGATCAAAATGAACCTTAAAGGGAGATTTGTCAAGTATTTAATACTCTTATCAACATGGGAGTGGACAAATATGCTGCTTTGTGCAAATGTATGTATATATTTATTATTGGAAATCAATTAACAACACAAAACAATGACAAATATTGTCTCACAGGTTTCTGCATTTAGCATAAAAAATATGCTCCAATCATAACATGGCAAACTGCAGCCCAACAGGCAACAACAGCTGTCAGTGTGTCAGTGTGCTGACTTGACTATGACTTGCCCCAAACTGCATGTGATTATCATAAAGTGGGTCTTCAGTGGGTTTTCATTCACATATCTGGAGGTTAGAGGTCAAGAGACCCCTTTGAAGATGGCCATGACAGTTTTTCCTCGCCAAAAATACAGTTAATAAAGGGGCGAGTAACTGGAGATGAAGAGTCAGTAAAAAAAAGTTGGCGGTTTCTAACGATTCACTCGTGACTCCCACATCACTCCACTCACTTTCTTGCAAGAGATAGATGAGAAGATAAATAACACTCTCATCTCTGCACGTCCGTGCCGTAAATATGAAACTGGAGCCAGGAGACGGTTGATTTAGCTTAGCAAGCAGAGTAAGATCTGGTGAATCTGAAGCTATTTACTAGTTTCCTCCACCACCTATTTTCATTTGTCTGAAAGGTTTTAATTGTGGCACGTTGTAAAGTATTTATCGCTGAGCGTCGTGCCCTGCGATTCCCCAGCCTGATTTTAAACTAATAATTGCACTGCAGTAGACAGAGCCGGGCGCACCGTCGTTACAGCAATTCACACAGCTCCTTTGCACCGCAACAATGCACAGAGACAGTGGAGGAATTAAACGCTGTGCTGTGTTTTTCTTAAATGTCAGCTGGTCTATGTGGACGGGTTATAGGACCCTGTGTGTGTGTGTATGTGTGTGTGTGTGTGTGTGTGTGTGTGTGTGTGTGTGTGTGTGTGTGTGTGTGTGTGTGTGTGTGTGTGTGTGTGTGTGCGTGCGCGTGCGCGTGTGTGTGCTTTAGTTAAATGCCACAGAGTTTGTTTCACAAGCTCAGCAATCAGCGCAGTGAAGCCCTGCAGCCTCCCCCCAACCCCCTTGCATAAATCATCTGCTTGTCAAAACGAGAAGAAAATTCCTGCAGACATATTTTCAGAGATAACGTTGACGTGGAAACGAAGCGGGCGCTTCAATCATGTCTGTCGCTGCACACCAAAACACACACCCACACAGTCCCTCCCTGCTCTCACATTTGAAGAAAAGGGCAAAACTAAAAAAACCTCGCTATAACCAACCGTGAGCTTTTTTTGATAAATGACTTGTTTCTTCCATCATCCTGTTTCTGTTTTTCCTCTCAGCTACAAAACTGGCACTCATCTCTCCACTTCAATCTCCTCTTTATTATTTTTCTATCCCATCTTCATTTTCCATCTGACTTCCTCCACCTTTCCCATTTACAGCCTCTACACTCCATCTTAGCCGCACTGTGCTGCGGCTTTGCAATTTCATTCCTTTTTACAGTTTTGCTTCAAACCTGCTTTTCTCTCGTCTCTTCACCTTTTTGAGAGCAAACCTCAACCTCAGAACCAAAACCTGCTAATGCCGGGAGAGATTAAAAGACTGTGGGTGCTGTTTTTGGCATTTTACCCAACACGTGAACTCCCTTCATTCTTCATAAACTGGCTCCGAAATAACTTCCACATTCCCAAACAAGACCAAAATCTCCAGGGAGTGAGTGATCTGTTGTTCAGTCAATTATTCCAAAAGCAGCAGCTTGCCACACCCAGTCAGTGAGGGAGGAGGAACAGAGGGAGGATGGTGGAAAAACTCAAATCTAAGATTTGTGTACGAGAATGGCGAAGCAGAGAGCTAATCACACACAATGGGCCTGGTTGGCGCTCCAGTTTTCAGAGTCCTCCTCCAGAAATAGGATGTTGTTATTATTCCCAGGCTCTACCTGCCACACTGCAAATAATTCAGGAGGGTCAGACGCTCGGCTGCAGAGCCCAGAGAGAGATTTGAAATGAAAATCCCACTTTAGCACTGAGATAAGCTACAACAAAAGGTTGCACCTCTCATGCTTCCAGATGTTATTGAATGCAGTCGGTTCACTGTATATCTGCAACAAGAGGAGGAAGAGCAGGATGGAGGAGGAGGAGGATGAGGAGGAGGAGGAGGGTTTTCTCTCTCTTTCTTCTCTAACAGAAGCATTGGAGGAAGTCAAACAGAAGTAGCAGGAAAGAAGCTCACATTCAGTTTTTTTCTCATTATGAGACAGAAAGTATTAAAGGGACTCTATGTAAGAATCAGAAATTGCTTGTTAACAGTGACACCTGTGGCCGCTAAGTCAACGAAAGTCAGTGTACTGTTGCTCGCGCTCGCGCTTGTGCTCGCTCTACATAGACATGAACGAGCATCGCTCAAAACAGTGAGGTGACACACGTCAGCTAAAACCACAATTTCATTCTATATCTCACCTGCTTGGCAGTAATGTTAGCTGACCAGACGAAGGTCTCTCCATGAATCGATGCTGATACTGTGTTTTCCTGCTTCAGCTTCCCGACCGCGGTCAGAAGGAACAGGGGAGACACTGCAGCCCCGGTCGGAGACGATAACGTTACTCGTTCCGGAGCCCTTTCACTTCACTCAGCAGCAGGAAACGACACGGGAAACCTCTGTTGGTCTGGAGGAGCTGCAGCAGTTATTTCTGCACAAACGTCCACTGTACATTCAGTAGATATTCTCAGAGCTAAACTAACTCTTCTGCAGTGTGTAGTGTGCACGCATGCACGCGAGAGGTAGAGGGAGAGAGCGTGTGAGAACAAGCGCGGTGTGTGAGTGAAGGTGAGCAGGCAGTGGAGCAGACACAGCATTGAATCCAGCTACGGTCTCCCGTGTGTCTTCTGACTGCGGACCGAGGCCGAAGCAGGAAGAGTTAACACTGTTTTGCAAGACGGGCTTCACTAGATATAACGCGGTTTTGGTGCTTATGTGTAGTTGTGCATGGGACACTGACCCGCAATGATTTATACGTGTAAGAAGTAACAAACAGTCCCTTTAAATAAGTGAAAACTGTGCACATTGTTTTCAGTGTCTGGTCCATTACGAACAATGAAAACACAAAGAAAATACACAATAAACCAGAGGAAAAGATCTATTAATCAATAAACGTATCAGTGTCATTACTGCTGCTGTTGATAAATGCATGCAAACACTAATGCCAGTTTTCAGTCACAGTGACTGAGTCAGTCGGTCCACCACTCGGATACATTGGCACGGAATTTGGGTCAGACATTCACATTCCTCTCATCAAACAGCTGTCGAGACATTTCAATAAAAACCACAAATGTCAACCTCGTCACGAGAAGGAAACGTTTGAGAATCCTCAGAGTCAGTAGGATTCATCCTGAGGGACAATGAATGTCTGCACAAAATGTCATGACAATCCATCTAAGACATGGATATGGAATGAGGGGTTGTATTTGCTAAAGAATATTTGTAAAAGTTAGTTTTTAATATCGTATGTCAAATATTTATGCACATTTGTTTTTATCTTGTTCATTTCTGTAAATGGTGAAAATTTGGACAGAAAAAGGGACGGGTTATTAAGGCAACAGAAGCACAAAAGCAAAAGAGTGCTGGTGAAAATGGACCGGTGTATGTACTACTGGGCTGATTGGGGGAAATGGGAAGCAGGTGAGTGAGTGGGCGGAGAAGGTCAGGTGACCGGGACTGGAGGGACTGGAGGGACCGGAGGGGACGGGGTTACAACGGGTGGAAGAGAGAGAGAGGTGTCTGAAGGGATGGACTGGAGGAATGAGTTTTTCCCCCCACTGCCCATTAAATTGATTATTTGTTGCTGAGATGGTAAATCTGTGCTCACTAGAGAATGAGTTGTGAGGGGAAATGTCAGGAAGCAGAGTTACATTTTACCGTAAAACCTGAACGTGCTTTAACGTCATTTGGAGGGAGAGGTTACAGCAGGACACGAGTAGAGAGAGAGAGAGAGAGCGAGAGCGAGAGCGAGAGCGAGAGCGAGAGCGAGAGCGAGAGCGAGAGCGAGAGCGAGAGCGAGAGCGAGAGCGAGAGCGAGAGAGAGGGAAAGGGATGGACGGACCTCTTTTTGATTTGCATTTTTAATTTCTGTGTAAATCCCCAAAGATATCTGCAGCAGCTTGAGAGAGAGAGGACCCGTACAGGCCTGCCCACTAACAGCCATTTTAACAATACTTTGTTGAAATCAATTAATTTCCTCACAGTAAAAAAAATGGGGAAACAGCCACTATGTTAACATGCACATAATATTACATTTTTTTCCATTATTCCAGAAAAGACAATATTCCTACTAAGCTGTTTACATGGCTAATGAAAATGAATATTCCTCTAATATTCCCGTTCACATGCAGCCGTGCAAACTCCGATTAACGTGACCGGTGGTGGCCTTGTTGGACAGTGCGAACACAGCCTCCCTCTTTCATTCCTTCAATGAAAAGCTCTTGAAAAGGTCGGAGTTGTGATATTTACGCATATCCAAAAACCTGTTGATATCTAAGTCTTTCATAATGTTTAGACATAGGTGTGTTCCTACTTCCGACCAGAAACGTTGGCTTTTTCACCAGCATCATGTGTCAACTGCCCTGAAATCACCTCTCTGACTTGCAGCTCCCTTAGTCTGGACGATTCTTGTTTTATTTGGCACAAAATCTTTAAAGCAACACTAAGTGAAGTCCGAAGAGACGTTTAACTGTCATGTTGATCATGTCACATTTTGTCTAAATATAGCAGCCATCTTTTGTCTGTTATATTAAATTATTTCATCTTTATTTAATCCTGTATTGTTGGCCACTTGTTTTCACTAAGCTGTGAACACAACATTGACATATCATCATCATCTTCTTCCAAGTTGATATGTTGAAATTGTTAGCAAACAGCTGCTTATTTCCACATCCAGCAGTTACAGAGCAACATTATCATTCATCAGGAGTCGTGTTTGTGTCCAATATTCACTCTCTTTCCACTCTGTTTTTTGTCTCCATCATCTCCTGAGGGGAATATCTGTCTCTTTAGCTGCTAAATGCTCCACTATGTTCACCAGCTAGTCTCTAACTGTGCCTGTCTGGTACTGGATCGTACAGTGGAATTTTACAGCTTTTTTTTTCTCTGAAGATGATGCTATGAGAGCAGTGAGAGTGTCAAAGTCAAACTTATGTATAGACATAATTTAAAAACACCCCACGTTGACCAAAGTGCTGTACACACCAGAGAGTGAATCAGAACAGTGAAGCTGGGGGGGCGTAAAACCAAAACAACGAGTTAAGACACTAAAACGCTCCCCAGAGTTGAAGGGGGTTCTGCAGAAATGGGTGATAATTTTCTGTGCGTTCGACAGCTTTCACATTACACAGTCATTTGATCCATTAGAAATATTTCTTACAGCCGCAGTCATTAATCAGGGAAGATAAATGCAACATCCCTTCTTCAAAAGTGTCCTGACCAAGACAGGCGGCGATAATAATGTGTGGCTGACAACATAAAACAACTAACACGACATATGCCACAAAATCTAAATTAGACACAAATGCCACAATGAAGACGTGGATAGAATTTCTAATACAGTCATGTAGAAGATTTCATCCTGTGTCAACCTAAATGACACCAAATCAACCAAAGCTGTCTGAAACTATAAAAATAACTCTAAATGAATAACTCAATGAGACTGAAGCTGCAATTATGCTTCTGCGGAAAGTAAACTTCTTTGTGAACATATGCAGAGAACAGTGTTATGGGTAACTATAGGTCACAGAGGCTCACAGTGAACCCAAATCTAAACAATGTGTAGTGCGGAAATGCACACCAAGCGAGCTGATTGGTTGATCCAACATCCTGTTGGGAAGTTTCAGCGAAGTATTGCCAAAGTAAATAATCGTCTAGCAGAGCATAAGAAATTAAATTCCTTTTTAAAGTTACTACAAGGACCTTTTAACTGGTTATGAAACAGTCTCAATTTAATTCTGATGCCTCTTATGTCCTACATAATTAAATTAAACCATCAGCCTGTCATCATGACCGATTTCCCTCGACATCAGACAAAATGATTCACGGAACGCAGGTTCACCAGAAACTCCTTCAGCTCAGACTCCAGCGGGGCCGGACACATATACGGTTTCGCTGCCGCCTTCAACCTGCAGTCAGAGCTCCGGCGGGAGCTGGAGAGCTCCGTGCCCGGCAGCAGCTCCTCCTACGGCCGGGAGCAGAGCTGCCCCTCTTGTCCCAGCCGGTCCCCGCTGATCCAGATGGGACTGGCCAAAGACAAAGTGGTGGTCGGTAGGATCTTTCATGTGATGCAGGATGACCTGTACACCAACTTCGGCGGGAAGTTTCACTGCATGTGCCGGCGGATGGAGAGGAGCTGCAGCAGGGTCCAAAAGCGGCTGTTTGAATGTGGAAAACCACAGGACTACTGCTTGAGTGAAATGTCCCTGAATTATTAATCACTCATTAATGTTAATGAGTATTAATCAATCAAATGAATTGTGTCACAACGCCATGTGTAGTGCAGCCATATGCTGACATTAAGCAGAAATCATTATCTGTTATCTGTCAGTGTGACAATTAACAGTGAATGGTCGTAAGTAGAGAGGGGGGTCTGGGTCAAGGAGGATTATGGGAAGTGCTACGGACTGCAGGCGCCTGCAGGTCCACAACTGGAGCTTCTGTTTAGTTTCTGAACAATGAGGCAGGAAACATCTGCAGGCCTGAGATCCAACAGACACAACCTGGATCCTTTCCATCACCCGCTGACAACAACGACAACAACACAACCTCCTCAACAGACTCCCATCAGAAGGATCTGCAAGTCCACACTGACTCATATATGATGCTAGCTTCATTCACACAGATATTATCACCTGGGAACATCCAGAATGAGTAAAGAAAATCAATTCTGCTTCAGTCCGTGTTATGAATTTTTCTGTACTCGCGTCAGCCTCAAGATTTATTACAACTCAAATTCAGTGTCAAACAAGGTTAGAAGCAACTCATGCATAAGCTCCTCTGGGAAACACAAAGATCAGTGTCTGAGGTCACAAAATACTACATAATATTAACATTTTATCACACCTTAAAGGTCGTACCAGCATCTAAAGCATAACAAATCTGCAGCATTAGATTTGCAGCAAATCACACTAATGGCCAAGATCAGTGGATATGCTTGTGGGGGTGAAGTACATATTTTCCCTTCAAGTTCAACTTTGATTAGATTTGACCTGAGAGTTCACACAATCGACTAATAACAAGCTGTCTTGACAGAGATTTTTAACCCTCTATGTCCAAGTATAAACTACTCCTCAACAAGGAATGCTTTGCTGACAGTTATGTTGATGGTGCAAACACGTCTTTTAATAAACAATGTGAACTTTTTGTTTTGTTAGCAACCGTTTGCTGCGCTAGAAACAGCCGTTTGCGGCTTGTGTCTCTCTCTCTCGTTGACTGTCCCTTTGCTTCCCTGTCGTTTCCCTTCTGTCTGTGGATTACTACGATGGGGAGAATAAGGAGCGAAAATTATATTCACAACCACGAAAAGAAAGCAGGCTAAGAAACCGCGTCTGTCGCTCCGATTTAGTACTCTGGACAGTGGCGTATCTACAAACACACACAGACACACAACAAACAGCACAGCCCATTATTCTGAAACAACAGCTAAGCGATAGAAACATGTATCCCGGCAAACCGTTTTGTTGTTTTTACTGTTTTTCTATCGATAATTAAAGCTGTAAAGTTTATCAGCTGTAACCGTCTTATGAGAGCAGTGCAGAGCAGCGGCTGTGAGCTAGCCAGTGGGGCACGCTCACATGCACTAAAAGCATGTGCAGCCGGTCCGGCGATGTAAACAAAGCACAGAGAACTCAGGTTACAACACACACAGAGGGAGAGAGACTTCATTCTCTGCTCAGGTAGACATTACTCCTCTATATCTTTACATAGCAAATAGTGGTTTGATGTTATATTAATGCTCTAGATATCGTAGAGAACCTTTAAACAGAAAAAAGATGAGAAAAAGATCAGAAGACAATAAGCAAGACTTCACCAATCAGATTCAACTATGTACATTCTTAGTCGGGGATGCCCCTAACATATAGAGAGATATTAGTCCAATCTTCCAAAACCCCAAAAATGTGTGAAAGATAACTCAAAAGTAGGTGTAGCTTTTGTGGCACAGTACTTTGAAATGTTGAACAAGGTGTAAATCTACAATAATAAGAATAGAAAAGTACGACCATGCAGTGTTATAAATTACAGGGAGCACTCTACTCAGATTCCTTTTTCTTTTTTTCTTTTTTAATAATAACTAGGAGAGGCATGGAGCCATCGGACAGTTGGCACGGTGACACGTGATGATAAATCTCAACCTGTGCTGCTGAGATTCACACCGAGACCTCGGGGCGTGTTATTGCTTGCTGCTAGCGACATATCTGTTGGTGCATGCTATTCCTGTGAACTAGTAATTATCATTTGCCAACATAAGTAATAATCGCCTAAAAAGTTTGTGAGTCTTATCCAAATGTCACATCCAAAGCTGCAAAAACACACAGTTCTCCTCACATATTCTCCAAGCTGATATCTTTGGTTTGGGCATTGTGATATTCTGTATATCTTCTATGCTAAGACACAAATACACAGGAGAAGGAAAACACGGAACAGATGGAAAAGAAAAATGTATATGTGTAATACTGTATGTGAGTATATGTACTGCTGATGACCCCTTTCTCCACCAACAATCAAAGCAGACCACAATGGATTCAGACATTTTGAGCACAAAGAAAGCGACCACAGTGCTTTTCATTTGGTTCTCTTTCTTCCAAAAATAGACGTCCGTCCATGTCAAATGACACACCAGCAAATCATACGAGTTTCTCTTCTGTGACATAGAACAAAATTTGCAAGAGGAAGAAGAAAGATGAGTATTTCATCTGACAGCTCGGCTTTACTCTGAGGCCCACACACACACGCAACAAAATCCACTTTTCAGAGGACGAAAAAAAACAAACATCAGATGTTTGCACATGGAACAAACAGCATATTTGTGTCGGTTAAACAAAGAGATTTCAAATTTTGCTGGATTGCTGCGTGCTTCGTCCCCCTCAACAGTACCCAGTAGTTTACGTGTAAATCCTGACAGAAGAAACAGAAAAACAGGCCTATATTCAGACATGAATTGTACAGAACTCCCTCAAAGGCCACATTTTCAGTCACCACCTTTTATTATGTTCTTTTCCATACTGCAGTTTCTCCGTCTATAAACGGTTCTAACTAGTGTTTACAACCCTGCGTAAATTACAGTGTTTCTGCTTCGTGTTACTTCAGCTGTAGTACGTCCGTGACCTCTGACAGAGACTCTCAGCGGGATAATATGTTGACGGAGAAACTAACAACAGACCTGCAGGGAACCTGAACACCACTCTCTGAAAACACGCACACACATAAAACAGAAAATGAAAATGCAAAGGTTTATGTAGCATTAGGCCATAAGTATAAGTCAGACTGGATATGATGAGGGCGTTCAGTGTGTTTAGACATCTCAGGATGATAATCGCTACCCGGACTGCCTGAGGCCACATTTCCGTGACAGAAGATGCACAACCGAGTGCCTGAGAGAGTTGGTTTGCACACTTAACAGCTAACACAGCTCAGCACTTTGTCCACTTTGAAGAAAAGCTGAATATACTGGAATAAAAAAAAAAACAGCATGAACAAGCGTCTTCATCTGCTGCGGACACATCTGTTCTTTTATTATTAAAAAGGCAAATCCCAACTACTAATGTCTGACTTGGCTTAAAAATATTGTAATTAAAGCAAAACACTTTAGTGGGACAGCTGAGCTGAAATATTCATAACAGTTGTGCATTTTTGCGATAAAAGCAACACTTTTGGTAACAGATGTAGGTTTATATGTTATGAAAAGATATAGATATCTGGGCGCTGCCAATTTGGAAGGAAGCCATTTTTCAAAATCGCCGCCAAATAGGCGCTTAATATTCCTAAATGTTGCAGAAAACTGAGTCTTGATGATTTCCAAGGTGTGTTTAAGATGATCATATTAGATGTTAGAAGATCGAAGACATGTTTCTTTCCTCTTTATTTTTTAAGGGTACTTTTTAAAAGCTTTTAACCTGAGAAAAACGCAAAAGCCCAATAAAAGGAGCATGGTCATTTCAGGTCAAACTTCACCCCCTACCTTCATGATAGAAGGGCAACCAATACACCTTAAGAAAGGCAAGATCTTCAGCTTTCCATCGGTGTATTTCTCTTTTCATTAGCAGTAAAATTGACAGAGCCTTGAAAAATGGTTTCCATGGCCCTCAGGGGCCAAATTTGCAGCGCCTCGATATCTATATCTTTTCATAACATATAAACCTACATCTGTGCCAAATGTGTTGCTTTTATCGCAAAATGCACGATGGTTATGCTTAATTGCCCCGCTACTTTCTGGATAAAAAAACACTCATTGCTGTACAAGATGAAGAGTTGTAGTCCCATTTCTATAATGACTTTATACTGTAAATACAAGAGTAAAGGTCCGTCTCATTGAGCTGTTTCACGGCGTTGTTTCCCCCCCTGAGGGGTTTGATTCATATGTACATAAAGATAGAAAATTAAAGTAGCCGGGAGCGATCAATTAGATTTATAAGATCAGCATACTGTACACACACTGCACACCGACTCTGTCCTCATGCGATCGTCTGTTGCTTGAGTTGGAAAGTATTCTTTTGCCCTCCACAGCTCCTCGGGTCCCGATTAGACCTCGATGCCTACACAGCAGTTATCGAATGCACTCCCAGCAGAATTAACAGACTGGACCACGGCCTAAAGCCAAAAGCCTAGAGCAGCTGAGGGCAGATAACAGGAGGAGAGAAGAAGAATTGTGCTCCGAGAGAGAGAAATCTCCTACCAGGAGGATACAGACAGAAACACGTGACCGATTAATTTGATGCATGAAGGACAAAAGACCCAACTGAGACTCGAAATTTAAAACAGGAAAGGACGATTTGCATATTCTCAAATCAATGACTCGGAGAAAGTGCTTAGTCACAGCGACAGGGGAGGATGCCAAGGTTGTAACTTACTGTCAGGAGTTCTTTCTGGAAGGACTTTCGCTCTTTGCTCTCTGCATTGTTGCAGTCCTCCTTCAGCTTCTCCAGCACCGATGCCACCCTCTCGGGCTCGCTGTCCAGCTCCGCGCGGCAGAAATGGGTCAGCGGCAGGTTGACGTATCCGAGGGCGTCCGCGAACGCCCGCCAGTTGCCGATGTTCTCCATCAGTATAGTTCTTACGGAGGCGTAGATGTATGTGAGGAATTTGCAGGGCTTCAGTATCTGCTCCAGTAACGATGAAGTCGCGAGGTCGGGCCCGCTGAAGTAAATGGGCTTAACTTTGCCAACCACCAGCACATTCTTTGCATGAACAAATCCCATTTTGCCCTGATAATATCCAATGTACCATTCCTTTGTCCACAGCTGACCCTTCAGCTTGATCCTCTCCTCGCTCAACAGAGCTACAAAGTCTCCTTTTTTGTACTCGAGCAAGTACAGATTTTTCGTTTGCCGGATGACAGTTTTGATTAATTTTCCAAACTTCAGGTTATTTATTCTCCTGTCCTGAAAAGCAGGGTACTTGGTGGCAATGGCGAGAGGAGACAAGACTATCTTGCCCACTTCCTTCTTCTTCAGGAAGCGCCGTTGCACTGATGTCTTTGGGTGTGCTTTGGGTGGAGGTGTCGGTGTCTGGACACAAAACTGAGCCAGTATACAATCTTGGTCGTCTTTGACCTGGATCCTTAAGGTGAAATCGGAAACATCTTCCCCGTTGCGCGAGGCAATGATGTAGACGAGCCGGCTGACTTTGCCTAGTTTAACCTGGAAGCCCCGCACCACTCTGGCCTGGTCGCCAGCCTTTACCTCGTAGTTGGCCATGTTGGAGTAAACTCCGACGCGGAGGTCCTGGGGTTTGGACAGGACAAACTGGTGCTTACCCCAGAGCTGCAGCACCACTGATGGAGCAGCCTGTGACTGTTTGCCCACCTCACTCACCAATAATGACTTCGGGGCACAGTCGTGGCCAAACATAGCCACGACTGTCTTGAAGGACGGGTGAATATGTTTGGGACCATATACTCCTAAGGTGATCTTTTTAACCACATGCTCCCACACTGTGGTGTCTGGAGATAGGGACTGGGATTGAGCCACAACACACACATACATGCACGGTTCCAGGTTATCCAGGCACACCTGGACTGTGTCCCCGTACATGTACGCCTGAGGAATGGGAGTGTACGGTCCCTCTTTACAATCACTCCTGACACACAAGACTTCTGTCGTCTCCCTGCTCTCCATTTTCACCACGACAGACACCTTCATGTCCAGGGTGATGGTGGTTTTGGTCTCCATGTTGCTGAGTTTGATCTCCACCACGGGGCTGACGGTGGTGCAGCGGTCGTTGTTCAGCTCCAGCGGGGGGTCGAGCAGAGCTTTGATCGAGATCTGCTGGGTGTCCCCCGGGGCCACGTGGCCTTCGGGGATGTGGATGCTGATGTTGGTGTCCGGAAGCTGGACGGCCCCTCCTGAGCTGTCCAGTCGACAGACGATGTTGGTCTCCACCGGCTGCGTTTGACCCCAGCCTGGGTTCTGACCCAGCGAGTCCAAGTCGTGGCACGACCGGGCTAGCTTGCGGTGGGTGAGCCACGCTGTCCGGAAGTCCTCCCTGCTCTGGAACTGCTCTGGCGCCGGTGCTTTCAGGCCCCCGAAGAAACTAGAGGAGGCCTGAGGGGGGTCGGACTGAGCCTGCAGGATGGACAGCTCAGACAAACTGTAGGAACGTTTGCTTCTAAAAAAGGGGTTGTCCCTGCGCAACGTTTGCCCCATTGGGGGACTAAGAGGGTTAAAAACGCCACTGCCAAAACCATTGATGGCGGTGCTGCTGGTGGAGTTGGGCACTGATGGAGCGAGCGTATCAAACAGAAGGAGGTCAACTGATTTCTCGTTACTGTTCTGATCAAGTGAGCTCTGAGGACCCCTGCTTAGGAAGGGGTTTGTAGAGGTATGGGTTGTTGCAAAAGGATTTCCGTTTTGGAAGGTGGTTGGTTTCAGAATCACCCCCGACCACTCTCCTAGAAGGTCCATTTCTTTGGCTGCCTCTTCGTTACAGTCGCCAACAGTGTCGATCATCCCGCTGTCGCTGAAGGACGAGTCCCTGTAGTTGATGGGCTCCACATAAGCTGCAGGGATGTAACCCATCTCCGTGTTGTTGTGGGCGTACCACCACTCTGCCCCTGTCGAGTCCAGAACGTAGAGGCGGTCCCCTTTAGAGAACTTGAGGGTGGTGAAGCTGGATGGGCAGTAGTCCTTGATGGCAACGACTTCCCTGGCAGCGCCGAAGGAGGCAGTCGCGTCCAGTCGTAAGGCACTGGGAGAAGGCACTGGAAAAAAAAAAAAACAATGTCAGGTAGAGGTGGATGATATGGCCCAAACATCAGAGTTTTATATGAGTTGCAATGTGTTAGATAATAGCATCTTTCACGTTTTTCTGATGGTAAAACCTAGGGGCAGTCTATGAGTTGCTTTAAGCCAATTCATTTCAGTGTCCCTGGATCAGATCCATGAGGTGAGGGGGCGTATCGGCATGCACTGCTGTCTAACCACACTGTCTTATTTTTAATACTGCCACAGGGAAGTGCCCAGTCAGAACTTTTCAAATCCTAGACATGGGGGTTTAATAGATATTTTATTTCTTGCACAAATACTAAAAGAACAAAAACATGATTGATTTCAAAGGCCTGCATGTGCAAAACAGTTAATAAGAATAACAAAACCACATGCATCTTTTAAAATATCCAGGCTATCCCACGCAGCTACGGACTGTCACTACCAGATGCTTCAACTAAGTAGAGCACAGACATCCGCTTAATCAGTTTCAGCTCAGACGGGGGAGAAAACTGAAAGTCTGTTCACTAATTCATCTGCTCCTGCTGTTTGTGTTTCTCGAAGGGAATGGACTGAACAAAGAAGAACTTACTTACTGTTCAGTTTCATCTCTTTAATGGCTCAATATCTCATCAACGAACACAAACAAAGAGGACAGATGTGTGCAGAGTTTTTTCTAAGTCTGTCCCTGTCAGCCATCTACAGTCATAACAGTCTATCTAACTACTTTGACTGACATTTTGTTCACATTGTAGTAACTTGATTCCCATGAATTAAACATTTTACACACAAATAAAAAGAACCAAATTGATTCAATGTATCCCCCAGTTCGAATGTCATTAAAACTACAGACTCTTCCTGTTAAAGGTCCAGCTTGTAGGATTTAGTGGCATCTAGTGGTGAGGTTGGAGATCGCAACCAGCTGACTACCCCTCTGCTCACACCTCCCTTTCCAAGCGCGTCGGAGAACTACGGTGGCCGTCACGTTACGTAAAAACGTGAATGTCTCTCTCTAGAGCCAGTGTTTGGTTTGTCCATTCGGGGCTACTGTAGAAACATGGCGGACTCCATGAAGAGGCCCATTCTCAGCTAACGAAAACACAACAATTCTTAGTTTCTTGTGATTATACACTAATGAAAACATAGTTATATGAATATTATGTTCTATTTCTGCTAATAGATCCCCCTAAATCCTACACACTGCACCTTTAATTGCATTTTTTTTCAGTTTGAGCAGCTGACCTTTGACGTCATTGAGACTGGCTTCTGACACTCCATCACTGAGATCGATGAGCGTCCCCTCGGACTTGCAGCGTGGGAGAGAGGTGTTGTTGGTGGTGGTGGCTCTGATTCGATGGGCGGCCATGGTCGGACCCGTCACTGTGCACCAGCCGGTGTGTTCGGGCTACTCTAATGTATTAATTAATGTTGCTTGTGGCCAAGTCGGATGTCAACAGCCTCCCATGATCTCTGAAAGACACAGAACAGATTGGATTATATAACATGTTTAATAAAACAAATTAGTGTTTCTTTGCTTGTTGTTTATTACTTCAGACGACAGCGTTCTGCGTGAAACATCCAGAACTCTCCGTCCTCTCCTCTTTTGAAATCTGTCTTGTTGATGATGATCATGCTCGTCACGCTGTAACTGAGATATTCAACCCACTTTTAATGTTGTTTTGGGGTTTTCTGCTTATGAGCTTTCAGCGCGCTACAAATCAACATAAACTAAGCAATAAACGCCACTATAAAGTGGATGTGCATAAATATGAGAAGTTCTTCGATATAACTTTGATCCTCCAGCCTCCTCTGAGGAGTTTGAATCTCCTTGTACAGATTCAGACCAACAGGCGAGTTAAAAAGAATCAATAGAAACAGAATAACAAATTCATTCGGCTGACTGACTCTATAAATGTCTGATTAATGTTCAAATATCAGATTATTTATTCATAGCAATTTAGCCCTTACATGATTTGTATGATCTTTAACACACTGATAAGTGAAAATAAATATTTCAAAATCTTCATTTAATATTTGGGGCTGCCTCCTCTTAGTCGATTAGCCGACTAATCGGTTGTTTTGGTCTCGGTCGACTAAGATTTCTTTCGTCAATTAGTTGTTTTGTTATGCTTTATTCATGCTGAATGACTTATTTCAAAGAAACTTAGGATTTAAAGTGGTGCTTCTGTGTGATACTTTGTGGAGAAAGTCAATTTCACAGATCTGTCAATTAAATGAACGAATCGATTAGTCGACTAAGAATTTCTTTGGTCGAGGACAGCCCTAATTAATGTCATTATTCAATCTGAAAGTAGTTATCCAACATAATAGGAAAAACAGACTGCCAGATATGAAAATGCATCTGCATGTCTTGGTGAAATATGTGGTTCTAGAGGCTTGGTTACATAGGGACTCCTCCCAGGGCTAGTTGATGCTGTTTACTCCCTCCTGGCATTTTGTCAACAGGATTGTTCACCATTTGTCACAAACGGAACAATAAGTTCACACAGTTTATTCAAAAGACACATTTTGTACCAGTGACTCCTTGTCTCTTAACTGTCTGCAAAGCATTCCTCTGTTGTTGAGCAGTTTATACTTAGACAGAAGAGATTAAGGAGGCTTTCACGTCAGGGAACAGGGCCCGGATCCGAGTACGTTTGACATCAAAGTCCAGTTTGATTTATTAGTGCGAGCGCTCCGTACCGTACTCGGGCACGGTTCGTCGGACCGTACTGGAGTCCACTTGGAAAGGTGGTTTGGAGCCGCTCAGCTGCTCAGCGAGCAGAAAGAGAGAGAGAGCAGGGGCTAAATAGAGTGTAGAGCCGGCATATTTTCACATCAAACTCTGTGAAATAAGAGTTCATTTCGACCAAACCAGAGTTTTTGGAATTGGATTTTTGTTTCTGTTGAGTTTGAATGAAGTGTTTTACGATGCTCCGCCACTAGAACAGCTGATCTCAACATAAAGAAATACACATGGATGATGACGCAAGTGTACTCGGATACCAAACAACTTTAGGGGGAGTGGACAGAGGGGGGCAATAAATCGTACCGTGGACCGAATATGAAAACGCCCTACATGAAAGTCAATGCTGCAACTCAACAGTGTAAATTCACAAAGTAAAACTCGATGCAAAACAAATCTCACATATTTGCTTTGTCTCTGTTTTAAACGCTGGTGTGAAAATGTTTGGTGCTCGACATACAATTGTAATAAAATGGGCAATGTCCTGCAGTAACCCTGCTCTTCTCTTAGGCTTTCCTGTCACCCTAGAATCATTCTGGTTGCTGTTTTCAGTTCACTGCAGATATGTAGCATATTCTGGAGATTGTAGAGAAAATTAAACCCTGAAGGGGATGAAGAGGGAGAAGATAAACACTGACTTCATACCTCAGCCAGTCGTGTTGTGTCATTCCTAACAGTTACACTGTGTCTGCTCTTCCAGTCCCTCCCAGTTTAGCTTGAACTGCTACTGTTACATGGCATTATACTAACATATTCAAACCACTGTTAACTATGTAAACACAATAACGGAAATAAAAAAATAAAGGGCTGAAAAAGTGCAAACAGCAGATGTGGGTCAGTGGAACACGGCGGTTTGAGAGACATCAAGCTTTTAACTTCAATCCATAATTCATAAGAGTGTCAGCTCGGGGACGACATGCTACAGAGAGAGGAAGACGCTGAAGATAGTTTACTACTGACACACTTCTACAGCACGAGACTATAAGCTGGAACCGTTCTGCCAATAAAGGCAACAACTACTCCACCCAATTAAGACCATTTTATATTTTTATATTACCCAATATCTTGGTGTTAATATTTTATATATACCAATGTTACATATTTCATAGGGCTTTCAATTGATTCAAATATTTAATCGCGATTAGTCGCAAATGAAACACATTTTTTTATCTGCTCAAAATGTACCTTAAAGGGAGATTTGTCAAGTATTTAATACTCTTATCAACATGGGAGTGGGCAGATATGCTGCTTTATGCAAATATATGTATGTATATATTTATTATTGGAAATCAATTAACAACACATAACAATGACAAATATTGTCCAGAAACCCTCACAGGTACTGCATTTAGCATAAAAAAACATAAAGATCCTATTTTCATGCACATATCTTGAGGTCAAAGGTCAGGGGAACTCTTTGAAAATAGCCACACCAGTTTTTCCTCGCCAAAATCTAGAGTAAGTTTTGAGTGTTATTTAGCCTCCTTCCTGACAAGCTAGTACAGTCTGACATTGTTGGTCGCATTATCGCATTAACTTTGACAACCCTAATATTTCATTTCAAAATGTTATTAGAGGATAACAAGCACTCTCACTGGGTCAAAATATCTGCTGTGATAAAGACCTGTTCGCCTCACACTCGTAGGCAAACAGGCCTTTATCACAGCAGACATTTCGACTCATCATATTAGGAAGAGCACAGGTGTTAACAGTGTTGATCTCATTAACAATGGCTCTGTTCTATTCAAATATAAAACACCAGGACCTGAAGCAGCTGAAGGGAATCCAATCACCATTAATTCTATTATTTACACCTGTGTTTTTCCTACTGTGACGTGTTAAAATGTCTCATATGAAAGAGTCCTATTGTATTCTGATGATGTGATCTTATCATGTTATCTTTTCACAAAGTTCAATTGTCTGAATGTATAAATCTAAGCACAATGTGATAAATATGCTCCTCTAGGGATGTTAATGTTGGTCTGTTGGTTCACCTCTTTGGGCCAGGCTGAAACATCTCAACAACTATTGGATGGATTGCCGTGAAATCTGTCTCTCTTGAGGAGAACACAGTTACAATGAGAGATTCAGAGTCACCAGTTCAGGACGAATATTCCCTTCTTCCCTTCTTTATTCCCATTTCAGTTAGTTTAGTAGTGAGGTGATCTTGAGACAGGTTTTTAGAAGATTATATCCATGCTGTTATCCTGTTATCTCTGTGTACAATGACGCAGCTAAAAGACAACGATTCAACAGACAAGATGAGGTTTGACTCAACTGGTGATCTGAATCAATGATGCTTCGGGGGCAGCTGGGCGATAAATCAATTCTTAAAATGAAACTTGTGAGCTTGTGTTTACAACATGGGAAATCGTGTACACGATATGCTTGGCGTTCAAGTGGTTAAGTCATGAGAACACCGCTGCTAAGCAACGGTAATATTAACGTTACTGTCGGCGTCTAGAAGCCACAGAGGCTAACAATTTAGCAAGCTAACAAGCGGGTAACAGGTATAATGAGAGGAGAAAGACGAGGCCGTTAGGAATATCAACATTTTCCTCAAACATATCATAAAATTACGAAGAAAAACAATATACGGCTAAAATTACAATATATTAACTTATTATGCACCGAAAAAATAACTTCCATAACTTACACCATTTCTGTCAACATGAAAAAACACGTCACAAGTGATCCCAATTTCCATGAACTCGGAAATTTCAGAAACTTTCCACTTCCGAGGTCGTGAATACAACATGAGGGGGCGTTCATATGGACCCCATTTGAAGGCACGACACGATCCCTTTAGTTGTTCCAAAGTGCAGAACAAAAACATTTGGTGCTGCGGATTTTAACTTTTATGCTCTGAGCCGTTGGAGTGACTCAACGTTGACAGCTTTATTCATAAATTTAAAACCTACCACTTTACCTTGGCTTTCCTTAAATGTTTTATGACTCTTATTTCATTTTTTATTGTTTTTTGTTTTTATTGTTTTTCATCAGTTGTACCGTTTTTAATGTCATTCTTATTCACAACTGAATCTCCTGCATTTTGACTTTTTCCTGTTCAGTAGTCACACAGTTATTTCTACTGTCCTAATAGATGTTCAGTCACCTGTAAAGCACTTTGAACAGCACTAGCCCGTATAAAAGGTACTAATGGTTTGATCCAGCAGTGTATTCAGCTATCTGCAGCTTTGATCCAAATATATCAGCATCACATTCAATCATCCACGTTAGTCAGACTCTGAGGGAAGTTCTGTCACTCTGGACGGTTAATTCCACACTAATGTTAGCGCGCTCTGCTTCCTCGACAGCATGACATCTGGATCTCATCTCTTTGAAGTGGGGGGGAGGTGTGTGAGAGGTAGGGAGTGAGGTCGGGTCAGATGTAAACTCTGGGTGGTCTGCAGCAGCAGCAGCTATATAAACCTCGCCCTGACCACACAGCACTGTTTAACTCCCACCACAGAACAATGGTGGGTGGGGACTGTTGGCATGTAAATCTGAGACGGCACAACAACAAAAAACTCTGTCATGCAAATCACCACATGTTGCCTGGTAATAAGGCGCTTGGAGAGGCCATAATGAGGCTCAGCCAGCTTCTCTGCTAACGGCGTGTCAAAACCTCTCCCCCTGGACCCCTCTAATAACATTTCTGCAGAGTTTCACCGCTCGGCCTTCCACACAGACTTTCATTATGTGGGGTATTAACAGCTAACACTGTTTCATGTGTCTCGTCAGGGGGATTGAGTCGAGATGGAAAGTCCTTGGCTCTAATGCCGGTACTTTCCTCAGAACCTCGACGACACAGAAACAAGATCTAATTGTTTATATTCTATTGTTGGTGTTTGAGTCTTTGAGGATGTGCGGGTGGAACCTCATTGGGAGGCACTAAAAAGTCAGAAGCAATCAGTATTTTATCTGTTATATAAGATTTTATGTGTAGACCTGGAGCCTGATCATGGAGACGGTTCAACTGGATGAGTCTCTGAGGACACTAGCTTCACTAAACCAATGCATACATTTTTCTTTTTTGCAGATAGATGAAATTGGCATTTCCAAAGATATTATATATGTCAGGTTGAATTTTGGGGAAATTTGTCTAAAAGGATGCACAATACATCTAGAATATTTCTATGTGATGGAATGGTGCAGCCGTAAAAAACTTCTTAGGTTTCAATTAGAGCTGTCAAACTAACACGATAATAAAGCGATAATAACGCAATAACGCAAATTTGTTTTAATGCCACTAATTTCTTTAACGCATTAACGCAACTTGCTGATTTTTAGGTTGCGCGGGCTCAGTTTTAAAGCTAGAGTGAAGAGACTGGCATCATATGAAACTAGAAAACCTAAGAAATGGGTTGCCAACCATGGAGGCTAAATAACGCCACAAACTTACGCTAAATTTCGGCATTGAAAAACTGGCATGGTCATTTTCAAAGGGGTCCCTTGACCTCTGACCTCCAGATATGTGAATGTAAATGGGTTCTATGGGTACCCACGAGTCTCCCCTTTACAGACATGCCCACTTTATGATAATCACATGCATTTTGGGGGCAAGTCATAGTCAAGTCAGCACACTGACACACTGACAGCTGTTGTTGCCTTTTGGGCTGCAGTTTGCCATGTTATGATTTGATTTCATGCTAAATGCAGTACCTGTGAGGGTTTCTGGACAATATCTGTCATTGTTTTGTGTTGTTAATTTATTTCCAATAATAAATATATGCATGCATTTGCACAAAGAAGCATATTTGTCCACTCCCATGTTGATAAGAGCATTAAATACTTGACAAATCTCCCAAAGATGAGAAAAATGTGTCATTATTTTGCAATTAATCGCGATAAAATGTTTTAACCGATTGACAGCCCTACTTTCAATTTTTTATGCGATGTAAACAACATATGGCTTCAACTACACTAAGAAAATCCGTCCAGGTTTCAGTACAGGCAGATATTTTTTATCAACTCTTCATATTTCCATGACCATATCTGTTATTTATGGTCCAAAGAATGACTAGTTTAACCCTAGCTCTTTAACTACTGTTTGCAATTTGACTTTAAACCCACCAAATGCATCTTTACGGTTGGATAAAGAAGCAGTAAAAGGCTAAATTATTTACATAGAACATTTAACAGGCTCCAGATCGTCCAGTAAACTGTGGTGCAGTGGTCTGCTCTGCAGGCTGCGAGAGGATAATTTGGTCATATATCTTTTGTTTGTTGCCCTTCTCTGCAGAGAAGTTTAACCGTACAGATCCACTGTCAGTCCCGTTGAAGCTCTGACGCCTCAGGCTGCCTGCTGGTCTGTCCTTCAAACTGTCTGCAGCAGGAGGAGGAAGAGGAGGAGGAGGGAGGCTCTGCTGTGTTCGCTGCTGCTGCAGACCGATAGGACTCTCCCAAACGCAAACCAAAGCTATGAATATAAAATTATTATCACGTCTGCCCTTCCCCGACCTCTGCTCTCATTTCCTGTCTGGGCAGCGAGGTGGTCACTGCCGGGCAGCGGGGAGCGGCGGCGCGTTGACCCTGCTGAGGCACAGATTTCAACACTTGAATTCACTGCAGCGGCCGTGAGAGAGCAGCCCCGTCTCAGCCTCTCCTTCACGGTCCCCACAGAGGAAGTGCTCTGTGAAGCTGTCCACCATCCCACTCCTTTTTATTCAGCAGTTCACTTCCTGTGGGCTGGATATAAACACATAGCGTCTTTGATCAGCTGATAGGGCTCAGCAGGTGCTCACCTTCTTCTGAGAAAACAGATCAGAGGTTTATAAATTATGGGTCCTCCCTATGGTCCCTGGCTATGAAATGTATCTTTAGTTTTTATGCTTTAAAGATGTCGGAAGAGCTGTTAACAGACCTGAAGATGATTAAAACCTATAAATACCAAACACAACAACTTGTTTTCACATGCACCAGCCTAAATGTTTTTAGTCCTGACAGTCAGAAAGAAGCACAACCGAGTAAATACTGAAGCTGTGTTCACACTACGAGGGACAAAGCAACAGGCTACAAGTCATTTTCAATGAAAGCCGGTGATGTGAAGCTACAAACTGACACCCGACACTTGTCACTGCGTGACGGGCGTAACGCGCTGCAAATCAAAGTTGAGCTGGTCTCAACAAGGCTTGCTGTGGTAGTCGGTGTTATACAGCGGTCAGGCGCACACAGTTTACATAACTTGCCCACCGCCCACACCGTCGTTTTGCTTTTATTTATAGAAATAAAGGGTTCAAAATAGTTAATTTTCGTGTATCAGCGCCTTGTTATCAATACATAGTCGGACGACGGACGCTACAAACTGAAAGTGAAAGTGTCTGCTCCGTAAAGCAGGAGTCAGATTTCACACACGGGACGAGAGAGAGTTGACAGACGAGACGATGTTGTAGGATTAAGTGTCAAAGCGAAAAGTAAAAGCGCTAATTTGTCAATATTTCAGAGTTAAACCTTATGCTATAAGGGAACCGTAACGTTAATAACGTAATCATTGTGGACGGAGGACGGAGTGGTCAAAGCCTATGTGCACGGCAGAGCAGCGATGGGTGGACACCTGCAACCAAAGAAACCAGACACTCCGCCATCCGACGTTAAGGATCAAAGCGCTCTACACATATTGACCTTCATCGTTTCTTGTAAAATGTCCGGTGTATCAGTAACACCTGTGTTGTCACAAGTTTATTATCCGGTGGGAAAATGTCCTCACCGTGACAACCTTAGTCACATCCAATGACACGTCAATCATGTGTTTTTTATTCACCCTGTTCCGTTCCATCTAAAATAATGCCAGTTCCCAGTGCTATTTAACGACATAACTACGTCAAAGAGCACTTCAGCAACACTTCAACGACAATGCAGCTGGACACGCTTGGCTGTTTTATTGCTTTTGTCCTCCATATAGCGCAAACGTAGCATAATAAGGAACCCCTGAACTCCTTCAAGAGCATGGACATGCTCCAGGACCAAAACAGAAACTGACATCCATCAGGTTCCTGTTTCGATGACGTCTGGATCACGGATTGTGACTTTAAATAGAAAGCTTACTCATCATGTTCCGTTCCTGCTGTTGCTTACATTAATCAGACGATATACTCAGGGTGTATCTGTATAGGAGAGACGACTGCAGAGGAAGAACATTAATGAGGCCCGAGCTATAAAACTGGCCACTGTACAAGGTCAAAGACACAACAACGTTCACTCCGCAGCAATAAAAGCATCGCGATGCCCAAACGACAGGCTCCATATCACCCCTCCGTACGGGCCGAGTCTCCGCTGTGAGTTTAAGGACGACTGCTCCTGAGCAGGAAGTGGCCGAGGAGGAAATGCCTTTGTGATGAGAGGCGGCCACATCTTTGCTCTCTCTCTCTCTCCCTGCCTGCTACATTTCCTTCAAAGCACCGCCTTCATTGTTCTCATCTGCTCACTCACAGTCCAGAAGGATGCTTAAGACTCAACGACAGAAGAGATATCAGATTTCATGTTGTATGGACACTGGTAGGACATCATCTCCACACAGGAAGTGATGAAACTTAAAGAATAAAATGAAAACTGCCTTCTAAGCATGACCTGATACTCCAGTCTGAATGCTGCTGAAGCCGTTCAGGTCAAACTGTAAGTGAGTTGTCATTTTAGTTCTGCATGCAGCTTGCAACACAGAGCACAGATTATTATTGTAAACAGACTATGTAACTTTTTAAAGAGGAAATAAATAAAAAGTGAAATTCATGAACAATAAGACCCACGCTTGCTCATTTCAATACAATGGTGCTGCTACAGCTCTTCTTGTTCTGGTATGACCTGTATCGTATGGTACAGTGGACTTGTGCACTGCAAACCATCTGCTCACTGTGACCTCCGTTCTCTATCACAGTGAATAGAAGAGCGTTCACACAGCAACTGCACAGAATAGTCTCACCTTCAGTAACGAAACAAGGCGGACCTTCCTACCGCTGCTCGTGTCACAAGGTGAATAAAAGGCTGTCGGGATGAAAAGCATGATAGAGTCTGAACAATAATGATACACCAGTTTAGTTTTGTGGTGAGGTTATCAACGGGTGACATTTGACAATGAACTATAAGTCAGAATCTACTATGATGGCGTAGATAAAGATGGCATATTTTATTTACCTAATTTGTGAGAGCAGAGAGATGTTGTCGCTCTCACAACCAGTATTACTGTAGCTGCTCTGTTTCAACAATGTTGGGAATCCAGTAACTTAAATCAAGTAAGGGGTCACTCACATGCTGCGTCTTTTGCGCCCTCAAATTTATTGTTGTCAATGTAGACACACGGTAGGCACACTCAAAAGCGGCCATCGCGGCGCACACACGTTCCGAAGCGCTTATTTTTCAGAGCGCAAAGACTGCCCTCTGAGATAAAAGTAGTTCAACTTCTGGAACGCAGCAACATGCACTACATCTCATGTGACGAGGAACAACCAATCACAGTCAGCAGATATCTTTTCTTTCTTCCCTAAAATATCAGATTACGGTAAATTTATGAAGGAGAAGTTAATCATTTTAGTGCAGGGCCACGTAGAGCTTTACGATTTGTCCCACGGACTATTTTACCTGCTTCACCTTTTCCGTCCGAGGACGTCACAACATCGTAATAGATAACGAGCAGTAAAGCTACTGTGAAGGATTTACGGTGCCGGAAATCCATTTATCTTTGTTTTGAATGAGTTTAGTCAGTGAGGCTTACCGCTAAATTATCGCAACTTCATCATCATCGCCATCCCAAGCACCTTGGATAAAAGGATGAAAGAGACACGGCTGACGTTATCCACGCGTTAGAGCTATAAAAAAAAAAATGTCTGCTAGGCGATAGGGTAATTTATGCAGTGTAAAATGCCATAGGCTTAAGCTAATAGTGACTAGCGCCCCCATGCACTGCGACGGGACTCAGGTGGTTGAGTATAAAATGTAAAAAAAACAAGGCTACACGCTAAGTATTCTAGTGAGAGACACTGAGTAAACAACAGAACTGTTTGTTTCCAAGAAAACTCCACAGGGCATCTTTAACCAGCTCTTTACATAATACTCTGAGAACAACAACACAAACCACAGCAGCAGAATATTTCTATAGACACACCTAATATCATACAACTAGTGTCGATCAGGACAGCAGAGGGAGGCACGACTTAGCTGAACCACGGGTTACAAAACTGTTACTTTCTAAAAATGCATGTAATTAACTTTTAATAATTAAACATAGCAGATAAAAAAAAAAGGCTTAAGGTGAGCTGCTGCAACATTCAGAGATTAATATCTGTTTGTTTTCTGTTAATCTGTTTAAGATTTACAAATGAAAACAAGCAAACTCTCATTATCTCATTGTTTTCTAACCACATACGGACCGAACAGAAGTTCACTGCCTCTCATTTGGAAACATGCAGAGTCGTCTGGTTCCGTCCCCAGCGAGGGAGGATTTATCAGCTGACGTGTGTTGGCTCGCAGACCTTGAATTAGCTTGTGAATTCATCAGATAATGAGAGAAGCCCAGATGCCGTGTTCTCAGGCAAGCCGCTCAGTGAGAGTCTCATACTGAGTCAACACTGCTGAGGCCGCCTTAAGTGTTGGGAAACAAAGCTCCAGTATCTCCTGTCCTGGAGCCAGGCGGAGCCACGCTGCAGAGTACACATGTGTGCTCACTGCTGAAATTTCCCACTGAATCATCGAAGAAACAAAAAGTCACTGCTACAGCTTGTGTACTAGAACTAGAACTTGTGCTACTACAGAACCAATAGTAAAACAAGACTCAGTCAAAAGCGAGTATATGTCTGTGAATTTGTGGCTAAATTGTTCCACAAATAGTCAGTTGTCATGTCTATAATGTTAAAGCCAGCGCTACATGTCCACCATGTCCGGCGAGGACACTAAGGGGACGTGCTGCTCCACTCGCCTAGTTTGACAGCATGGTTCAAGTTTCGTGAGCCGGACGCGTCACGCTGGACGAGCTATTTTGCATAAAGTTGAGATTTTTCAACTTTATGCAAATACAGACTTCCTCCAACTCGCCACAACACTCCCACCACGCACTGGGCGGCTGCTTCTCCTCTGCTTCCCATAGGAAATGAATGGAAAGCGTTGAGACGCCCTCCGTCACTGGATCTGGTGAAAATTTGCCGATAGAGGAGCGCACTGGCGCAGGTGAGTGAAACCACCGACACACACCCCTGAAAACGTAAAGAAAGAACTGTTCCCCGCATTTTCGTTTTGAAAGAGCAAAGGCCAGTGAAGAAACTCAAACACACTGTTGAGCAACACGACTTCATCTCCACCATGGAGCCTAGAGAGAGGACTCAGCAATGGGTGCTACTATAGAACCAATTTTATAACAAACGACGGGATGGATGTTTACTGACATTTAAAACAAGCTGTCGGCTTCTCAAAGAGTCTAAAAAGAGAGAGCTTAAGTAAAGGAGCGAGAGCGGCAATCAAGACAACAAAGCGAGGGAACGACGACAACAAATCAAAAATGTGCTATTTCTTCTCACTGCAGTTACTTTCTAAAGAATAAATACATCACCTCAAGGTGCTCTGGAAGTTTCAGTCTACTTTTAAGCTATTTAAACTATTCATTCAGACATCAGTTACATGCAACAGTAAATACAACAGGATGACTGCATTATTGTTGTTTACTCAACTGCGACTCAAATGCCGTCATCTTTAATCCATCACCCGTCTACAGGTCGTGAGATGTGGTGGAAATGGAAACAGCCATAAGAAATGGGACTTTCAGCCCCTCAGTTTCTGTAGCTCAGTAGTTCCTGGAAATTTCTGTAATATGAATAAAAAAACAAACCCTGCTAACCCTGTAGTGATCCGCCAGCTTCAGAGAGTGGACGAATCATATCCCAGCTGAGCTCGTCTTTAGAAACCACATTCATTATTCCACACTTTGTCAGGAGGCTGCAGCCAGAACTCCTGATGGCCTGAGGTCCATACAGCCGGAGGACCAACTGTCTGATCTGAGATAAACCCACTAAGAATTTCAAATGCCTTTTGTTTTTTATTTGTAAGACTCACTGTTTGTTGACTACGCACGCTCTCCTCAGAGTCCTCTGCTGCTGACCAGGGGCAATAAACTGCATGTTTGGGCTGCAAACACCTCTGGCTCTGTCAGTCAGAGTGAACATTTGCTTAAATACATATTTACACATTTTTATACTAGATATTCTGCAGTTTTGTCTTCTTCTTCTGCAACCAGAAATGTATTGTATATGTGATTCTGTCAGAGCTGCAGCGGCTGCAGCCATCATTCATTCCTTTACTCGACAATATAAACATACCAAGGTGGAATGGCTGCAGGGATAAAGTGGGGAGGAATGTGAGGAATGCCGAGCTCCAAATGAAATCATGCATTATTCAAGTGAAGGACGAGCAGAAAAGGAAAAACGTGTCATTCTTTTGACGACAAAGAGGAGGTTAGAGATCATGTTAAACTGTCATTGTGAGCTTTTTATTTGGAAATTCATTGGGCTGCTCTGGTTGTTGCCAGTCTTGTCACGAACCTGACAACAATGGCATTACACTAACACTCCTGTCCCCCTGCCCCATCACCCATCCACACACACACACACACACACACTCCCTTTGCTTTCTTCAACAAGACTATAGTCTACACTCAGCAGTCATGCTAGCAGACACACCAGACAACAGAACTAATGGATGAGTGATACTCTGCTGTTCTTTAACAGGAAAGTGACATTAGTCCTGAAGGAGGCACCAGTCAGAGTAGCCTGGTCCCAGACCTCTGAATCACCACCCACAGCTCCGATTTGTTCAGTGATTAAAATACGACAATGAAAAAATAGTGCTGTTTGTGCCGTTAAGAGAAGCGATTTATAGGTGCAACTCCAAGGTAAGACACACTTACATACACACACCAGTGGGCAACATCTGTTTCTGAAAAGTGAAGCCAACGTGGAAGTGCCTTAAACTTGCATTCTTTCTAATAGCCAGCAGGGGGCGACTCCTCTGGTTGCAAAAAGAAGTCTGATTGTATAGAAGTCTGTGAGAAAATGAGCCTACTTCTCACTTGATTTATTACCTCAGTAAACATTGTAAACATGAGTTTATGGTCTGAATTGCTAGTTACCTCCTAGTTTGTTGGTTTGTCCGTCTAGAGGATAACTCCAAAAGTCCGCGATGGATTTGAAAGAAATTTTTTGGAGGGTTGGGGTGTGGCACAGTGAACAATCCACTAGATTTTGGTGGCGAGTCCACTTCTAGTTTCAAGTCTTCTTCAATACAGCGCAATGTTCATTTAGTAAATTATGGTCAAATTTAGAGTCAAACAGACCATAAAGCAAGGGATGCTTTAGGGCGGGGCTACCTTGTGATTGACAGGTCGCTACCACGGCGTTGTCCGATCTGGGAGTTGTCCGTGTTTTCGTCTTACAACTTTAACCCTTTCACAGTTTGTTTTCAGTTCATGAAAGTTAATCATAATCTTTTTTGGTCGCCTGAAAACGTCTAATTCAGCGTTCGGTTGTACTTAGCTCCACCCTCTTGTGTCACTTCTCGGACTCGAGGCTTCAAAACGTCAGCTCACAAACCAATGGGTGATGTCACGGTGACTACGTCGACTTCTTATATACAGTCTATCCATTCAAATTTCCATCTGCAATAAAGTTGTTCATAAAACTACAACTGCAGTTTTGACCCGTTAAGACTGCTTCTCCTTCTCCATGCACCTTGCAAATATGTGAAGTTGTGCCAGAAACCTCAAACTACTACTCTGGACCAAACCAACAGACTGACTGGCATACAGCTCAGCTAGCAGAGAAACATTCACATTGTCATCAGTGCTCCTCGTCACGGAGCAATCAGTTCAAAAACAGATGCAAAACAAAAGTGATAAGGCAGCAGTGAACTCATTCTGAGCTCTAGCTCATGCCGAGCGTGAAGGAAGGGGGCGGTGAGGAAAGACCGAGCACCAGGATGACTCACGCCTGGTATAAATGGCTGGCTTCAGTCCCTGACAAGTAAAGCTGACAAGGGTGGCCCTGGGCTGAGGTCGGGACGAGGGGGGTGGTGGTGGGGGGGGTACCAGCTGCCCGTCTGATGCCAACTACAGCCGTGCCCTCCGTGTCGTAACTTGTGCCGTAATCAGCTGGAACTGAGCTTCAGCGACACCAGAAGACGCACGTTCACCCCTAGAGGGGAGGAGGCGCTTATCTGGAATCACATGCATTCATTGAAACAATGGAGTCTATTCAGGACAAGCTGTAACCCAACATCGGGTCCTCAACGATTCAGGGGATGAAGTAGGTTTTGCTCAGAAAAACGTCTAGAAACTATTTTCCACAAACAGATTAATGAGCTGAAGTCAAACTTCTCAAAGACCTGCAGTTACAGTTACAACATTATCATCATTACTGTGAATCAAATCTACATTGCAATCAACCATGATGGTATTGAGGGAGTGTTTATAGAGTGGTTATTAGACATGTCTGAAAGAAGGGAGTGCAACCTGGACTGAGAAAGAGAGCAATCTGCTAAAGGGAAAACTAGATATGATCTCCGAGTGTGAAGCAACAGATATTGCAAGTAATGATGGACAAGATAAGATCTATACAAAACTCTTTAATCAAGAAAGTTGCTGTTGAAGGTGCTGTTGCTAAGGATGTTTGGGCACTGGAAAACTTAAATTCTGAAATTTCTTAGAGCCTTTAAGGCAGAACCTTTTTTATTTGAAGGGATTTATTGTCAGCAAATCCCATGAAAACACCCAAAACCAACAGTGAATACATCTACTAACAAGTATTTTGTGTGTATCAAAGCCGGATATATCTTCTTCCTCTGTGTCACAGAGCTCCACTGTTGTATAAAAAATATTAAAAACAACATCAATGAGTCACACTGTTGCACTGGATGACATTACCATGAACACATTTTTGACTCAATACTACATACACCGTCCTGCTGCACTAATACTCACTAGAGCACCAAATACGGATTAATACGCTGCTGAAAATAGTCCCCAACAAATGCACTATTTCCTCCTTGGTTTTCTTTAATAAACACTACAGTGACCAGCTGTTTTGGGAAAATTACTGAGCCTTATTAACAATGAAACTAGATATTTGTGTTTTTAAAGATCTTCAGTAGGACCCAATGGGCTGTCACAATATCAGATTTTCACTACACGATTATCGTGGCCAAAATAACTATTGATAACGATATTATTGCTATATCTATAGAAAATGTAATAATATCAGTCAAATTAATCTTTAACGTTATTTATTGTGCGCTTTGTCTCTTTTTTGGTAAATGAATCAGACTCAAAATGCGAGGGAGGTGGAGAGAGAGCCTGTCACCATCATACATGTATTATTAACATGATATCAGTATTTCATTTTTAAATATCAAGGGTATCGCCAATACCGGTATATCATGACACCCTAGTAGGAACCAATGGGCTTGGAGCTGACAGCGACAGACAGGAAGTCAGAAAGTATTGAGAGACGGTGTTGTGTTGTTGGTGTTACACCTCTTCCTAACATGCAGTGACTGAGCGAACTCTGCTGAATTGAGCGCAAAAAACTATCCAGATATACTACGAGCGATGTCACTATCTATTACGCAGAGAGAGAGATATTGATTGACTGTCAGCGTCGATTTTGATCGGTGAAAATAGGTTGGAGGTGCCCAAAATTTTGCATAAAATAGAGCTAGGGCGACATCTTAATTGGGAAAAACTGAAACAATTTTGATGTTCGCTCGCTCGTTCGTATCGCGCCCAATTAGGAAGAGATGTTAGGTCTTTTCATGGGATTTTTGGATAGCAAGAAAAATATAGAATAACACACCCTTATCCTTTCAGTTGAACCTGTTTCTTAAAGGAATAGTTATTTGCTTTCTTGCCTGGAGTCAGATGAGAAGATTAATACTGCTCTCATATCTGTTCTTTAAATATGAAGCTGGAGCCTTCAGAGGAAGACTGTGAGATGTGACTGAAAGCTCTGGGGGAAAAAGACAGAAAAGCCAGTCTGTGGATACTGTAGGACTCGTCTAATGTATACCACAGTTAGAACATAATAGGAGGCAGCAGCATTTAATCAATCTAGGCCATCACAAAGCCTATTTAGTCTGTGGTGCCATTAATTATTTCAAGCTACATGATTAAATGTATATATGAAACCCCGCATATGTAATCATTGCTCGTGTAATTGTTTTTTAATTAAAATATAAATGAATCATTAGATATAACAAGCATGAAAACGCCTACATTAAGGTTTTTCTCTTATTTTATATCCACCATTCCTCCTCTCGGCGTTCCTCAGCACTCAGTGTTTGTGTTCAGTCGTACTTTGGCTTCTTGTATGTGGACATGTAGACTAGAATGAGTCACGGTCAAACTGTCTAGTGCAGCGCTCTGGAAACATATTTCACTGACTGCTGCTGCTGGAGCAGCGTGAGACACTGAGACATGTATCATTCAAAATGAAGATTACATCAAGAGTCAATAACAGTCTGTGGTTATGAGTAAAATCAAATCTACGAGGAACTGACTACTGTTGTTTATCATGCTGGGAAATCACCCAGTTTATCTGCCGTGTTGTTTGTGCCGCAGCAGAAGGTTTCACATCCTCTTTACATATCCAACTAACTTGGATACACTTATATTAGACTAATATTAGTTTGGACTACTACAAATCACAAACACTTTTACTTTTACTTTTTTTGTATTTTTGGAAATCTGCATTCCTCCAGACGACCATCGGTTTCCATTTAATTCAGTATAATATAAAAATATGAATGACAGATATCACAGACACTGTTAAAGTTATATAACATCGTTATGTGTCATAGCACAAAGCAAACTTTTCTAAACAAACTTCAAAGAATATTACTTTATTTTACAAACTATGTGCATGTTGGTGCATGTCAGTCAAATGCTGCGTCTCAATTTGCGTACTTCCGTAGTTACACTACGCTATTTTGAGTGCATAAGTGCGTTCACACTGAGTAGTACGGCAAAATGCAGTGGACTCTAAGTACCCGGATGTTTGTTCTCAAAACGGTCAAAACATTGAGTGTAGAACGCTGGACACTTTTCACCCTCAACGGTCGCCATCTTTGCTACGTAGCGGAAGAGAAGGGGCCACCATCCTATTTCAAACTTGTGAAAATGCCGGTCGAGGAAGCTGCAGCGCTTGCAATTGAAATGGCAAACCCTGTCGAAATTCACGAACAATGCAAGTAGTGTGCACAGTGTACTACATGGAAGTGTGCAAACGGAAGTATCCGATTTGAAACACAGCACCGGTGTGTGTGTGCCCCACTGGCTAACAGCTGTCGCTCCGCACTGTGCTCATCCAGTGGTTGCCGCTGATAACGCTGTCCCGACAAACAGCGTCGTCGCGTAAGCGTAGCGCCCACCCTCCGGTCCTCCCGCCCAGGTAAACACTGTTCGTGCTGTTAGCACCGTTAGCTGCCTGTTCAGTCGCCATAATGAGAGCTGTTTGGAGGAAATCCCTCCTTTAACTTGTAGTTCTGTACATCATTCCAAAGAACAAATTAAGTGGCTAAATGAAAAGTCAGGAGGATCACCAATGTTATTACAGTTCATCCTGAGGAGAGGAACCAAATTTCATGACAATCGATCTAATATTTATTTCAGTCCGGACCAAAGTGGTGGACCGAATAAGACTACCAGCATCCAGCACGGCTACAAATATGAATTCAGTATTTGGTCAAAGGGCAGAAAGACTCAAACAAAGCAGGAACTCTCAGCAATGGAAATGATGGTCAAAACTATGACATGAGTCAAGATTATTAAAAAAAATAACCCTCACAGTTTTCCTTTAAAAGGAGCCTGAAGATAGGAGCAGACCCAGCATGTTGCTGTGAGATATTGACTAAACCACTTAACGCGGTATGTGTGGAGAGCAGCAGGTCGGCTTAGAGAATAAAAAGAACAAATCAAGACTCGACCTCAGCATGTTAACAGCTTTTCTGCCCACTACTGCGGAGAAACGCACGGCAGGAAGAAGAATTAGAAAAGATGAGAAACAAATATTCTCATTTTCAACTTCACAATTATGACAACATAAATCCAAATTATGATTTAAGATGATGCTTCATGGTACCAGTTTACCAGGAATAGTTTGACAAGTTGGAAGAGACACTTATTCGCTTTCTTGCAAAGATCAATATCACTCTCATATCTGTCCGTTCGATATGAAGCTGCAGCCAGCAGCTGGTTAGCTTAGCTTAGCATAAAGACTGGAAACAGGGGGAAACAGCTAGCCTGGCTCTGTCCAAAGGTAACAAAAACCCGCCTCCGAGCATCTCTAAATGTTGCATCTCATTAGTTTAATGCGTACAAAAACAATTAGCCATTTTACAGGAGGTTATGTGTGGGAGTGGGACTATTTCTTGGCCGAGGAGCAGCAACAACTGGAGTCTTGTTGTCATAGTGAGGTTGCCAGGCAACCAGAGACTCCAGAAAGTCACTGCTCTCGGCAAAGAAGTAGTCCCCAAAATACTTCAATTACACCTAACCATGGGTTAAAACGATTATAAACACACTAAGTCATTATTATTAGTCATTAAGTGGAGCCTGACGGATATATCAGCAGTCCGTTATTATGTTTTCTTTTCTTAATTTTTAATAATTTTCTTACTATAAATGAATCAAAACTGTATGTATATTTAAATTTTTTCTATTTAATCTATTTTAAACATTTTTATTTTCATCTTCATTGAATTTTTTATATTATTCTGATGCATCTCTTTGCCTCATGTAAAGTACCTTGAGTTAGCTATTTAAGGTACAACACAAATAAACATGCCTCACCTTAAATTAAATATTTTCTTCAATACTTCTCATATTATTGTTGTGTTTTTTTTATAGTTTTGCAATGCAATGTTATTTTTCATCTTTGACGGTTAAATTTAGCCTATTGCTTTACTGTAATAAAATATAAAACCTCAGTAGATGTTGTTGTCACAGCTCTTTAATAACCCAAGCTGAGGGACACTTGACAAAAATATATATTTTTTTATTCTTTTGTTGACATATTAGAACCTAAAATCAACTTTTTATCATTTTAATTTATTATCCATTAATCTACAGATTATTTCTGTGATTAAATTAATCCATAAAATATCAGAAAACTGTGAAAAATGCCCAGAAAAGTTTCCCAGAGTCCAGGGTGATGTCTTCAAATGTCCAAAAACTCAAATATATTTCATATAATATCATACAAATCTAATAAAAGCAGCACATATTCACATTTGAGGAGCTGAAACCAGATATTTTCTGTAATTTTGCATTCAAAAAACTATCAAAAATGTTGCCAATTAATTTCTGTTAATTAACTATCATCTCAGCTCTAATTTCCATCCCTCCTCCTCCTCTTCTTCTTCTATGTATTTATTTTTGACTGCTGCCTCCCATGCACAGTTGAGACTGACATGGGTCTTCATGGGCAGTCTGAAAACCTCTGTGATCCGGGTTTCATGCAAAAACATGAAGCCAGTAAGATGATAAAGATGATGAAGTCAAAAAAATCCTCAGTTTTAGTGGTTTTAGCTGGTTAATGCCACCATGGCAACCAGTGTCACCCACAGTGCACCGTGTGCAGCATGTCTGCAGCATTAACCAGCTTATAACGCAGCTATACAGCTGATTATCTCACATCTATTACAGCTGTGCAATTTAGCCTTTAGTTTTTTACCTTTAAACTTGAAACAATGTATTTAAAAAAACACTTTTGATGACATTAATGTAACAAACAGTCGCTACTGTAGTTTTAACATCCAGTTACAAAGAGAGGCTTAAAAAACGGTCCAAGAAACGACGAGAGGGGAAAAAAAGAAGACATGGAGATTAATAAAAGTCTGGAAACATTCAGCACTTTAGAAGACAGTCGGAAAATCCAAAAGCTGAGCAGTTTATAGTCGATTAATTGTTGTTTTCTCACCTAAATATCCACATAAATCTGCTCCACTTTAGCTTTAGTGAAAAGTTGCAGCTCGTTCTTGATGAAATCCTCCAGCTGGAGAAGCTCAAACATGTTTATTCTCACACCGAGAACTCTCAGAAACATACACAGAAGAAGAATAAAGACGAGGAGATAATGTGAGCTTACCTGGCAGAGGAGAAGTCTGGTTTTAGTCCCATGAAAAACAAAAAGCGAGGCTCAGTTTTCCTCGTCGAGCTCTCCCGGTGGTGGTGGTGAAGGTGGCGGAGCTGGATGTGTGTGAGAGCGGATCCACCAAGGTCTCTCTCTCCTCCTCTCCTGGAGGAAAGCAGCAGAGCTCCGGCTGATGTCACCGGGACAGGGAGGGGCCTCAGCGAGGACACATCTCCATGAGGACATGATGTCACTGGTTCAAACTGCTCAGATGTATAGTTTATAAACAGTAGCATTTGTTTTATTATAAGGGAGTGGTGTTAAAGGATTTGTGGAGAAAAAGACCCTCAAACAAGGAAACAGCTCCCCCCAAAAAACTACAACAAGAAGCCTGCACAATAATAATACTTTGTGTTTAAACTTAAAGGTCCCATATCGTGCTAATTTTCAGGTTCCTACTTGTATTTTGTGTTTCTACTAGAACATGTTTACATGCTGTAATGTTAAAAAAAAAACTTTATTTTCCTCATACTGTCTGCCTGAATATACCTGTATTCACCCTCTGTCTGAAACGCTCAGTTTTAGTGCATTTCAACGGAATTGCGTTGCTAGGCAACAGTTTGGGTCCATGTTCACTTCCTGTCAGCTGATGTTATTCGTATACACTGAAACAGGAGATAAACTGGGACACTTTTAGTATGTTTACGTTTAAAACCGTGTAATGGTCTAAATATTGTATATTTGTGACATCACAAATGGACAGAAATCCTAACGGCTTGTTTCAAACGCACAATTTCGAAATACGGGCTGTGTGTATTTCTCCGTATATTGAGCGTTTTGATAGTTTAACAGTATTTATATCGCACTTAAACCTGCTTTATAATATAACAGACATGAAAATCTCACTTTTTACAATATGGGACCTTTAAATGTTTTTCATGCTCTGCTTGGAGTATGAACTCATGATTTTGTATGTCTTATTATTTTTTTTGTGTTTGTCACATCTGTATCTTCTAATTATTTTGTTGTTGTTTTATTTAATGTTTTGTCTAAATTGTGCTTATATTATTACTAGAGTGAAGATACTGGTATCATAATGAATCCATTGGTACCACTCATGTCGCACTAGCTTCTCACAAAGGAATATTAAATAACGCTTCAAACTTACACTGAAGTTTTGGCGAGGAAAAACTTGCATGGCCATTTTCAAAGGGGTCCCTTGACCTCTGACCTCAAGATATGTGAATGAAAATGGGTTCTATGGGTACCCAGGAGTCTCCCCTTTACAGACATGCCCTCTTTATGATAGAAAATGTTTTTGTTTGTGAATTGGGTAACATTGGGATACCTGCAGTTATATATGTAGGTAAGCAGGTATAGGACCAGCATGCAGCTTGGTGCGCCTACGTTTTTTTACCAGAGCAAGAGAGGCAGCGATGGCCATGACTTCTTTGTTCTTTCATTTGCTTGTTTGTTTGTGGAGACATAAATCATAAGAAACACAAAATGAATAATGCATGAATACTGGATTCTCTCACCTTTGTATACCACATACCCATGTGGCCCCTTTGATTTTTCTAACAAAGGACTAATACACATTGGACTAAACTAGCTAACTGTATATAAAGTAGTTAAAAGTAGCTCCACCTGGAGCAGCTACAACAGTAAAATGCTGCTCTAACATCGATGCATCATTATTAGTATTAGTATTAACTATCTAATATATAATAATAAATCAGCCACATGGCCAAGTTTGCTGCAGAAGGAGTAATTTTACTTTTGATACTTTCAATACATTTATTGATAATACTTCTGTACTTTTTCTTAAATGGGATTTTGAATGTAGGACTTAAACTTGTAATGGAGTATTTTTACATTAATGTATAGGTACTTTTACTTAAGTAAAGGATCTGAATACTTCCACCACTTGCTGCACAGTTTATGTAGGCCTATATAACAATATATAATCACTAATATGATTATAACAATTATAATATCAGAGGCCATCAGTGGTAGAAAGTAATAGTACTCAAGTCCACTTAAGTATAACTTTGAGGCTTTACTTGAGGGCTTTCATTTTATGTTAATATTTTTCTCCTTTAAATTTAGAGGGGACAGTTGTACTTTTTACTTCACTACATATTTACGTAATTATCATTTTGCAGATTATGATTTTACATAAAATATAATAAAACTGACATGCTGATATACAAATTCATAAGCTAGAAACTACATACATAGATCACAAACAACAGGTTTTCACCAGAGAATATATTTGTCTAATAAAAAAAACACAGCAGCTCTTTCATGTTTTATGCAAAACCACCACCTGTGTAGCCCCATTATCCCGGAGGAGTGACGGGTCATGGAAATGTCACCGTCTATGATTGTTATTAGGAACACAATGAGCAACAGTAGACCTCTCATGTTCACCAATAAACTGAAAATATTGTAAAAATTGAATTTCACAGAAGTCGGGCATTAAAAAATAAGCTGATATGAGTAGAGACGTGAGAACGACTGAGAGTAAAGTGTCTGACAGAATAATTTATGAGCCGCAGTGGAAAGTTCAGAAACAGAAGATCACACTTTGATTGAATCTCCACAGAGACGAAACATCAGAAATAAGATTTCTTCATCCCTCCGTGATGGTAGAGATATTTCTAATAGTCTCTTATAGCCTGTTGAAATAGAATTTTTTTCTCTTTTGCTGAATTATTTTTAAACTGTCTATCACTGAGATGTAGCACGTCACATGTGTTTACACTGTTTGTCATCACAAGCAAATAATTATTAATAAATAGTCACTGCTGTTTGTCCACAGATATAATTTACTTTGAGCTCCACCGAGGAGGTTATGTTTTCGGTTTGGTTTGTCAGCAGCATTACGGAAAAACTACTGGCTTGATTTTCATGAAACTTCGTGGCAATGTGTAGCATGGGCCAAGGAAGAACGTATTCAATTTTGGAAGCAAATCCAAATCACAGGGCGGATACACACATTATTTTTCACCTATGGAAACGGCCTTGGTGAGGTGAAGGTTCGCGCTCTCTGAGTGCCCTTCTAGTTACTGTTGTGGCAACACGTTCCCATCCCAGCTCGTCATATACTGACGCTTTGTCAGACCCCTTGGCATCACTCTTTTCTCTCACAGTAAACACGTGCTTAATGTTGTGATGTAAACAAAAACACGTGCTTAGCTTCAGGCAATAAAACCACTTAGTTCGGTTTAGGAAAAAAACGACATGGTTGGGCTTAAAACTACTACGTTTGTACAGTGAAAATGACACTGAACGTTGTGAACACGGAACAGGAACGAACAACTGATTGTAACGTAACGCACGGGACACGAACAGCGGTCTCCTGGATGAAAGCCCTGTGTTTGTTGGACCCATCAACTTCCCCTTTTCGCTCTTTAAACTACGCACTTTTCCTGAGCGTTTAATATTGACGCAGATGGGTTTCCATTGTCGTTAATGGAAAGCCTGCTGCGTCTCTGATAGATGCCGATTTTGGGATTATTTGTGGTGTCAGCTCATTCACAACAACTCAAAAAAACACTTTTTTATATAAATTAGTTTATTGCAGGAGCGCAGGAGTAAACATACATTTAAACTTGTTTTACATATGTTGTTCACACTTATATCATTACGTAAAATTGATAGTAAATTAGAAAAAATGGAGAAATAAAGAAAATAATAACTGGACTAAAAGCACGGAAAAGATTAAAGGACAAAACAAAAACTCCACTTTATGGTGTCCAAGGACAGATCTCCAGTCACAATGAGCAGAGTTGAATTTTGAATGCAGCATTCAACTGTCTTTTAAAACACACCAAGTTTAATTTAGAAATGAGTATACCAGAGCCCTGTACCACGGGGTCATTCAAATCAAAAGGACTCAACAGGAATGTGCTCCATGAACCTGCCTGTTAGATTATGAGATTAAGTACCTTGTGGGAAAACTAGAGGGGAAGCTCATGGACAGCCAAAATGGAAATGGTTCGTCCTCTGGGGAGCAGCAATGTGTTTGGTAAATTTCATGGTAATCTGCCCAGGGCTCTTGTGTGTGAATGGCCGGAGCAAAAATCAGGGAGGCACCAAAATGATTAGGATTCATCCTCTGGTGACCATGCTCATCCTCAGAAAATTCAATGGAAATCCAGCCCATCCTTTTGCAGAACCAATGTGTTGAACTGACATCACCATCCTCGCCACTGGTGGAACAACAAGACTGAGCTCAATGGTCCATGCTAGCGACTTTGTGAAGCTGTACTTTTGAGCTTAATGCTAACATCAGCATGCTAACACCACTGAAACTGGTTAATTAAGTAACCCCTTGATGCTTTGTGTTGCGTTAGGTGGAGGAATGATGGATGGGAGGTCTACGTCTATTCTGCCATTTATTGTCTGGCTAGGAACCAAATATATAATCAATCCAATAGTGGTTGAGATATTTCAGTCTGGACTAAAGTGATGGACAAATCGACGTTGCCCTCTCTCGATCAACGCCGTTAGCGTGGCTAAAAAACAAAAGAAAAACAGTAGAATCAGAATGATTGATTTGTTTATGTATCGTCATCATCAAGCCCTTCAATCAGTGTGATGGATGACGAGGTGGAGACGTAGGGAGTGATCGACTCCGAGGCTCCTGTCTGCAATAAATCAGAGTGTTTCCAACCTGACAGACAGACAAGCTGCCACATCACATCCATACAACTAGATTACATTACAGACAGCTAATATACTGTACACTGTATAATAACTCAGAACACCTAACAGATTGTTTTATGTTCCTTAAAAGTGAGCAATCTTCCACCTCCACAAACCCAGAAACAAAAAAAACACATGTATTCACAGTAAACAGCCTGAACAAAAAAAGCTCTTCATTTATATTCAGCTGAAGACATCAGCCTTGATAAAATACACTGGCTTTTATGTATTTATAAAAAAGAAAGATGTGTGATGTAATATAAAGGCTTGAAGGCAGATTGAAGACAGGTTGCAAATACGTGTGGTTTCATAATACGTGTCTGCAAATAGAACAAATGGAGCCGTCATTGCAGAATATTCCAGCACATATTATAGATCCGGTGAAAAGCCGTCTTCGGACAAAATACACTGATGGCTTCTGGGTAGACTTTGTTTAATTCACAACATTAAGCTTGTGTTTACTGCGAGAGAAGGAGTCTCGCCGAGGGGTCTGACAAAGCGTCAGTATGTGACGAGTTGGGATGAGAACGTGTTGGGTGTTCATGTCGAAGTGTTGTCGAGTTATTTTCAAGTCACATTAGTGACATTTGTGATGTGTTTTCCGTACTTATGTTACGTTGTTAACGTACATATTTTACTTAGTTTACATACTTATTTTAAGGAAAACCATGATGTTTTTTTCTAAACCTAACTAAGTGGTTTTGTTGCCTAAACCTAACCGTTAAATGACACGCAAAAAGCCCAAAATGCGTTATCATGACACGTGGGATGTCCTTAAAATGTCGTGCTATTTATACGCCTTCCCATGAGATCAGGTTGGTATACCATAATACACTGTAACCTGTTCTGAAAAGTACACATTTATTAACCATACAAAATGAAGATTTCTCTTCATTATTCCAGGGATGTCCATGCAAAATGTCAAAATTGTGGCGCACTGATCAGACTGGTCTGTTGTTCGGAGGTTCCCATCCTCCTATCAACACCAACTGAATAGCTCTGGAATGAACTGTGTTACAATTTCAATCTTTCCAGAACCCCAAAAAGCCACAATAACAATCTGAAACAGGATTTGTACTATTGTTTGTACATATGGAGACACAATATCCCTCACATAAACTACATGAAGCTGTGTCTACAGGATAATTCCGGTGTTATCTTTAAAATAAAATGAGCTGGATGGGAAACGTGCAGAGTCAGAGAGTACATTGTGTAATCCACAGTGTGTCTGATGGCACAAACACACTGTCTATTATGAGCAAATGAAACCATAGTTTAGCCCAGTTAAGCATAATAAAGCATGACTCAGCTCCCAGTCTGCAGGAGATGTCAGTTCCAGCTGTTCCTCTGAAAGAAATGCTGGAAGTAGTGAAACAAAGGAGGGAACACCAACCTCTGAGCAGCTATTGACACTTTGTTTTCCTCAACTTCCCACCACTGTTAAATCCTTCTCCATTTCCTCAGGAGAAGCTGACTTCTCTCCACCTTTTCTAAAGGTGTCACCAGTACAGAGCGTTCAAAGTGTTTTCTTATATCATCAGTTCATATTAACTGTGAGGTTTATTTAGCCAGGAACTAATGTTTGTGGTGATGGATGGGTGTGGAAGTGTTTGCTTTGAAAACTTGGCATCCCACATTCACATCCTGGCTCATTATACACAATGTTGACAGTTTATAATGTTACCATGACTACCATCTTTCACTTAACGCAAATGAAATGGGCTCAGCTGCTCTAAAGATTAAGTACTATACCAGCGTGTCCGTGAGCTTTAGCTCTTTAACGACACACATATTCACCGACTGTGTTCAAAGGCTGTCTACAGTTTGACGTTTTTAGATGTATTTTCCTACAGTTCCAGGCAGCTGCTGGTTTCCACTCATTTATGTATGAAAATCTGTTAGCAGATAACTAAATCTCGTGTAATTCATCTTCAAGGCTGCATTCTTTTTGGCTGTGTTATTACGGATAACACAGAGCAGTTTAAAGGGGACCTATTATGCTTTTGTGCTTTTTCCCTTTCCTTTAGTGGAAGGTCTGCAAAGTTACAAAGCCCAAAGTCCACGCCAAAAGTTACTCTCCCCCAACAGAAACACTGCTCCTGAACCACCTGAAATGCATGGATTGAAGTCCTGCCTTTTCTTCTGTAACACGGTGATGTCATCAAGTAACACATTTGCATAACGGCTAGTTTGACACGCCCTCAAACAAAGCAGCGGAGTCCAAAGAGTTTGATTCACAACAGTGGGCCAGCCGACCACAACATTCAGTGTCATTTTTTAACCATGTGAATAACACAGATAAAAACTGCTTTGATACTCTGATGAAACCTATTAATCTAATTTCATATGAACATATTTTGTAGACCACACAGCTGGTATCTGGGTGTGACAGGATGATTTTCCCGGTAACACAGTAGTGTAAAATGTCCTTACACAGTAACATACATGGAGGTATTCTGGGACAGAGCCCCTCAGGGACATGGAGGAAGAATGAAAGGACCTACTTCAGCACTCTGTGAAAACTTTTGTGTAATAACTCAGGAACATTTCTGCATTGTGCTCCTGAAATATGTTGCTTGTGTTCCCCCTGCAGCAACAACTTCCATCCCCAGAATATAACCGACATCTCCAAATATGTTAACAACACAAAAAGGTAAATTTCGAAGGACAAAAGCTGCACAAATTAGACATCATCCTTAAACCTATATGTTATCTTTACAATATCATTTAATCTGTAGGCATATCTTGAAACTATTTTAAAAACTTGACATTTTTTTTTACTTTGAAAGCTTGCACATTTTATTTGCTTCGCTTTTTTCGCTTTGCTTTTTATTCCCTTCCAGAGCTGTGAGGCTTTCAAACTTTTATCAATATCTGTCAGGGGAAATGATTTTGCCTCTGGCTCATTGAGTTTCCAGGGTTCTAAGAATGTAAATAAAGCACAACAATAAATGGAGCTACTCCCATTAAGTTGAATTTATTGCATGAAAGATAAGAAAATTACCATAGAATTTAATTTGTGATTATCCGTTAGTCCCCTGCTAACAGCAGCAAACTCAATAATCAATCTGCTGAAGCACCTAATCAGAAAACAATCCCACGTCGTCGCAGATAATACTGAGATAGTCCTGATAAATAGAAATGATTCTTTTCCTCATTTAAATAAATAAGAACCTCATTAGAATTTCAGGAGAGTAATTATACAAGCACACAGGTTCAGAATCAAAAGACGAAGTACCACAGCTGCAGGACAGACGGAGTAAATATTCTGCCGGATCAAAGTGAGGAAAGACTTCGACAGTAACCCCGTGGTTGGGACGCTGTGTAAAAACTTTAATTGACGCGGGACTCCGCTGGCGAACTTCTCCTCAGTGAGTGTCGGCATGAAAGGAAATCTGCTGAAAACAACTTTAAATATTTAACAAGCAATCAGTCACACTGTTGTTGGAAAGAGGAAAAGTAAACACACTTTGAGCTTCCTGATCGCTCACAGCTCGCTGAGCAGCAGGCAAACACACAAACATGTTATCGGGAATATTTGGTTTCAAATCAACACTAATAGCTTGAATTAAGCTCAATTAAAGAGTCAGTCACAGGTTTAACACAGCTTTCTCACAGACCACATTCTGACTTGTCAAACACAGTCAAACAGTAACACCTGTCCAACTGCTGCAGAAAATGTCCGTACGGTAGCTGAGAAGTGTTGAACGAATGCAAAAGCCACAACACAAATACAACAATTTCATTGGCAACATTAATATTTCAGAACCCTTTACATCCTCTGTTTAATGCATTTCAAAAACTCCCTTCGGGATGACGATACAGGGTAACCACAGCAATGAGAAACATCTTTAAGAGATCTTATTTATTCTGTCCTCTGTCATCTTACTAGTCTATGAGAAATGAGCCTACTTCTCACTTGATTTATTACCTCAGTAAACATTGTAAACATGATTTTATGGTCTCAATCACTAGTTTCAAGTCTTCTTCAAAACAGCATGATGTTCATTTAGTAAATTATGGTCCCATTTAGAGTCAAATAGACCATAAAGCAGGGGATGCTTTAGGGCGTGGCTACCTTGTGATTGACAGGTCGCTACCACGGCGTTGTCCGGTCTGGGAGTTGTTCGTGTTTCTTACAACTTTAACCCTTTCACAGTGTGTTTTCAGTTCATGAAAGTTAATTATAACCTATTTGGTCGCCTAAAAATGTCTTATACCGTGTTCAGCTCCACCTTCTCGTGTCACTTCTGATTGCAAATGACCAATATGGCGACGAACAAAATGCTGAACTCTAGGTTTCAAAACGTCAGTCCACAAACCAACGGGTGACGTCGCGGCGACTACGTACACTTCTTATATACAGTCTATGGTCTGCTGTGAGAAAGGTATCAGCTGCAGCAATTTAAAAAGACAGAATCTTCCAGAGTTTGAAGGGTTTCCTTTTTAGTCATCACAGACCTCGAGTCCCGCTCCAGATCATCTTTGCTGTTTTCGTACTCTCTGGTAAACCATGTTGTACAAAATGATGAGATGAGCGCTTCCACCATGTTGGATTGTCTCTAAAAGGTCAGCGTGCACGAGACGTTGTCTCTATTGTCAGAGCTCATCACTCAGGCGTAAAATTACAACCTCACATTATTATGAGAATTATGATTACACGGTTTTTCAAAGGTCCGGCCGTGTCGTTGTCTCAGTGGAGCTTAGTTGTAATGCATGGAGTGATGTTGGCATTAACTGAAGCTTTTTAAAAATGCTTCCAGCAGTAGGCTACTGTAACATATCAAAAATACCAATTATGAACGCACATGCAGCTGCCAAGTGGTTGTGAAAGTCAGAGATAAGGACGAGGGCGAGGGGCTTAATATTTTAAAAACACTGATAATGGTTCTGAAAGATGGTGAAATCATCCAGACTCAAAGGCAAATAACCTTCAGTTGAAGTTAGGGAGGATACAGACGCAAAAAACATGTTCATTTTTCCCATCTAGGGAGTTAAGCCTCCAAAAATATCAATTTAAAGTTGAACACTGAGCTCAAGACACTGATATCTCTCTGTGTTATTGCTTAACACACATTGTGCCTAAAGCGAGGACCACCCGTACCACCAGATTTGTTCTCAAGTAACCCCGTCTCCTACAAAATCACGTTCCCGTTTAACTAAACAGCATTCGCAATTATGTTTCAGGAGAAACATATTTTCTCCCGGATTCCGGACGCAGTTTTGAACAGTTTTAAACCAACACAGTCTCACAGCAGTTCATGAAATAGTCACGCAATGTAATCTATTTGATTCGTGTACATAAACACAAATTTCCCTTTTTTTCGTGACACTCAGCACGACTTTCAACAGCGGATTTTTCGTGCTTTTTCCTACGAATGTCCAGAAACACGTGACGCACTTGTCAATTTCCGCTCCAGTCTTTTCAAAATAAAACAACTTAGTTAGGCTTAAGAATAGATTGACATAGTTAGGTTTAGGGAACAAAACTACTTCGTTATATACTTCCCGGTTCACAATTACATAGAGTACATAAGAATTGATTTTGTGCTGACCATCACGAAAAAAATGTGAAATTCGTGTTTATGTACACGAATCAATACATTACATTTTGAGACTATTTCATGAACTGCTGTGGGACTGGACTGTTTTAAACACATGGTTTACGTTGTAAATTGAAACAAAACAAAATCAAAAATTCTGCAAAACTACTTGGGTTAGGTTTAGTAGACTACGTTTGTTACATTATTAAATTACAAAAGTGAATTCAAATAAGTGAAGGTTGACTTTTAGTTTCACACGGGACACGAACAAGTCCTGTGTTTGTTTGATCCATCCACTACCCTGACCTCCATCCCTATGTGGACTTCCGTGGACTATCATTACAAACGTATTTGTGATACATCAAAAACAAACGTAATCCACGGCAAAATATGTTTCCCTCAAAACGTAATTCACAATGTAGTTTTATTGTATGGGAACATCATTTTTAGGAGACAAGTACCGGTGATTTAAGGTGATTATGATGATTTTAAAGTGATTTTCTCATACCTAACTAACGAAATTTTCCAGTGGTCCAGTAGACCTTTAGGCCCTTTTCACAGCAGCCATTTAGACATGTAATTTCAGGGTAAACAAAGGCGTAATTAATAACGTTAATTATGGCCCCGTTCTATTTAGATGGGCCAGGACCCTGGTATTGTGGATGCTGGCTCACTGGAATGGCTGTGACACACTAAATATAACAGGGCCATAATTAACGTTATTAATTAAACCTGTGTTTACCCTGAAATTACATGTCTAAATGGCTGCTGTGCTGTTGTACTGAGTCATGTAGTCTTTAAGTCTTTCTCTCAACAAAGAATCATAATTGAATTTGGAGTTTAAATATGATACAGAGATCAACTAATATTAAATATATAACTAAAAGAGACTTTGTGCAAAATAAATAAGTCTGTTCACCTGATCATTATCATCTTGGCTTGCCTATTTACAGAGACATTTTTTTAAATTTAATTTTTATTTGCATATTTCAGCACAACTTCTGCATTTCAGATGTTCTCTCACTCATACATCTGCTTCAGTGGATCATTTCCTGTTGCGCCAACACATCACCCGCTGTTGGCTTTAATATTATCCCGTCTGATTTCTCAATGACTGTCACGTCCACTTGACCCCATTTCATATTGGTCACGGACCACTTCTGCTTCAGAAAGACGGCATTTAGCATCTAATTTGGTGACACAATGCAGTGCTGCTGTAATGACATGTTGTTTACAGCTGCACTATTAGTATTCTCTAACACTACTGTCACTGCTACATTTGTTTGCTGATTTATGAAAGCAGGACTTGAAGCTCCACAGTGTCAAATTCTTCTTTTTTTACTCTTTTGGTGTCATTTTTCTGTGAAAGAAACGGACCGGAACCTGCAGTTTTAGTTTGCGTGGATTATGCAGATAACGAACAGCACACCTCCACATGAGCAGGTGGCATTCAGCAGGTTGAAACGAGCACTTTACGACTGACAGCTTTGTGCAGTTAAGAGAGTTCGGTGAGTCTGACTTGAAACACTCGTACTTTGTTCAAGGGCACTTCAGCAATTACAATAGAAGCTGCTCTCCTGAGGCTGCAGTACAATTATTTACAATCCCCTCTCTCTCTCTTTCTCTCTCTCTCTCTCTCTCTCTTTCTCACCCTCTCCTCTTTGAAGTCTTCCAGTTGTCTTTGTTTTGTTCTTTTTTTCATATTCTCACTTGTTTGCACCATGAACTCACCTCTGCTGTGGCTGATCAAGCATGCTGCTTCACTCCTCAACCAAGTGATTGATATTCTCTTCTCACCATCAGACAGACAAAAAAAAAAACCTGCTGCTTACAACCAAACATCCACCTGAAAGAGCAGCAACCATTTCTCTCGCTTGTCATGCAGTTTGAATCAACATCTTTCAGCAGTGGCAGCACATTAAAAAGCTCCTCACAGGAAGCACTATTCTATTCTGTATTTGTTGAGAACACAGCAACACAACATCCAGTTCACCCCCTTTGTTTGCTTTCCCCTTTCAGTAGCTTTGAGGTAAATACAAAAAATCATCTATGCTGTCTGACAGAATTATACATCAGCTTGTTCTTCTTCACTGACTCAATGTTCATCAAATATAAATATTCTGGATGTCTTGTGCATCATTTTATATGCATTTCCCCAAAACTCAGCCTGACACATTTGGTATTTTTAGAAACTTTGAGATCACTAGAATTTAAGTTGAACAATGTTTGCCAGCAGGCAGCATGCTGTGGTAAAATAAAGTGCAATAATATAATATGCAGTACTACATTCAAACTTCTTTTCTTATTTAAAGGGAGTGTTTTGAAGTGGGGTCGTTTGAGGTACTTATCCACAGTCAGTGTATTACCTACAGTAGATGACGGTCGGCGTGCCCCCGGTTTGGAGAAGCAGACAGGACAGTCCAGTCGCATGGCAGTTCGTGAAATAGTCACAAAATTGAACCTATTGATTCATGTACATAGACACAAATTTCTATTTTTTTTCGTGATGGTCAGCATGTAATCGATTCATATGTAATTGTAATCCACGTAATTGTGAACCGAGAAGTATAAAGAGCGGTGAACACCGCACAGGGAGGAGGTCGGGGTGGATGAGTGGGTCAAAAAAACACAGAACTTACACCCAGGGGACCGGCATTTGTGTCCCGTGTGAAACCTCGAGTTAAAGTTGATTTGTCGCGTAACTTCCGTACTTAAATTAGAGCATTTCCGGAGTTATTTTAACCCAAACGGCAATCTCTTCCTAAAACTAACTAAGTTGAATGCCTAAACCAAACCAAGTCAATCTTTTCCTAAACCTAACTAAGTCATTTTATTTTGAAAAGACTGGAGTGGAAATTGATAAGTGCGTCACTTGTTGCTGGACATTCGTAGGAAAACACATGAAGAATACGCTGTTGAAAGTCGTGCTGAGCATCACCAAAAAAGGGAAATTCATGTTGATGTACACAAATCAAACAGATTAAATTTCGTGACTATTTCACGAACTGCCGTGAGACTGTGTTGGACAGGAGTACCGACTCCGGAGCAAAGCAATACAGTGCTGTGGACGGCCACCTAAAAAAATTGATATCCCTTTAAATGTACGCTATATTTAAATATATTTTCACCGCTTTATCTTGCCGTTAGACAGCCCTTTCCTTGTCTTTTCCGACAAGGAACTGAAGTGAAAGTGAAACTTATCTTTGCTCTCTCCGCAGCCTGCAAAGTCAGATGACAACAACAGTACAGATACATTTCGAGGTGGGCCTTTCTTTTAGGTGGCTGAAATAAGTTTTTCTGGCGTCCCCGTCCACAGCAGTACATTGCTTTGCTCCGGTGTCGGCACTCCTGTCTGCTTCGCCAAACTGGGGGCACGCCGACCGTCATCTACTGTAGGTAATACACTGACTGTGGATAAGTACCTCATATAACTCCACTTCAAAACACCCAAACTATCCCTTTAACATGAGGCATTTTTACCAACTATTTCTTTTGCCTCCATCCACTGCTATTTCCCCATCTTGCAATATAAATATTGGGAAGAAATTACATTTTCAGATCTTAAAGCTTCAGCACGAGAATGGGGAATGTGTGAAATGATAAAATCTTGAAACAAAAATCACATTCATGGTTGGCAGGTGTGAAAGCAGTGGACCGAGAGACATGCATATCTCACCTTCATTATCAAAACAACGCGTCTGTTTCGTGATTTCCTCAGCAGACGTACAAAGGGAAACAAACAGATGAGCTACGGGAAGGATGGAGTACACACTCTGGGGAGCTGAGCTCATTACATTCACGCAGTCCAACTTACTGCACAGGCTTATCAAATCAACACGAGATAGGAACTAAATTACAAATTCAATCAGCTTTGCTTATGACTCTGTTTCTCTCCATCTCATGTGGGACTTCTGCACGTAACAGAAAGATAATAAATATTTGATGAGGAGATTAATGTGAAAATCCACAGTATTCTTGGGGGGGTCAGAGGATGAAACAGATGAGTTAGAAATGTCACAGGGACTGTCCTATGTCATGAAGACGTTCTGTCGTCTGTCCCCCATCAGATATGCATTTCAGCAAGGCCTGCACTGTATAATCTCAATCTGCTTTGAAATGAAGTGCTTCTTCGTATCTTCTGCATCCATCACATCCTCATTACAGTCCACTACTCCCAAAGAAGCACTTCATTTTCTCCTCATAAGCCAAGGTGAATGGCGACATGACACGCGTCTGGGAGCTCAGGCCGCGACGCATTAAAATTCAGCTCACAGGTGAAGCCGAACAACGGCGGAAAGTCCCCCGAGGGAGCCGGAGTTCAGGTGTTCTCACGGCTGAAAGAGACAACTTCTTCTCTTCACTCCGAACAGAATAACACAGACATGCTCAGAGACATCATTCTCACACACAGTCACACACACATGCACACTCATTGGCATGCATGCATGTATCCATTTCTGGGCACACTGGCGCATGCATGCTGGCATTCTCATAAACACATTCAGTCACTGACAAACATGCCATCATGTTCTCACGGGAATCTATCTTATGTAACAATACAATATTCAGGTTTTTTTTCAAATGACAACTAAAGCTCAGCAGCTACTCTGCAACTTCAATACGTTCTCATACCAACTCGTCACATACAATCCCTTGGTGTCACGCCCCTTGGTGTCACGCTGTTTTTGGCATCAAAACCAATATAGTTAGGTTTAGGAAAGAACTACATGGTTGAGCTTAAAACTACTACGTTTGTAAAGTTCAAATGACACTGAAAGTTGTGAACACGGGACACAGACGAACAGCTGATCGGAACGTGAAAGTGAAACTAAACACACGGGACACGAACGGCGGTCTCCTGGATGAAAGCCCTGTGTTTGTTGAACCCATCCACCTCCCCTCCCGCCAGCCTCAGCCTACTTCTCACTTGATTTATTACCTCAGTAAACATTGTAAACATGATTTTATGGTCTCAATCGCTAGTTTCAAGTCTTCTTCAATGCAGCATGATGTTCATTTAGTAAATGATGGTCCCATTTAGAGTCAGATAGACCATAAAGCAGGGGATGCTTTAGGGCGTGGCGACCTTGTGATTGACAGGTCGCTACCACGGCGTTGCCCGGTGTGGGAGTTGTCCGCGTTTTCTTCTTAGAGCTTTAACCCTTTCACAGTGTGTTTTCAGTTCATGAAAGTTAATAATAACCCTTTTGGTTGCCTAAAAATGTATTATTCAGTGTTCGGTTGTACTTAGCTTCACCCTCTTGTGTCACTTCTGGTTGCAAAAAAACAAGATGGCGATGACCAAAATGCTAAACGCAAGGCTTCAAAACGACAGTCCACAAACCAATGGGTGACGTCCCGGTGACTACATCCACTTTTTATATACAGTTTATGGCTTTAACCAAGCCCACAGGAAGAGCGCCGGGCTTTGATACAAATTTTCGACAGCGCCGGGGTTAAAGTAAACGCTACTGCTCCTGCTCTGTGGGCATCAATGAATGTGGAAAATCGCCAGAAGATCCGGGTGTATTTTATACTTACTAATACTAAACTTTCATTGCTTCATGCGCCACTGAGCAACTTTCATAGAAATGTATGGGACCCCGCCTCCGACACTGTATCCAGTTCTCTTAATACATCCATGGTTTTAACTAATTACTAGCATAACAGCAAGCTTCATACTGTTGAAATGGCACTTCAGAAAACTGCTTATCCAGGCGTGTTCTCAGAGCCTCCTGCTGTGTACAACTTGCAGCATTTCTGTATTTGCAGTGAATATCTGTATGCTGTGTGTTGTCAGGATGATGAAGATTCCTCTTGTTTTTGCTTGTGTTGAGCTCTCTCGGCCACAAACAAGACGTTTAATCACCAAAGGTGTGTACAAACTCGGGAAACTCGTCCAACCAGATAACCTTTATCCCCAACCACATCATTTCTGGCAGTGATGGAGGACAGATTCCCCAGAAAGTTGACGAAATGTCACCGAATGACCCCCGTGCGCACTGACTTACATGCTCGGAGAAGCATATTCCTTTTCCATCAATCAATGACAGTAAAGCCAGTCTCCATTTGGGGTTCAGATCAGGTTAAAATTGTGATATGCTGCTCTACTGTGTGGTGTTTTTTTCCTGTTTATGATATTGTCTTTATAGTTTGCAGTGTTGTTTTTATGTTGCCTTCTTGAACCAGGTCTCTTTTTAAAAAGATAATTTATCCAGGTGAATAAAGGATAAAGATGAGTTTGGTTGAGACAAGTTTTTCATATGAATGGTGACAAAAACAAGTATTTTTACCCTGATGTTTGTAATTTCTCTTCTCGAACACCAACAAGGATTAAGTTTGGGTGATGGAAACAAGCTCAGTTAATAACATTTCCCAAACTAAATGACTGTATTCACAATCCAATTATTATGATCCCAAGTGTGGCGAGACCCCGTCCTCCCTCTCGGTTTGATGGCATTTGTCACGCCATCAACCCGAATAAAGAGCAGACACACTGAGTGTCAACAATGAGACAGACGCTTCATTCACATCTGAGCAGACAGATAAATGAGCGGCGGGCGGGCCGGCCCTTTGATGATCATCTGAAGGCCACTGGTCGTATCGGTCATCAGTTGTTTTCTACACTGGCAGGTATTTTATAAGTTTCCTCCAGCGCCAAATGAGTTCACTCTCTCATTTCAGAATCAGCACCCTGCAGCAGCGCGGTAATAACGGAGGTTAACAAATGGAGCAGAGAACCGGTGGCTTCATTTCAAGGGTGGAACAGTTGGTTTATGACTGTGAGGGATCGGATTATTGTTTGGAGGGAGAGAGAGAGAGGGCAGAAACAGCAAACACCTCTCAGTGTAACGCAGTCCAATACAACAACACCTCTGATTATGTTTCGACCTGATGGTGGCGCTACAGGGAATCTCACAGGATCACCAAAGTTAATACAATTCATCCTGAAGGGAAAATGAATGTCTGAACCAAATTTCAAGGCAATCCATCCAAAGACATGTCACTGAGAAACAGAAAATGTAACCTAATGGTGGCGCTAGAGGTAAAGTCAGAGGATAATCAAACATATAAGGCGTCATCCTCTGGGGACCATGACTGTACGTAAAATAAAATCATAGCAATAGTTGCTCAGACATTCAAGTATGGAACAAAGTGGTGGACTGACCAACAACTATTGCCATCTATAAAACATTTACAGTTCTATATAATTTCATATTATAGATTTTAGTCATACATGCCGATCACACAGAAGGCTGATCAAAAAATAAATAAATAAATATGCAAACTGCATCTTTTTTTTAAAAAATGCCTCTATTTATATTACTATTCTATTACGAATCGCCATCCAATTCAAAGTGTTAAAACTCTGAGCGACATGGTGTTACGTTGTGGCCAGTGTATGTAAATAGCCTACTGCCCCCTCAAGACTGTGTGCTGGTATGGTGTAGCCGTATGTGTTTCCCATTAATATCCTAGACCCGCCACAGTTTTATAATGAACCGAAAATATTTTTACACTTCTCAACGGGTGGGTCCGCGCAGTCTACCCGGGAGATTCAACTTGGCGGGTCAAGGATGGCCGCTCAGTGTGGGAGGATCCCCCTCGTGGGACCTCGCTGTGAGCATTTCCTCCGCTATGACAGACTCAGATTGATGCATTTAACTTTAAAATGTACAACATTTTCTTCCGGGGCCATGCCCCCATACCTCCCTAAAGGACCCGAAATCCACCAACTACAGTCTGATTAAATCCTGTGAGAAACACACTGGTGTAGCCTGCTGCAATTTGTAGCAGAGCAGTGTCGCATTTCGATAATAATTACTAAAGCAAGCGCAATAATGTACAGCAAATATATGGATTTTCTTTATCCGGTCAAATGCTGGTAAATGTCCAAGATCAAAAAAGAAAACTTAACGTATCCGAAGGTGGCCAGTCGCTCAGACGTTCATGAAGAGAATATCAAACAGCGCTGCAGGTACATCTTGTTGCACTACCACCTTGAGATTCTGAAGATCACAAGCGCTGCCTTTGTGGTCCGGCTACTTCACAGCGTCCGTCTGAATAAAGGGGTTCCCGGTTGACAAAAGGCTTTTCTAACTTTGCTCCTCTGCTCAAACCATTCACAGAGTGGAGAAGGAAATGTCCTTTCAGAGGAAAGATGTTTGCTCACTGGAGCTGAACGAGCCGCAACAACCTCCTTTTTTTTCTCAACATGACTGTTCAGGCGTTACATGAGTCGATATTCAGCCTGCTGGTTGGATGTGGCTTTGGGGCCGTTTCTCTTTGATCGTACGTTATAGATCTGACACTCTTTGAGAGCTTTTTTTTGTTTTCCATCTTGGTGGCAAAGAAAGAGTAATTTAAAGTTTAGTACAGCTTTCTAGTCTGTTGACCTGTTGGCCTTTCATTTCAGAGGGAATGTTCTCCCGCTCAGATGTCAGCGGTGCCTCCTCAAACTGTCGGCTTTCAACTCGATCAAACAGTTACAACCGGACAGGTGACCTCCCGTGTTAGCTGCTTGAAGCCAGGAAACAGATGAAAAGCACTAAAGTGCTTAAAGATTTCTGCATTTAGTCCGGGACCCTGGTATTTGTCATTCCGCTAGCATTAATGTTATTCATTACACCAGGTGCTGTGAGTCAAAAGTTCATTCCTTTTCTAAGAGATTACGTGACTCACAGTTGGATCACTTCTTCAGCTTGGATGAAACTCTAAGTCATCAGTACAAAAGATTAAGAACTGAGTCACAAAATACCTGGTTCTTTGATTAAAATGTCGAAGGTACAAGGTTGTGTTCATAAAAATGTCAGAGAAACCAGCAGGAGTATGCTAGATTTTGAAATTGATCCAAATGAAAACACCCAGCCTAGTGTTGCCAATATTTAGTCCGTTTTAACCAAACTCCGGTGCAGTTCGTTTGGGCGGTTGTGAACACAGTAATCGTACTCCGGTGTGAACCAAAACAACCGGTCCGAGACCGCATGCGAGAGGTGATCGCGGACCGTTTCCAAGCGAACCAAAATGCAGGCTGCCAGCGTGGCTATTTGTTGAGATGGACAAATACATGAGAGGATGGACCTGGACTTCTGCAGAAGTCAAATGTTTGCTTGACATCTGGGCTGAAGAGAACATACAGAATATGCTAAATAAAGTCAACAAAAATAGTGACGTTTATAAAGTCATTCAAGATAAACTGGAGAGAAGGGATTTGTGCCAAGTCACAGTGAAAACACTTCAACAGCAATATGTCAAAGTCTGTGATTCTCTGCATAAAAGTGGCAGCTCTCAAGATGAAAAAATTTGCTCCTTCGTACACTGTGAAACCGAACCAGACTAAATATTAAAACTAAACAAAACTATCAATTTCACTCTGATTTAGACTAGCCAAACAGACTATGGCTTGTGAAAGCGCCCCTAAATCTAGTGAGAAAGTCGCCAAGTCGGCAACACTGACTGCCCGTCTCTTCAGGCTTCCCTCCAAAGCCACTCCCCCAAAAATTCAAAGCTACTCCCCCAAAATTATCATTAAAAACGTAAACATATAATAATAAAAGGTAAACAACGAACACGGCTATTGTCAGTACTCACAGCTGCCACCGCTTTGATTTACGCCTCTGAACGGCCTCTTCTCCGTGGTAACGGAAGATGTAGAAACTGTTGAATCTACAACTCTCAAACAGTTTCAACAAAAGCTGAACATTACTACCTTCATGAAGGAGGATTTATTGCAGAAGTGTTGTGTTAGACTGCATTAGTTTTAGCTAGCTGTACCTAATAAAGTGGCAACTGAATGTATGCTTTTTCTTTTTAAGCCGTATCTCTATTCCGCTGCAATAACCTACACACTGGGATCAATAAAATCAATCAACATGTCAGATGCATACAGTAAATAGAAGAAACAAAACGTGATCTGAGGCTCAGCCCTCGATGCCACTTTGAATTAATTAAGTTGGCAAAGGTGAAGCCTTCTCCAGCTGCTGACACAGTCCTGCGTCTGCTGGCAAACCCTGTCAATCACAATTATAGTCTTAATTATAATGAGTTTGGCCAGATTTCATGCTGTCACACGTTCGTTTGACCCTTTGAACTCAGAAAGTGAAACTCGATTAGTCACAGGCGTTGGTTTGGAACTTTCTGCTGAGTCAGGTGGACGTTGAAAGGAGTGACACCCTCATCCTTTCATGAAATAAATCATGTTTAATCCTATAAAAGGGCTAATTATGAGCCTCAGTGTCTCACACTGATTGATACAGGTGTCAGGTGAAAGCCATGATCAGTTTAAGCCACTGTAAGGAGAACATCAAGGTTCGTATAATCATATACGCCACAGAGATATCACAGAATCATAAAAGGAAACATAAAACCTAGAATTAAAGCCACTTTGTGTAGAGATTGAACATTTCCAACACTGATCCCCTCAGGGGGCAATATAAAACAAACAAACTGTGACAGACGGCTACTTTCTCTGTTACCGTCTCAATTTTCAACGAATAAAAACTTCTGCAGTTAGAATGATTTGAAAGACGCTACACTCCGTAATTATCACATTTTATGTTGATACGGTGGAGCCGAGCAACATTAACATTAATTTAGAGTGGTGTCGGCGTCCAATATTCACTCTCTTTTCAGCTCCTGAGAGAAATATCTGGCTCTTTAGCTGGTAAATGCTCCACTACGTTCACCGACTGAGCAGGTAGTGTAGTTTTACAGCTTTTTTATTAAAAACAGCTGCCTGCTGTGTCTGAAAATGCCGCTAATGAGAGCAGTGAGAGTGAACCGAGACATTAAAGTTGCCATAAAACCAAACAGTGAGCTGGAGGAGCTGAGTCAGGAGATCATTCTCACTTTCACATACAAGTAGTCATGTGAATCATTGTTAATGTGTGCAGCTTTAAAGTTTATGTTAAGCATTTTGGAGTCTCCGAGTCCAAGCTGATGACATCACTATGACATCATCAGGGGTATTATGCTGCGATCCATTGTACTGAAGAAAATAAAACTGACCACCGATACGGACGGACGTCTCTTTGCCAATGTAAGTCTATGGGAAAAGTCTTTTTCACGGACACGGAAGTTGTAATTCCACTGAAAATTTGCCTCAAAGCCCGGCGCTCTGCTGTGGTAATTGATGTAGGTCCTCTGTAAATGCTTGTGAAGACTTGCCATACAAACACCAGTTTGCTGCGGGCGTCCATGTCTTTCTGAGCAGATGCATTGGTACGCATTTAGAATGAAAGTCGGTAATACCGACTCAGAATTATCGACTTCCGACTCGCAATGGACTGCGGCAATATATTAGACTTGATAAACTCCCATGAAGCCACAGAAGACATTTTACAACTGTTTTCCCAATTGTAGATAGTGCTTTGCATGAAGAGCAAAGTGATCTTCATGCGGTAAAATCAGTGGATTGCTCCTTTAAAAATGATCTCTTCTTAGGTGCATAAAATATAAGCACAGAGATTCTGGCCAAAGACCTTCGTTGCATGTCCTCCCCGCATTTCCTGTCCGTCTTCACTGTCATGAGTCAAATAAAGAAATTTCCAAATATGGTTGATGAAATATGCTAATATTGCTCCTCAATAATGGTTGCTGTGCATCTTATTAATATGGAACTATCTTTAGGATTCCTTGTAACAACTGATTCACAGGTCTGGACTGAAAATAAAGGTCAGCATTGAGTGTTTTCTTTGTCCTTTCTTGTGTTTCTGCTGCTGCTGTTAATCAGGAGCTGATTGACTGGGACTGAAGACACCTGTAGTGGTTCTAAACTGGACTAATCAGTGGATCAACAGCAGCAGCTGAAGAGACAAACTGCTTCGGATTGTTTAATTCGGTGACGATAGAATCACTGTATAATGAGATCAGAAGCTGCTTTCAACTGGTAGTTAACAGCAGACAACAATAAGTTATTACTTTTATGTATTTCCAATGTTTGTCAACAAGCATATATTTACAATACTGATCAGTTGAGACACACCAAAGACTGATTTTGCACCCATATATCACACTCTTTCATGTGAAGTATACGTGTATATATTTTCATGGTTAGAAATGACTGAAAGTTAAATAACTAGACAAGACAAAATACTTTTACTTCAACATGTTATTCTGTATCTGTTGGTGTCTGTTGCTCTCTGGTGGTGTGTATTAACAGTGCAGCCACTGAAAGAGGAAGTACTCTCCCCCATTATTCACACTGCCCCCTAACATCTACTGAAATGCAGTGCATCAGCTTGGAAGGTTGATTTGAGCGAGATGGTTGGTAGGGTTATGACCCCTAACATTTCTGGACGGGTCCAAGTTCTGAAATATTGAATGCAAAGTTGCCGACTGTGGTGGAGACACTCCCAATTGATCCGTTGGCGTATGTTTTGACCACCAGGTTGGATGCTAAACTGGTAGTTACTGTGTGCAATGACAATAAAGTTATACCTGATCTAATGTTTGGGAGAGAGTGCTGATATAAAGTACAACAGCTCTGGGATTTTTAACGTATCACTCTGCTTTAATAACCGTTTATTACATTAACAGTCTTTATCTATCTTAGACTGTAAAAAACTTTTCAGATGAACATATTTCCTTCAAGCACTGTTTTGAGAAATTGAGGCAATTACGATTTAGCGAAGGGTTTGATTTATAAAAGAAATTCAAATGTGATTGGTTACACTCGCTTCAAAAACCTTATGGTACGTGTACACAGTCGCGAGGGATCGCCTCACTTCCCAGCATTTCCACTAGACACAAGGAGCAAGATTGGACTTATGCCTTCCCTCGTGGGCTGTCTGCTCCCAGCTTTCAAACCGGAACCAACATGGCGGCTCAGTTTGGAAACTTTCTTCTCTTATTTCATTAAAATAGTTCACCGAAATGTGTTTCTGAAAACATTTTATACGAGAAATAAGCCATGCAGGTGCTGAATCTGTCTTTATTTTGGATCGACAACACTTAGTTTAAAAGTTAGGCATTATGCAAATGAGTTACTTGGTGACATCACCATGTTACGGAAGAAAAGGCAGGACTTCAATCAAGGTGTTTAAGGCATGTCTAGAGCAGTGTTTCTGTGGGGGCTGGACTTCGGGCTTTGTAACTTTGCAGACCTTTTACAAGCACAAAAAACTATATAACACACTAAAGGAAATGGGAAAAGCACAAAAGCATAATAGGTCCTCTTTAAAGTTCACTGATATGACGTTTCTCCGCTCTCCCACCTGGCTGCCGCTCAACGCCGATCCCAACACAATGAGGTTAGAGATTGTCGTGTAAAGAGGATCTTTGACCTGTAGTTCAAATATGATCTGCAACACCACGTGCAAGAAATAAGACTTAAATAAAACAATATCAAATTCTTCAATAAAGTCTTGATTAAAATGATAACAGGAGGAGACTGGACTTCTGAATGTTTAATACAATAATACAGAAAACAGCTGTACAGTATACAGTGCACACACACACTCACACGCACACTCAAATTCTCAAACACACACTCACACACACACACAGAGCCAAAGAGCACACGATGACTATAGCGCACATTGCATTAACGAACACAGTGCTCAGAGGATCTAAACAGTTTTTCACTGTCAGCCATGTTGGCTCCATCCTTCAGCTCATTGGCCGTTGCTATAGAAACCGGTGTTTTTTCTTGTCACCGTGGTGATATTACGGACGGCACTGTTCTTTACTGGCAGTCAGGAGAAGTGACAGTAACGCTGTTTTATTACAGAAGCAACAGGAGCTGTTTGATCTCTGAGCTTCTGTCCATTTAAAGGAACATTCTGGTATTTTCTCACGACCGCACTTCCTGTTTCCTTTGGAGTGCTCGTGTCCACAGTTTTCTACAAAGACGGTGGATAGTACAATGTTATGCTAGCCTATGGGTATATTGGCCAAATGTACAACAAGATGAACCATGTAAATAAAAAAAACCTTTAAAGCGGTCACGTGTGTCTTTGATTTTCCATTTAATGGTTAGAAATCCCCACTGATTCTGCTGCTGCTGCTGCTCCGCTTTATGTGGGTTCAAACGTCTGGCCACGCCCCAATCAGTGATCAGGTACAGGTTAGTTTACATTTAATAGACAAACATTTGGTCTGCTTACATGTTATTAGACAGGAGTCGAACAAATACATCTTTTAAAGTTACAGTGAAACGGCAGTTAGAGCATTTTTAGCTCCCATGACGTGACAAATTTCCGATTAAAATGGAATATGTTGGCAGGGAATAGTTACATAAAGGATTTAAATCCTTCAGATTTTATTTAATCTCGCTGTGTGTCTGTGCGATACAGAGCGGCAGAGAACTGCCGGACTCCACCTCCTTCACCCATGTTGTTAGAGGAGCATACCGGAGTAACGAATTCAACCTTAATCACATTCTTTGGATTTCAGTTTGCAAAGCTACTATGACCCACAAGCTGACTGTCAAGTGTGGTTGTATGACGGGTGGGGTTAGCTAGTCGCCCCAAATCCTATTTGATTGGATAAATGCCCCCAAGTTCAAGAAGAGAAAAAAAAATAGGCTACTCTCAGATTAGAACTTGGGAAATGTACTTTTTGTTTCACTGTGTCTTTAAAAGGGTATCGTGATTTACTAGCGCTAGCATGAGTGTGAATAGTCACTACATCACCAAGCTTCTAGCATCACTTTTTTTCACAAGGACGCAATGATGGACTTTGCTGAGCCACTTTCTGAAAGGGATGGCTTCAGACTGTATATAAAGATGGACGACATGACAGCTCCCCAAAAGTGAAGTCAAGACATCTGGATCGCCCCCTGGTGGCTGGCTGCAGTATAGGTCTTAAATCCCGCCTCCTCCGTGGTAGCAGATGGGACATGGGCAAAATAAAAGTCAAAGTACACATCAAGTAATTTTTTCCCAAAGATGGTTTCTGTCATTTTAGGTAGTTCTTATCACGCTGATTTATGTTCAAGTGTTCAGTTTTCCGATAAGTTTGGTTTTAATTAGTTATTCGATGCTATAAAAAAGGGAGTGAGACGTCATGATTGGCAGTTGTGAGTCTCTCCCGTATCCAGGATATATTGGCTTCACTTCTGTACATTGGGAGGAACTGGAGACGCGTTGTCCATCTTTATATACAGTCTATGGTTGGCCTTAACACACACACACACACACACACACACACACACACACATTTGGTACATATCGCTAGCTAGCTCATAGCCAGAGCTAGCTGGCTATGGCTATTGGCGATTTGCATATGGAATGCAAAAACACTCCAGCAGTTGAATTCATGCAAATATAACAAGGAAAAAAAAATTCAACAATCTTACAATGTACACCTTTATTTGTGGTCATCATGCTCCTTTTGGTCACATGGTTATGAACACCACCTGGACATTTTTTTATTTTTTTTTTCAGTGCAACTTAACGGTCATGAAGCTGAGTGCAGTTTGTTTGTTTTTTTGCCACACTGAAACATTTTCGACATCAGTTTGCACCAACTAGGGTGAATTTGTGTGAGCTGACTTCTTTTGATTGACTTCCTCGCAACACATGTTTAGGATTGTACAGCGAAAAAGTGCCAGTTTTACCCTATCCCGTACTTCCATACAACATTATCACCAACCAATCAAGTAACAACAAGACTAAGAGTCTACAGCCATGCTAGCGGCTCTGTGAGGCTACTTTGGCACAGCAGTGCTTTGAGCTAAATGCTAACGTCAGCAGGCTAACATGTTCACAATAGTAAAGCTAACATGCTGATGTGTACCAGGTATAATGTTTACCATGTTCACCATCTTAGTTTAGTGTGTTAGCATTAGGGCTGGGTATCGCTACTCGATACCTTTAATGTATCAACCAAAATAAACCAGTACCCAGAAGTATCGAAACTTCTCCAGTCAAACAATATCAATCCTTTTTGTGCCCAGATTTAGAAAAAAATTGGTATTTGTCAGAGAGTGTGAGTGGAGTGGAGGACGAGCGAGCAGGGAGCGTGAGCGGTAGGATTTTAGATGGAGCGCAGAATGGATTTTTTAATCCTTCTCCAATTTCGCTCCAGTACCGCTCACACCATGAATTTGAATCAAGCCCAAGAGAGTGCGACCCAGGACTTGTGTATTGCGCACAGCGGCTGCGTAGGATTGTTTTCAGACTTCAGTCCAAAAGACAAAATTTATTGAAAAAAGATCGATGTAATTATTTCCACAATTCACAATCAATCCTTTATCTAACGATATATTCTGCTTCAATCCATATTTGTTGGCGTTTAGCCTTTCAAAAACAACATTTTCACTGCAGCCCAAAACTGTGTTCCCACTCACAGCACACAAAGGATGCTCCTCTATTAAAGGGGTGGTCTAGCATTAATCAAATCAAACTGATAATTATATTCAACAAAGAAATTTGTTTTATAAAAATAAAAAGACTGGCTCATTAAATCCGATAAATCATTTTATTCAAATTGAGAATTTGAGACTCGAGGATTTCTTTTAGGGTGCTGTCATCATAAAATATGACAACAATCCGAAATCCTCAATAGAAACTTTGAATTTAAAAACTTTAAGGGTACTGGTATTGGTATTGGTACTGGCATCGTAACCTTTTAAACGATACCCAGCCCTAGTCAGCATGCTAACATTTGTGAACTAGCACTAAGCACAAAATACAGCTGAAGCTGATGGGGACATATCATTAGTTTTGCAGGTATTTGGTCATATGTGATGATGGACATAAAGTTAATACAGTTCATAGTTGTTGAGACATTTCACTCAAAACCACATAAACCAACCTCTTGGTGGCACTAGAGGAAAAGTCAGACGATCACCAAAGTCAATACAATACATCCTCTGGGAACCATGAATGTCTGTACACAATTTCACGGCAATCCATCCGATAGCTGTTGAGATATTTCAGTCTGGACCTAAAGCCATGTCTCTATTGTGGTTAACAACAACTCAGCTCTGACATCATATATACTGTATAGGGGCGTGGCCAGAAGGACAACATGCTTGATAATTTGAACCCAGAACATAGCAGAAGTCACTCTTTCTTCTACATATAATAAGAGGCGTATAACAACACACCTGTCGCTGCGCTCACCTCCATTCACAAAACCTCCGCTTCTTAACAGCTCCATGTCTCATTCCTCTAGATAATAGATATTTAGCCTTATGAACAGCCACTGTATACGCTCTTTGGTTTTCACCTGTCAGTCTTTATTTTCAAATTTTGATATTTTCACAGACATTGTTCCTCTGAGCCTCTAATAAAATCATAAAACACTTTCACCACAGTGAATGGATCGTGAAGCTGCTAAGAAGCTGTTATCTGATGAGTCACTTTGAATGTGGTATTTTCATGGTCAGTTGTAAACATGAGGTCTAGCGGCCCTTTGGGGGGGCCACCTAGGGGCCAATGAGCCAGCTGCTGCGTTTAAACAGAAGAGTCTGAACCCTCAATGTCACTGCACCGTTCCACCTGTTGCCATGGTGATCTGCCACAGTCCGATACAGTGGTGAGTTCGCCGTGGAGCGCCATCAGGCGTTTTCAGGCACTTCATCACCGACCTCCTCCTTCTCCTCCCCTGGCCCCGCCCCTGCAACGGTTACCACAGCAACAGGTCAGCTGATTGAGAGTTACAGGTTAGGAAAATGTTTGCGTGTGTGATGTCATGTTTCGTTCATACCGTTCCAGGTCAGGTGAACAGGTGACTTGTTGTCTTGTGTTACATCAGGAGGGGGGCCCTCTGAGTTCTGTGATTGGTCAGAGGTGGGTCCGTCGGGGACACTGTGACTGGGGGAGGCGTGTGATTGGACGTCTGAGTTGACATTAGACTCCACTTCCTCTTTTTCCTTTTGTTCCTTATTAGCCAGCTCTGTGCACAACACAAGAACATTTAAATTACAGGAAATTAGATAAAGAATCTTCCATATCTATAAGAGGGAACATGCAATATAATGTGCAAAGCATTTGAAATTATAGAAAATAACTAACAACAGTCAAGTGTTTGAACCCATGTTAGAGGGCTTGTACATACAGTAGGTACAGTGGTATTTTTTAAAGACAAATCTTGCTTTTTATTGTTTCCTTAAGAAAAATGACTATAACAACCTAAACCATAACAAATTAAGGAATATGTAATAACAGATGGTAACTTCAGTAAACTGAAAAACAATATATTCAAAAACAAGGGAACGGAAACAAAATAATAATAAAATAATAATAATAATAATAATAATAATAATCATAATAATAATAATAATAACAATAATAATAATTATTATTATTATTATAATAATAAATTTTTTTTTTAAAAATGTATTTTAAAAATAAATAAAAAAATATTTAAAAAAATAAGTAAATAAATAAGAAATAAAAAAAATAATGAATAAAATAAATACACACCCCAGATTCCCAGCACCTAGTTATATCCCTGTGGTCGGTACAGTGGTATTTCGAGCTTTGATCGTCAGCATACTAAAATGCTCACAACGATGTCCAACACGTTCACCACCGTAGTTTAGCACGCTAATATACTGTATGCTAATTAGCAATAAACACAAAGTGCAGCTGAGGCTAATGTCATTAGTTTTGCAGCTATTTATTGTAGGTCATATGTGAAGATGGCGCAAGGATCACCAAAGTCATTAGTCAATCCTTTAAGGACTTTGATTATCACAGCAATCCATCAAATAGCTGTCAAGACATTTCACTCAAAACCCAAAACGTCAACTTCATGACAATCCATCCAATAGTTGTTGAGATATTTCTGTCTGGACCAAAGCCGTGAACCGACCGACATTTGTTGAAGTTTTACGGTGAAGGAATGATGTTTCACTTGTAATCGTCCTGCACTGTTTAACACTCCACTGAAGCCGGGAAGTCACCTTCTGTGTCCACCCTAATTAGACTAATGACTGTCAGGAGATACGGTCATTAAAGGAGACACCCAGGTGAGAGCAATGTTCCCTATTAAGACGTGTGATGAAACAGAGCCAAACCATTAAATCCCAGCGTCTGAACCAGGAGATACAGAAAATAAAAGTTAAGTTGAGAAACGTAGACGTAATTTATGACATTTTCGAGGGCTGGTGGCAAAACAACATACACAGCTTACATAGAGCTTACATAAATTCACGATTTTGAGTTTCCTCTACCTTTTAATCCACTGCCACGTCCTTGTATTTTTTTTTTATATATATATATATATAATTTCATCACAGGGTGACGTATTTTTGGACCCAGAAATTAGCATCGCACTGGTTCAATTGGCAAAAAGCCAATTTGCCATTTGTCAGCAACCTCCTTTTTTAAGACACGTAAAAGGCTAAAATTCATGAGTGCAATATTTACTGCCATATTTTAGGTCGTAGAAACGTCAAAATCTCTTCAGCTTGTGTTGACCACAGACCTTATTTGAGGCACCTTACTAAAAACTCATTCAAAAAACCCGACGAGGGAACAGGAAGTGCTTAAATGCTAACTAATTTCTGGGTTTTAGGACTCATTCCTGCAGCACTCTATTACTTGACGCTTTGACAATATTGTCCTCGTTACATTCATGCCAATAAAGCACATTTAAATTTAAACTGAGTGTATGTGTGTACCGTGCACAGACAGCTCTTTCCATCTGTCCTTGTTGCTGCCGATTACACCGGATAGGTGGACCTTCAGAGCCGGCAGGTCGATGGCTGTCAGGGAGAAGTCTATCGGTCCATCATTACTGTTCCCGTGGCGATTACTGCTGTGTCTCTGCACCGACTCCACGGTAACTGTGCCACTTCCTGTTAGACTGGAACAGAGCAGAGTTAAGGACCAGGGTCCATAGGTCAGAAACAATGGAGCCCCACAGAAGTGTTATAGTCACATGTTCCATATTTTGTCCAATCGTATGAGACAATCGAACAACTAGGAAGTGCATGTAAACTGGTGATTCAAACTGCTCCTTTAGGCCCCATATACCAGACTTTTGCCCAGGACACCAGCGTTCATGTCCCGTGTGAAACCACAAGTTAACGTTGATTTATTTGTCACGTAACTTGCATACTTAAGTAACGCCACGTCCGGAGTTATTTTAAGCCAAACCACGATCTTTTCCTAATCCTAAGGAGACATGTGTTGCTGGACATTTGTAGGAAAACAAAGGTAAGAGGAGGAATAACTTTTTCGTAAAATATCATGCGAACTGTTGCTTGAGAATATGTCGTTGCTCACACATATCTTAAACAGTTCCACACAGAGAGGTTTGCAGATTTTACATTTTGGGAAAAAAAGAGCACTGCTGTCACATTACTACTTGGTATCAGCTAATATCCTGAGTTAGGGGAGAGAACATTGGATCGTTTTTCTAACACTGTTGCTCGTCTTTTGGACTGATGATTCAATGAGGAGAGTCTTGTTTCCATCCAAGCCTTGACAGGCAACCAGTTCCAGTTAACAAGCGATTTTCAATACCCAATCTTATGTCTGGAAGTGGATTTCTTTTGTTTTGTGTAATAGTCCTAGTAGTAGTAGTAGTACCTGGACCTCTCTTTGCCCTTCTTGTCCTCTTCTATCAGAGGATCAATCACTTTCTCTGTCGTGTCGATCAGAACGCTGAAAGTTGGCTCCACGATGAAGTCTATGAAACCTGCAGCCAGAGACAGAGAGACGGCATGGAGAGAAGAGGAAAGATGAAAGGTCAGAGGATGGAGGAGTAGAAGGACAGTATGAGATCAGTTCTTCAAACCACCAGCAGGTGTCGCTGTTAACCCAAAGTTAATATACACAGACTGTTTCCTGTCAGGAGTATGGTATGAGTATCTGTCAGTTATTATTACACGGCTGTGTTGAATACTCGATTCTGATTGGTTAATCACGGCATTCTGCAGCCTGTTATTTCTTTATAGCACACCGTTGCTATGTATAACAGGCCGTTGCTATGTATGACAGGCCGTTGCTATGGGTGCAGTTCTGATGTCGGACTCTGGAGAACCGTTTTTGTGTCAAAATCTTGATTTCTTAACTAAGTAGCCGTGTAATAAGCGGGATAATGTACAGCAAGCGGGTCATTGTTGTGAAAGAATCCCCGACCCGGCTTGCTGTACATTATCCCTTACATAATACTCCTCACCTGCCGGTGGTCCTAATGTATTATAGGTTAATGGTTGATCTTACCTATCTGTGATTGGGCGATCATGGTGGCTTTGCGGTCACAGAGAGGAGAAAAAGGAAGGCCGAGTTCCACCTCTTTATCTCCCTGGGAGAGACACAGTCACCAAGGCAACATGAACATGGGTATTTATCACATCCACTTGAGCATGATAAACACAGCAGAGCAGACAGAAAGAGGGGAAAAAGCAACCTGACTACACAACAGATTGCCTTGCTAGACCTGTGAGAGACATACATGCTACACTGATGGGATTATTTTGACAGATAGCAAACATATCATTGTGTTATATCATTAACATGTATAAAAGATATTCCCATTTAGAGGGCCAGTGTGTAGGATTTGGTGGCGTCTCATCATCGAGGCGAGATGAAATGCCTCCTCGAGCTTCACAAATAAACAAGATTTTTTATTAAATGTATAATTTCAGGTCAACGTTATTGAACTGAACCAGACTTATTCTTTGTCATTAACAGTCCCGACTGCAATCACCATCTCAGACAAACAACAATAGTTAACAGAGCCCAAAGTGACACCTTCACAATGCTTGTTTTGTCAAACCAATAGTCCAAAATTATTAAAAAAAATTTGCTTGAAAATGAATGAAACAATTATCGAAATAATAATTTTCAATTGACTAATCAATTAATCAACTAATTGTTTCAGCTGTACTTGTACAGTATAAACTTTTGGGTAGTTTCATCTAAAAAAACATCATATTTTATAAGCTCTTCATATGTTTTTTATACAAAAATCTTAATTTAATAAAATAATTGTAACAATTGTAATTAAGTAAGTAGTAATTAATGCTGTCAGATGGAGTAAAAAGTGCAATAGTGTGTGTACCTGTCTGAAGAACTCCTCCATCAGACTGTGAGTCCAACGGTAGTGCAGCGGCCAGGCTTTGGCTGGATGACTGATGTCTGCAGCGTGAAGCATCAGAGACAAAACCTTCACTTTGTCTAGACTGCAGAGAGAGAGAGAGAACAACACACAATTAAAAGTCATTCAATAATGTAAGAAGAGCAACACTTCTCATGAGTTTGACGGGTCAAACAAAGTCTTCTATTTACCCTTAAAAACTTTAGCAAGAAACACTTTAGTGGTCCTGATACCGCCTGGAAAAGGAGAAAAACTGCTGTCCCGTATGTCACGTGAGAACTGTTGTTGTGTCTTTTATTCTGTATTTTTGATCATAGTGTGCAGGGTAGGGTCCCCCAGACAGCCGCTGCTGCAACAACACAAGCAGAACCAGCGTGTCAACAGGCTGATGACAGCGTCTTCCCCAAGATCTCATCCAAGCGTGAGCTGAGAAGCGTGACAGCCGCCGTCCCCTCCACACCTCCACACCTCCACACCTCCACTCCACCAAACAAACAGAGAAGGGATCCTGGACTCTGGTCAGACGCGGTACTATTCCTGTGAAGGCCCCTACGGAGACGCACAGACCGATCTGGTTCAGCAGCCTGCAGGACCTTATGTTGGCCATTTCACCAAACTCCCACTGATGAGCTCCATCAGATGGACCAGCCACACGCAGTCTGCCAGGATGAGCTGATCAAGTCTTTGATCACGCTGCTAAAGCATATCATATTGCATTTTTATATCAAATATAATCATCTACCTTCAAAGGTATTTGGGTGTGATGAAATTATGATTTCATCCGCAAATATTGAATGAGTCCAGTCCAGGCATGACGGGAGGATGGTCGGACGGTACGGAGAAGATTAAAAGAGCAACTGACTCCAGAAATTACTGCATCATTTTCATGTTATAATGACATATTTTTCGCAATATTATTATTAGACACCAAATAATCCCCTTTTTACAAGAAACTTTTCTTGTTATACCAACATATTATTTTATCTTGTCACATATATATCTTGTTTTATTACACGGCTTTGTTGAATATCTTTATAACAGACCATTGCTATGTATAACAGACCGTTGCTATGTATAACAGACCGTTGCTATGTATAACAGACCGTTGCTATGGGCGCAGTTCTGATGTCGCACTCTGGCGGATCGTTTCTGGTTCAAATGAGTGATTTCTAAAGTAAGTAGCCGTGTAATAAGCGGGATAATGTACAGCGAGCGGGTCATTGTTGTGAAATAAACCCCCTGCTGCATCACCCTGTCGGGGGGTTATTTCACAACAATGACCGGTTCGCTGTACATTATCTCTTACATAAAGAACATTCCTGTTATTACACAAAATCAATGTATCTTTTTAAAACAATATTTTTTTCTCATGTGTCATATGATATTTGAATAATAGATATTGTGGTTGTTCTGCTTTTCAATCCGGGTTGTGTAAGTTTGTTTGTAGATGTTACTTTTAGTGTGATGAAAATTAAATATCATAAAAAAAGAAGAAAAAGTTAATTGTTATATTGATTGTAACATGAAAAATATCTTGTTATAACCTGAGAGATATCTTTAAAAAGAGAAATTAACTTTTCTACAATACTTTTTAAATCATAAAAATGTCCAATGATCATAAAAAGTAGATTATAACCAGCTCTATTATGTCGTACAGTAGCTAAAACAAAACCCAGATACATGAAGATTAGACGTCAGAGGTCATGGCTGCAGCACTGACCACGGTGTCTGTGACAGGGAGTTCCTCATGGTCTTGATCTGCTGGAAGTGACAGGACATGTCTGTGGACATCACCATCTCTATCACCAGAGCCCTCAGCTCCCTGCCAGGAATCAATACACATAATCACTGATCAATCACCGGTATCACAACTATTAACTCATCGGTGATGTGTGATCTCTCTGTGTGTGTGCACCTCCAGTCGTCCTTGTTCAGGTTGATCAGGATGTTCATGTCCTCCTCTGCCATCAGCCTGTAGGCGGCGCTGACGTGATGGTTCTCCAGCACCGACCTGTCGTTGTACAGAATGGCCGTCTCCGACCTGACAGACAGATACGACATCCAATCAGACGCTGGCGTCTGCTACAAACGCCTCGACAACATGTTAACGTTCTTTCTTATTCTCCTGGTTAAAGGGTAACTTAACCCTATTTTCCCATGTGTTTGTGTCTAAGTGACTAATGGGGACAAACATTTTTTAATTGTTCCAGTATTGAGAGAGAGTGCTATAAACGAGCAGCGAGGGCAAGTGAGCAGCGGCAATGTAACGTTAAATTCACTAAAAGTGTTTGTTTTTGCCTCTGACAGGCTCAGATTGTTATTCTAAGTGTCTGACGACATTATAGAAAAGACCCTACGGAGAAATAACACCTTTTCCTTACCTTTCTCTTGATCCAGTCTGTTTGTTATTGTGTTCAAGTCCCGCTCAAGGAGAAGTCTCGTTGTGATATCTGAATATCTGTACACTCTGGCTCTAATAAATACGGGCGGCCATCGAATTTAAAGATCTCATCCACGTTGTGGAAATCATCTAAATATTCAGCTGTGACATTGAAAATCTTTTAGATAACATTATCCTACGCCTTCTGCACTCCAACACAACAAACACTTGCTGTGTTTCCACCATGGATGTATTCCACTATTCCACCGTTGTCTTCCAGCAACACGTCACCTCACCAGATTTCAGAACGAGACTTCTCCTTGAGCGAGACTCTTTCCATAAAGTCAGACACTTATAATAACAATCAGAGCCTGTCATGGCAAAAACGAGCACTTTTAGTGGACGTAAATGACGGTGCCAGCTTGCCCCAATAGGATTACATTGCAGCCTGTGAGCAGCCTGTGAGCAGCTGCCGTCTGCAGCGTTCTCCCTCAATACGGGACCAATTTCAGAAATTGTTGTCGCTATTAGTCATTTAGACACAAAAACATGGGACAAAAGGGTCCAGGTTGAATTTTTATAGAATATGGAATAAGTTGATTATATTACTTGTCCACATTACCTGGTGTGGATGTGGAAGTTGTTGGTGGTTCCTGTGTGTTCGAAGTCGTGAATCGCTGCAGCAAAAACCATCGCGAGAATCTCCAGCTCGCTGAGCCAGTGCTGCACACACACACACACACACACACACACGAACACACACATTGTTGGCCAAGTGGGATAACTCACTGTGCATAGAGACCATGTACAGACAGTGAGACACCGTCGAGAGACAAAGTGTGTGTGTGTGTGTGTGTGTTACCATCAGTCCAGTGTGTAGCATCAGGAAGTGGGCAGTCTGAGTGACATCAGCGGCGTGGATCAGGTTGTGGTAGGGATTCTTGTGTTTGCTGTAGCCGTTCTCCAGAGCTTCAACAAACTGGACCAGAGCCTGCACCGGGATCTGGACACAGTACCACAGGTAGGACAGGGAGTACTGGTACCACAAGTACTATACTGTGTCTATGTGGATACTTAGTCATCCTGAATAACAAAGATATCTAGTAGCTTGGCTACATCATCTCCAATTCTTTATTCTTTGGTGAATGCAATGCGCTTGTACTGTTTGTCCAGTAAGAGAGAGCTACTTGTTATGGTTTTAGGCATGGGCGGATTATGAGACAATGAGCCAAAAGGCCCCCCCACCTCTCCTACATGGGAGCAAGACACACAGACTTTGAGATGCTTTTGCCTTATTTTGTTGGTGTTATACATCTCTTTGTAGTTGTCATGCATCTTTTCGTGATTATGAGTATATCTTTGTGGTAATTTTGTGTCTTTTTTTGGTTGTTTTGTGTCTCTATGTGGTCTTTTTGTGTCTTTTTTTGGTCGTACTGTGTCTCTGAGGTCATTTTGTGCCTCTTTGAAAACATTTTGTCTTTTTTGGTCGTTTTGTGTCTCTTTGTGGTTGTTTTGTGTCTCTATGTAGTAACTTTGTGTCTCTTTTTTCGTTGTTTTGTGTCTCTTTGTAATCACTCTGTGTCTATTTGTAGCTGTTTTGTGTCTCTTTATAATCACTTTGTGTCTCTTTGTGGTTGTTTTGTGTCTCTTCATAGTCACTTTGTTTCTCTTTGACGTAATTTACTGTCTCTTTGTAGTCATTTTGTGTCTATTTGACAGTTTTGACATCTTCAGGGGCATTAAAAAGAGTAAATTGACATGGCTGACATGAGGCTCCACCCACCCCCACAGGTGTTAACGATAAGAAGCTGTGTGTACCCTGAACCTGTTGATGAGGTCATAGCGGGTCATCAGCTCGTAGACCAGGAACTTGAGGGCGTGGTCTGAGGTGGCCTCGTGGAAGGAAAACACATCAAACGACCAGTGATCCACTTCCTGGAAAACAACCAATAAGATTCAGGCTGGACATTAAACAAACATCTAATATGGGACAGTAAAATGCACATACGGCAGCTTCAGTGTAATGTAGGATATCTGCCAGTAGAGAGCAGCGTGATTATAACGTTTGCTCACGCTGGGAGGAGGTGAAACAGCTTATCCAATTAAAGGAATCATTATGATAATTCATTAGGTCATAATTACGTTTGGGGATTATCATCATTTGTTGAGATTATGATTTATACGACGTTGTTTTCCAAAAGTTCTATTACTATTGTTTCCGTTTGTGTTTTGCATCATGAGAGAAGAATAAATCATAAATGGCAGCAGGTTAATTATTGTTTAATTTAATTTTTTTCTTAGTTTGTACAGGAAGCCCTGAGGGGAAAACATATGTCATTAAACACAGACACACACACCACCTCTTCCTTCCTTCCTTCCTTCCATTCCTGTTCCTCCGACCTTTCCTTCTCTGCCTCCTCCTTTCCTTCCATTACTCCTTCTTTTTGCCTATGCTTTCCAGTCTTCCACTATCTCCTCATTTCGACATTTGACTTCTCATTTCCTTTTCTACATCCTTCTTCCCTTTTTATCTTCCTCATCTTTTCCTTCCATAACTCCTACTTTCCTTCTTTACCTCCTATGTTCCTTTCCTACCTCGTCGATTTGTTCCTTACACCTCCTACTTTCATTCCCTTCTTCCTTCTTTCCGACCTCTCCACCTCTTCATTTTCCTCTCTACCTCTCACTGAGATGAAGGCAGAATCATTAAGGATTTGAGCCATCCGAACAAAGGCCCTTTTGAACTGCTGTGGTCAGAGAAGCGTTACCGCCGAGTGGCTAAAGAGAAGCTATACTTCCCTCAGGCCATCCGAATCCTGAACAAAGACACTGCCACGGCTCCTGACAGACTACACCTCTGATGTTATGTCAATTACCCTCACCGTTCCCTGTGTAGTTGCTGCAGCAGTCTGCAGTAAAAATGCCTTGCACATAATCTGGAACTGTCACAGATTCCACTTCCCTCAGAGTGAATAGATTCAAGCGAGCGGGCCCATAACAATGGGGGAAACAGAACAACGTTTGAGGTAGCGAACATCCAAAGACACACCGACGTACCATAGTGTTGTTAGCTAACTAAAGGAAGAAAGATCTTAGCTCTGTCACGATCGTCTATAGCTACACGTGCCGCTTAAAGTTGCAGATTGATTGACGGATGGATGTCATGATATTATTGGTTGACGTTGGTTGGTTCTAGCTTACGTAAGCATGCACAATATTTTGTTTTTCAGGGAGTTTTTTTGTAATTGTTTTTGGCATTTATTGTTAATAGGAGCACAATATGACCGGGGATGTGATCTAAAAGGATCATTTCAGCTTGACTAGAGAGGGGAACAAAGCATTTCACTGCTGCACAATATCCACCTTATTCTCCGAGGCGTTACTCTAGAAATGATTATGGGCGTAACTTCTGGTGAGGTAGTAGCAAGTAGCAGTAAGCTAGTTATAGGTTAACCATAGTGGCTAACCGCCACTTTTGAAAAGTAATTCACTTTCAATTTAGCAAATCTCGTTTTATTTTTAACAGATATTTAACTTAATGTTAAATTTGCATTTTTTAAAAATGTCCTTGTGGAGCTCTGGTACTTTTTGCGTTGTTTGCGGCTGTACTAACAACCAGATAAAGCTATATTTGTGGCTTCAACAACAGTGTGTTGAGCATGCACCCAAAACAAAAAGGGATTGTTCTCGTGATCGACGGTACAGTTTCCATCGCCGACCTACAGACGAGGAATCCAGAAGAATGTGGCTGAGAAACCAAAACTTGAAGAGACCATAAACCCTTTAAGTTATGTGTGCTCATTTCATTTTGTCGACAAGAAGCCAACGGAGGAAAACTCGTATCCGACTTTGTGGTTGGGCTACAAAAGACCAGCGGAGAAGAGACGTCGGGTCCTTAAAAGGACTGACAGCAGAGCCAGGAGAACATCAGGTATGATTTCATGTGTAGGGAGGACACAGCGTTGTAGCGTCTGTTTAATGACAGACAGTTACTTTGACTATTTTCTGTACAGTTTACCCATTTGAGGTGTAATAGGTTGTGTTCCCACATGTTTTACTATATTTTTCAATCGCTCTAGGAGAGACGATTAGTACTGTTACCATGGAAAACGCCGCTTCAGGTTCAGTGGCACGACGCGCCGGAAGTTGCACCCATAATTCACGCAAGGCATCATGGGGGCTAGGAATAAGGTGGATAGAAATATGTTGAGTATGTGACAAATACAACTTTCCTTTTCTTCTCTACTTTATTTCCCTCTCCAGCTCTTTCTTCAGCATTTCTTTATCTACCTCCTCACTTTCCTTCCATACCTTATTCCTTTTTTATTCTTCCCTCGCTACCACTTCCCCACCTCCTCTTTACTCTTCTTTCTTTACCTCTTCCTTTTCATTCCCACCATTCATCCCCTACCTCTTCCTCAGCTCTTTAACTTTTCTCTCATTCTTTATTTTATTTTTTTCCTGTCCGCCTCCTCTTTTCCTTTCAACTTTCTGGAGAAAACAAAACTGTCCTCCAGAGTAGGAGCTGACTGAATGAAAAAAAAACATGATATATATATTTTTTTAAATAAACACTAAAATGATGCCACTTCCTGCAGATGGGACTGCAGTAAGAAAACAGTTTATACCTTCAAAGCTGTCAAAGCCGTGGGAGGGTAGGTCAGACCAGCCATGTTGGACGTCCGTCTGTACATCCTAAAGTCACACACACACACACACAGATAAAAATATCATGCACAAATCTCACACTTAGATACAGACAGTCGCCTGCATATAAACACTCCTCCCGCAGACCTCCAGTCGCCCTCCTCCACAGTTTGTGACCAGGATGGATTGTTGGTCGTCATGGTAACCGTGTTCTAAACACACACGGTGAGCGCTGCCTCGGTGCAGCAGATATTTTTTGATTTCATGCGTCATTAAGCTGCAGCAGATGAACTGATACCGTTCTATCACTGCGAGTCATTTACACCCTAATGACATTGGACCTCATAGTTTCCCTATATGATCTCCATCTCGACGCTAACGACATTACACTTCATGTTCGACCTCGTAATCACATCTGCGGTGAATGTCGGGGCCGGATGCTTTCTGATGTTTATTTTGAAGAAGGTGATGATTGTTTTCTGTTCCGTCTTCAGGTGCTCCAGATTTCTGCTGAGGACAAAAATAACTCTCTGAACATTTCAAAGTGTTGCTCTTTTGTTTGACTTTGAGGAGTCACAGTCTTTCCTTTGTTACTAATATGATGCATTACACGGCCTCGGGCATTAATCTGCTGCTCTAACAGCCTCCACTCTTCTGGTTTCGGTCTTTCCACCAGATGTTTAACCTCCTGCAGGGATTTGCTCCCATTCAAAGGCATAAGTGAGGTCTAATACTGATGTGGGGAGATCAGGTCTGCCTCACAGTCGGTGTTCCAGTTCATGCTAAAGGTGTTGGATGGGGTTGAGGTCAGGGCTCTGAGCAGGCCAGTCGAGATCTCCGATACCAAACTCCCAGTTTCTGCCATTTCTTTAAGGAGCTGGCTTTGTTGTGCATGGGCACATTGTTATGTTGAAACATGAAAGGGACAAACGCTATGGCTGCGATCAGTGCTCGATGCCTTTAAGGTCGACCAAAATAACCCAGTACCAAGTAGTATCGAAACTTCTCCAGTCAAACCATACCTGCAATCGATCCTTTTTGTGCCCAGATCTAGAAAAAAACGACTGTCAAAGCATGTAAGCAGAGTGGAGCATGACCAAGTGAGTGGGGAGCATGAGCGGAAGGATTTTGGATGGAGCACAGAGCTGATTTTTAAGAAGTTGAAGCATTGCCTTATCTCCCACTACAATTTTGCTTCAGTACAGCTCACACCATGAGTTCAAAGCATGCTTGAGCGAGCCCGATGGATCTGGTTATTGCGCACAGCAGCTGCGTACAAAATATGCTGCTTCAATCCATATTTGTTGGCGTTTAGCCTTTCAAAAACAACATTTTCACTGCGGTCAACAAACTGTATTACAAAGGACGCTCCTGTATTAACGGGGCGGTCTAGCATCAATCAAACAAAACTAGTTATTTTCGCTAAAGAAAGTTGATGTTAAAAAAACACTGGCTCATTTAATCCGATGAATCATTTTATTCAAATTGAGAGATATGTTCAAGGATTTTTTTTTTAGGTCGATGTCAGATATGAGACATTCAAAGCTTCATCTGAAAACCTCAATAGAAGCTTTGAATGTAAAAAAAAAATGACATTCGGTAGCCTACAGCCCTAATTATAATACAACTCAGTTGTTTAATTTTTGGAGCGAGCAGTGAGCGATTTGAGTGGAGCGGCCTGGAGCGGCTTTGAGCTGGGGAGCGGAGGGAACGAACAGCTCCGTGAGCGAGCCAGCGAGACACACAAAGTACATTAAGATTTCCCTTCACTGGAACTGAAGTTCCCATACAAGGAAAAACAGACCCAGACTAAAAGTGTACAACAATATGTGGGCAGGAGTGTCCATATTCTTTTGGCCAGATAGTATTTCTTCCCAGCAGAAATACTAAAAACAGAAAACTGTAGGGCAGATACTCTTTGAAGAGGTTTTAGTTTTTGGCGAGTTTAAGTTTGCATGAAGTCACAATAGCCACATTTCACCTAGGCTACATAACTTATATATAAACCTATATACATGTTGATGTTGTAACTTGTTTGTAAATCTACTGAGACGTATTTTAATATTTTCATACCTTTAAATATTTAATTGACATGGCCATAAATAATTTTATTTTTACCTTTCTACAAATATCCCAGCTTGCACTGCATGGACGATGCTCCTGAATCTTGGCTTCTCCTCGGGACGTCGCTTGGCCACACCCATCTTCCGGGTGAAGGTACATGCCAGCCAGTCACGTACTTCGCTGGGCACCGACTCCGCCTGCAAGTCGCTGAGCTCGTCCTCGGTGTCCAACAGACGCCTGCGGGACAGAAAGGAACAGCTGTCAGTCACAGCTGGGACAATCAGTGACACGGATTTATTTAGCTACACATCCATTCATCTCTCTATCGGTCCTACTTGGTCTCATCAGTGTAAACACTGTCCAGCATGGCCGCAGCGAGCTCCAGGTTCCTGCGGAGCTCCTGCAGGTCCACGACACCCCGGTCCATCTGCTCCAGGACCCCCTTCAGCCTGACAACACACAAACACACACAGGTCACACAGAGTGCACTGCTCAGTTATTGGAATAAACATCAGAGGACGGATCAGTAGAAGTAAACAACAGAAAATCATCCAAACAGTATAATCACTCATCAGTTACAGGGGCACAAAAATGCCTCTGCTATTAGTGATTTGATTTGATTTGATTTGATTTGTTGGAGATTTGTGTCATTTGGTCCAGGTGGAGATGAATTTGTTGGCTGGTATTAATTTTTCTCTGCATCATCCCTCCAATAAGCTTCATTTAAACTTGGCATATGTACAGTGAGTCCCAGATGTAAGAAAACCGCACTCAAAACAAAAACAAAAACACTAAACACAAAGCCTTGGAACAGATACTTCCTCAACAGTATGTTGTGTGGCTCGCTTTATGTGTTTAGATAAAGACAGTAGTTTTTTTGGAAAACAATGTAATATCACTGCTTATTTAATATGTATGTTTTTTAGCAGCCTTTAGCAATGACCATTTCCCATAAGCTCTACACATGCACGGGCTGAACGTCACGATGATTATTCATTAAAGAATGTTTGAGTGTTGAGTGTTGGAGAGTTTTACAGATAGGGACAAAACCAGCGTATAAGTACCTGCACTGCCATGCTTGTAGTTTTTTCATGGGAGCTGTAGTTTTCTTTCTGTGCTCAAAGTAATTGTTGTTTAACTTTGTTAAGATCACAAAGGTTTCAGTTTCCCAAAGCAGCTGTTGCAAGATGGATTTGTCTTAGAAGATGGAAAGTGAAATGCTGCTATACTATGAAAGGCTGGCTGGGTTGGAGGAGCTACTGTGGCTGTAAAAGTTCACTGTTGGACCGTGTCCTTACGCTGCGTTTCAGACAATTCGGACCTCGAACATTTCCAACCTTCTACTAGAAAAAGTACAATGGAACGCCACTCAAAGTCGGAGTTCCAACTTGTAAACTTGGTTGCAAATCCATCTACTCCCACTTCACGAAGAAGCAGTTGTCTGATGTCACACAAAGACTGTACTATCATAGTAAACCTGTAAATTAATGTCAAAATATGTTGCCAATGTTATTGGGTAGCTGGTTACAGTAAACGGTCGCTGAGAGCTATCTTCTCTGCACAAAACTTAGTCGGGAAAATGTTAAAAATGCCCAAAAAAGATGGAGGCTGCACTGCCGAGAGTTCAATTGTGTGTTCACTTGCCAAAGAAACATCCGTTACGTTTTGTTTAAGTTTGGCCTTGTGCATCTGGAACGCTTGCATTAGAAACAGGAATGAGTATGGCTCCATTATCTGCAGCAAAATAGCCCGACAACCAGTCAACTATTTAAATGAGAGCTATTCAATTCGTGCTGTTTTTCAATCTCATCAAGCTGGAGAAATAATTATGTCCCAGCTGTTGTCTTCATCTTATCTTCATGTCACGCTGAGCTGTCTGAGCTCACTGTTGCCAGATTTCAGTCAGAGAAAAACACAGACCTGAACTCGCCCACCCAAAACTACTTTTTACCTGCCCACTTAAACAAAAAATAGCCCAGTACTGGCAACACTGTCTGAGCTGCTGTTTTGGGCTCAGAGTGCTGATGTAACAACCATTCTAGTATTATATTTCTGGAAACTCAAAGGGTTCCTCCATGTCTGAGCGTCTATAGCTGAAATCTGAGTGGACACACTATAAAAGGTCAGCGACAAAAGGCCGGGGTTAAAGTTCACATCATGTGAACTTCAAGTGCAGCAGCGAGCTTTAACATCTGTGACAGGGCTGTTTTTTGTGCTGAATTCACCTGCACTGCACTGTTGTATACAGTACTATACTGTCCTCCATCGCGATGCATAGATTTTCTCCTTAACGCACCTGAACAAGAGCAGTAGTAGTGTGCAGAAATCCTTTCTGCAGACTTACATACACCTGCTAACTGACAGAAGGAAGTACTGCTCTTCATACTTTGCACCCACACAGCTGCTGTCCTGTTCACACCACAGAACCAGAACATGAAAATCTGTTTCCTCCAGATGGACACATGACACCCTGCCTCCTGTCAATCAGCCGACTCCCACCAGTAAGCAATGGGAGTCTCCTCCAGGAAATAAACATGTCGCCTTACAGACCTGACTAATAATGACTTTATAGCCTAATAGCTGTGTTTTTGTCAGCCGGGACAGAAGTTCATCTCAGTTTGAAACCAAACCACTTTTGTATTTATAAAGTTAGTTTTTTCAGAACTTTAAGACATATTGAGATGCTGAGGGGGCGTGAGGCGTCATTCTGTACCCCGAAGAGCGCTTGTATATTCATCTATTACCTATACCATACAGTCCTGGTATACAAACTGACGGAGGGATGAATAGACGGGTGGACAGATGGATATTTTACGCTGGGCTTGTGAATGCGTTTTGTTACTGTCGGGCTAGAGGGATGGTTTGAATGACGACAGGGAGACATAAAGACTCCACTGCGGCCAGGCATCGTGCCGTCGCCATGGTAACGAAAACACCTTCCTGTAAACTGGATGAAATCTGTTTTAGTTGCCATGGTTACAGTTGGAGTCAGACAGGGAGACGGGGCGAGGGAGAAATAAAAGTTCAAGACTGCAGACATTCAAGCATTTTGTTTTACTGTGAAAAAAAACAACTATAACTTCTCTTTTTTAGTAATATTAAATTATTATCATTATCATTAGTAATAGCAGTCGTAGACATTGTAGTAGTATTAACTTGGGCGATAAACCCTGCTGTCTTTAATGACAGAGTGCTCAAGTTGAGCTGTGAGTTCAAGTTCATTAAAGTACAAACTGATCATCATAAACTCAGTGAATCAGCTTTTTTTAGTCCCATCAGTGCAGGTGGGGAAGATCCACTGCAAAAAAAAATACATTAAACATTTCTAAGCCCTGCAGGTGGCATTTTAAACACATTCTTTCACACATACGGACTCAAAGGAGCAGACTCTCGCTTGTTATATATACATACTGTATGCTGGCACATGATGACAGAGTAATTAATATCCTGAGTGATGTGTTTCCAACAGTGGAGGAAGTATCCTTTACTAAAGTAAAAGTAAGAATACAACAAAGTAAAAAATACTCTGCTACAAGGAAAAGCCCTGCATTCATAATCCCACTTAGGTAAAAGTACATAAGTCACCTTACCTTTATTTACCTTTACTTTACATACTGTTTTACAAACGGTTACACCGCTGTGTATATATACATATTACTACTTCTCTATACATACTACAGTCCTGTCTACACTTCTGTATATATATTATAGTACTTCTCATTATATACTACATCCTGTTTACATTCAGTTTTCCCATCTGAAATACTGTCTTCAACAAAATTACAAATTTACATTTGCATTACTATTTTATAGTTACTTGTGTTTATATTTATTTTAACTGCACTATTTTATGCCTTAGATTATCATTTTGCTTTTACATTTACATGTGTGATTTCCCCTTTTTTATATATATATATACATATTTTATGAGCATTATTGAAGGAACCTGAGACCAGAGATTTTCATTGCCAATGACTGCTTTGCTGGAATTGACAAATGAAAATAAAGAACCTTGAACCTTGAGAAGTGTTAACAGTCAGATGCGTAAATTTTAGAGCAGCATAATACTGGAGCTATAATTTTAACTACTTTATATAGAGTTTAGTCCAGTGGGTCCCAACCTAGGTGTCGGGCCCCTCCTAAGGGTCATCAGATAAATCTGAGGGGCCGTGAAATGATTAATGGGAGAGAAGAAGAAGAAGAACTAAGTTCTGATGCACAAATCTGTTTTCAGTTTCTGAGCTTTTCTCTCTTTTTTGTGAAATATTGAATAATTTGACATGTTTGGGTTTCAAACTGTAATTTAAATGAAACCATGTGAGAAGTTTGAAGAGGAAATGTCTCTTTGGTGGAACTGATAACAGCTCATAGACAGCCTCTTCAGAGCTGTACTTCAGACTGAGAGCTTCCTTTGTTTGTGCGTGTGTGTGTGTGTGTGTGTGTGTGTGTGTGTGTGTGTGTGTGTGTGTGTGTGTGTGTGTGTGTGTGTGTGTGTGTGTGTGTGTGTCTTACCTCTGCGAGGCACTTTTATATTTCTGCCTGTAAACAAAAAAGCAAAAACAGAACAGTCAGTTCAAGTGAACCAATCACACACTGCTTCCTCTTCATAAACTGACTGTGATCAGGTGGTCACAGCTCTCAGGAGCATTTTGGCACGGTGGTCACAGTCAGTATTGCAGATCACGGGATGCACACTGGCCCAAAATAACCTTTTCCCCCAATCACAGTCAATACAGAACGCTGAATACATCTTTCTGAGTGTCACAATCACCATGAAATGACTCTTTCTATTATCAGAATTAGATCCATGCAACCCAATTCCATCCTGGAAGAGTCATATCATTAAGTCAGCCAGCTTGAAGTCTCTAATGTTTCCTCTTGCAGAACGAAGGGATCCACTTCTATTAAACCTAATGTTGTGTTTGAGGTGCTGGAGACCCCGGGCCGTCTTTAACAGCTCCAAAATCTAGTGCTTAATATCGTCGTATCAGATTGATACATATTTACTTTTCCTAATTTCTCACGAGAGATTATAAAACTTGCAAATATAATGTTAAGTAAGCAACAATACTCCTCCCAAATCCCAAATAAATGTACACACACTTGCACACATATGTGTGTTGTGAGTCCCCACACGGATCATGTGAGGATCCATGTTGGGACATAACTTATAAAAGATGAAAAATAACTTGGTGTAGTTAACAATGCTTACTACTACTACTACTACTATTGATGCATTATGGGTGGTATGTGCAAATGAACAATGTTTGGCTTCCCTCTGTGTGCCCGGAGCTTGCCGCTCATTTGCTTGCCATGACGCGAAATTAGTGTTTCACGTCATCCAGCTCCGCCGGTAATGCCGTGTACACACTACACACTACTACTACTACTTTTTGATGGTTTTAAAGATTATCTTTCCAGATATTGTGAGGTATGTTAAGAGTGTTTTTTACATCCTCCAATCAGCTTGGAAGTCCATCCTGATCGCACCGATTTCAAATCATAAAATTAAACAAAATGTTAAATATTTACGATCGGATATCCCGTTGTGTGTGTGGGAAACCCCGATGACGGACTCACGTGGGAAAGAACGATAGCCAATAGAGGACCAAGCTGACTGAAGAAGGAAGGACAACTACGACCATCATGGCGGCTGCGGCTAATTCATGAGCTAATGCAAAACGCGAAGCATAAAGTAGTAGTAAAATGGAGCTCAGAAATGGAGGACTGTGAGTGTTTATTTAACGTGTCTCTTTGACCTCATCCATCTATCCTTCGTGAATTTTCAGTACAAAGTAAAAACTAAAATTGTTAATTCTTCCTGCCATCCGCCATGTTTGTTTACACTAAAGTCACGTTTGATTGCGAGATATTTTGCAAGATTTTAGTTTTATTTTAGTCGGGACTCTTGTTGTTGATAAATTAATCTGTATGTGGTGTGCTGTTTTGGTCAAATCGTTGTTCACCACACACTATAGGAACTAAACTGTTAAATTCATTATAACATGTCGTTACGTGTGTGGTCTCATTTTCATCATCTGTTAAGATTTGAAAAATCTTTTAGTGTGGGCCAGCCTTTACATGGAAGGAAGCCAGACATCATTCATTTGCATATACCACCCACATTGTAACGATACAAAGCCAGTTGAAAAAAGTTACAGTTTCCCTTTAAGCATTGCTACTAGACCAACTTATTTTTAATTTTTTATCTTTTATACGTTATGTCCCATCATGGATCCTCACATGCACCTGTGTGGGGACTCACAACACACATACGTGTGCAAGTGTGTGTGCACATTTATTTGGGATTTGGGAGTATTGTTGCTAACTTAACATCATGTTTGCAAGTTTTATAACCTCTCATGAGAAATTAGGAAAATCAATCAGATACAACAATGTTAACTATATTTTGTAGCTGTTAAAGAGGGCCTGGGGCTTCCAGCACCTCAAACACAACATTAGCTTTAATAGAAGTGGATATCTTCGTTCTGCAGGGGGAACATTAGAGACTTCAAGCTGGCTGACTTAATGATATGACTCTTGCAGAATTTTAATTGGACTGAATGGATCTAATTCTGATAAGAGAAAGAGTCAAGCACAGTTTTTTAGCAAAGTGAAGGGTTACCACATCAGTACTTTTCTACACATTGGATTTAAAAAGGAAAAAGCAGGTTGCAATTCTTATCATTATTCTAACACGTACAGCAGGGGGGGGTCTGAGAGACACCAAACAATGACAGAGTGAAGCCAATGTCAACAAAAACACAAGGATAAAACATCCATCATGGTCATGGCTCACTGGGAAATCATTACATAATTTGGACCAATGAAAAATGTCCCTGTGGTAAATATGTACACCAGATGTTGATGACGAGGATCTGAACGCTCCATTTGGTCTGAAATGAGCCAATCGCAGCACTGGAATCTGACCCTGAAGGCTGATCACAGCTCTGACCTGCAGCTCTGAGATGTGACAGCAGGATTATTGTCTGTTATTTCACGGTCCGTTGGTAATTGTACGCTGGCCTGCGTGGGCGGATCAGCACTGAATTACAGAGCAGGGTACGGCGGCGGGGCGAGCGGCGCCCGGCTGCATTGTGTTTATGGACAAAAAAAAACAAAAGCATGCTGCAGCACCAACAGTGACAGGTGAGGACAGAGATAGTTTCTGGAGAATGATTCACCACTCTGTCATGACTTTTCCAGGCTGACGCCTTCAGTGGGAGAATTTGCATTTTTTTTTTTATTCCTCCTCTTTTCTGTTCTCTACTGTACTTTCCTCCGTGCTGATAATGTTTTCACCTCACATTTTTCTTCCTTGCGACCTTGAGGATTATTAGTACTGAGCATGTAAAGTATATTTTATTCTTAGATGCATTATTTCTCGGCATGACTGTTTGTGATGCACCACCGCAGGGTGCGTTTCGCGCTTCTTTAGCGGTTAAGTCTACACCGCCTACATCAAGACCAAGCGCCCTGGCCTGAAGAAAAAGCAGAGCATCCATTAAAATGCAGCTGTCTGATAATAAACCAACTGCAGCGCGCACACACACACACACACACACACACACACACACACACACAGAAATAAATATATAAATACATGAAAACAACGTCTATCTATTGTTTCGGAGTCAAACTTTAGCAGTTAAATACTGGTATAAATGCTTTAGAACAGAAATAAGAACGCAGAGTTAGAATGACATCCTGGTTTCTACTGTGTTTCAGCCAGTTACTGGAGGCATTCGACTGGTTTCTACTGTGTTTCAGTCGGTTACTGGAGGCATTAGCCTGGTTTCTACTGTGTTTCAGCCAGTTACTGAAAAAATTCAACTGGTTTCTACTGTGTCTAAGCCAGTCACTGGAGGCATTAGACTGGTTTCTACTGTGTTTCAGCCAGTTACTGACTGGTTTCTACTGTGTTTCAGCCAGTTACTGGAGGCACTAGACTGGTTTCTACTGTGTTTCAGCCAGTTATAGGTGGCATTAAACTGGTTTGTACTGTGTTTCAGCCAGTTACTGGTGGCATTAAACTGGTTCTACTGTGTTTCAGCCAGTCACTGGAGGCATTAGACTGGTTTCTACTGTGTTTCAGCCAGTTACTGGAGGCATTAAACTGGTTTTTACTGTGTTTCAGCCAGCTACTGGAAGCATTAAACTGGTTTCTACTGTGTTTCAGACAGTTACTGGAGGCATTAGACTTGTTTGTGATAACTGAACTGGGCAGACTGGTTTCGATATTTGACTCCAGTCTTTGTGGCTCTCTATGTCTTCAGTCTCGTTCATCTTAATACAGACAATTTCAGGTGAAAAAAATGAGTTACGCAGGGTTTTATTCTGTTTTTATTGTAGTCACTGAATCGTTTCAGCTGGTTTCTGTTCGATTTTACGCTTCACAAAACAGTCTGATGAACTCTCCAGCGCACATTTTCTTTCGCTCTCACTATAATTTTCCTCTCTATCTTTCCATCTCATTGTTTCATCACTCTCACACCAATCTTAAAAGGTTGATTTAAAAAAAAAAAGATAGAATAAGAAATAGTGGATTCAGAAAAGGACAGAAGGAAAAACACTCAATAAAAATATCTGTCTCTCGCTTTTCAGCAGGGACTTTGCTGCATCGAAATGCTCTGCTGTTACCACGGAAACTAGGGAGGATGACAAAAAAAAAACTAATCTGTACTATTATTTGTTTTCCCTCCAAACAGCAAAGACCTCTATTGTTTGTTGATCTGCATCCAGGGTTCATATCTATCAGGAGGAATTAATACGATCAATCAGGAGATAAATAAAGACACACGGGGGCACTTAGTGGTTCAAGCACTGTTGGCACCAAACACACACACACACACACACACACACAGTGAAGCAGCTGACTCTGTGATGAGAATAATGAGTTGAATGGATCTTCCTGTTTGTCATTCTAATGCAAGCTTTTTGCTTGTTTTTGTTTTAAATTCGGCTGCACTTTCATTCATTTGGTTGAAACGTGGCAAGCATACACAAAATAGCATTACGTAACACCTCTGTGGATTTCCATTGCAATTGAACATTCAGAAAAAGTTGTAACTGCAGCACTCCTCTCCTGCAGATGGATTCGAGTTTTAACATCGAAGTAGCTGTTACTTTCTCTGGGCTCGGTATCAAAAGCTGTCAAGTGTCAACTATTGAACGTCGGCATCCCAGTCGGATTCTTTGTGTCTGTGTGTCAGATATTCATGATCTAAATACGGAAACATTAATTTTAGACGCACGCTTCTTTATTTGGAAGGAGAGATAACTGGTTGTTTCTGTGTACTCAACCGTAAGGCAAAAACCTGTCAGGTGCTCTTGGAAACCGGGCAAAAACATCTGGATAAAAATGCCCTGACGAAGACCAGTGGTTGAAATATGTTGGCTTTTTAATATTTCCTTCCTCATTCGCCACTTGTTTTAATATTTCGGAGTGCCTGGGTTGCAAAGTAATGCATCAAAAAGAGTATTGTTTTGGTGTCTGTACAATAGACTGTATATAAAGATGGACGACATGACAGCTCCACAAAAGTGAAGCCAAAACATCTGGATCGCCCCCTGGTGGCTGGTTGCAGTATAGGTCATAGATCCTGCCGCCTCCATGTTAGCAGATGGGACATAGGTCAAACTAAAGCGTCAAAGTACACGACAAATATATTATTTTCAAAGATGGTTTCTGTAATTTTCGGTAGTTGTTATCACGCTGATGTTTGTTCAAGTGATCTTTTTTCTGATAAGTTTGGTTTTAATTAGTTATTTGGTGCTATAAACGGGGGGTGAGACGTCATGATTGACAGCTGATGTAATTCTCTCTCGCTAACAAGCTGCGGCCGTGCTCTGCTCGTGTTTGGCTCAGGATTGGCTCAGGCGGGTGTGTGGGCGGGACCTCAATACCGCAGCCAAAGAGCATAGAAGCAAAGAGACAAAACAGCCACTTTGGACTGAAATGCTTATTATATTTATAATATTATGTTATTATTATGTTATTGTTCAACGCAGGCCATTTCTTTAGAATATGACAATAGAATATGAATCATTTTGTTTTACTTTTGTACGGCACTTTTAAGGCGGTCGTTTTACTGGCTTCCAGTAGTCACTTTCAGTCCAAAATGGCGGAAGCGTAGCTTTGCTGCTGGGCGCTGACATTGCAATGGAGTGAACAATTGACTTTCACTTCTTGGCAATGTACGTTCTTTGCAACAGCTCCAACCCCTCGATCACTGCTGTGCAGACTCTGGCTCCAAATAACGTCTACATCTCAAGATATTCTCTAAAGATATTTGGCCTCATTTTTGTACAATAGGAGGAAGTGGACACCAGTTGTCCATATATATACAAAGTCTATGGTTCTCATAGTTAGGTACTGTATAAAAAATATGTGATATCTAGCAGTGCTGTGGGAGGCAACCACTCTGCCCTGACACAATGTGAAGTCTGATAAATGTCCTCAAGTGATGTCACTTGAGTCAGCATAGGTTGCGGCTGAAGACTACAAGTTAGAATGTTTGAAAAGAAGTGAGCGTACCAGAAGCCCACCGCTCATCTCTGCTGTAGGCTTGAGGCTCCAGGCTACATTAGCCACTACTAGCGTAACACACCTGAATCTTTGATCTAACTGTCGGCCGTTGAGTTCCCTTGTGGGTAATTGTAGGCGCCAGATTTTGACAAAGAAGAATAATGTGTGGAATAAAAAAGACAAGATCTCTGCTTCTGCTCCATCCACTTCTGTTATAAATTTGCGATCTCCATGCCCATGCTGAGATAACCCTGATGACATCACTAAGACATGATTAATCAGGTTATGTTTTTCAGACATGACAAAGCTCCTCTTTAGCCAGAGGCGACAGTGTTTTCACGGGCGCGGAGGGAAACTCTGTCACCCAAAATTCTAGCCTAAGAGTTAAGTTTTTGTCAGTTTAGTTAGACGAGCTTCTGCGCTGAATTATGCATCTTTATTTTTACACCCTCAGTGTTTCTATCTCATTGAATCACTGCTGACAGATAACACATTCACTTGCCAATGTTTATTACAGGATTTGGCAAAAATTAAACACTTCTCTTGGCCTCAACTTCATCAACCAACACACCAACTTCTGCTGGTAAATCTTTCACGATGTTGCCAACTAGTTACTAATACAAGATGCTGTAGCAAGTAGGGTCTGTCAAACAGAACAGGAATTGCCAAGGGGAATGAATTGTGTATGTTATGGAAATGATAACACGCATATTTCATTTCGCTGCTGCCGCTGATGCAAGAAACTTTCATTATATCAACATTGCTGGTGACTTTTTTTTTCCTGCCGTAACGTGATGAATGAGTCGACAGTGATGTGAGGCATGACAAATTATTACATTATAAGATGCAAATGTAGGTTGTATTGAGTTACAAGACTCATATGTGAGAGGATACAGCATGCACTGTGTTTAAAAAATATGTTAACTTTCATTCATATGATGTTCAGGATCTTAACAGAAACATCAGGTGCTTCTGTTTGAAGAGTGTCAGTCTGTGGACCGATGAGTCATGGTTCAGCTGACGAGGATGACGATGAGGATGGGGATGAGGGCTCTCGTGTGGTCGAGGGCTTCGCATTTTCCAAAAACTGTACCACAGCCCAAAAAAGGACCTGTGTTACAAATAAAGCTCATGTGAAATCCATGTTTTCACATGTTAAATATTACATCTAAAATGTGAAATACACCGAATGGCTAAAATTTATTTAGACAGATGGACACACAAACGCTGCAGCCATATTTGATGCTTCTCAATCAAAAACAAAACCATATTCATCAACATGCTGCTCTAACAGCTTTCACTCTTCTGGTTTCAGTCTTTCTACCAGGTGTTGAACAACCTGCTGCAGGGATTCGCTCCCATTCAGTGTTGTCATATTGAAACATGAAAGAGAAAAAGATATCATAAAATATCTGTCTAAAATATCATCGTCTGTAGCATGTAAAGACTACTGCACCCTTTGCATTGCACCCCTTTAACCTTGTCTGACTCATGATGGATAGGTTTCAAATCAAATCGATGAAGCTGACCCAGAGACTGCAGATGAAAATGATCTCTTTAGCTAAAGGAGAGGGGTCCAGGGGGTCCCCAGCAAAAAGGGGAATAATTTATTTTCACTATAATTCTATTCATAAGTAACGCAATGACATGTGCAATATTACTTTTCTATTTTAATTTACTTATTTAACTAAATGTATCTTACTTTTATTGTTTTCTATTAGGCACATGTGTTAATATTAGGAATGTCAAAGTTAACTCCATAATAACGCATTAACGCAACTTGCGATTTTTAGGTTGTAGCGGGCTCAGTTATAAAGCTAGAGTGAAGATACTGGTATCATATGAAACTAGAAAACCTAAAGAATCCATTGGTACCAACCAGGCCATACTAGCTTGTTGGAAAGGAAAAACTGTTATGGCCATTTTCAAAGGGGTCCCTTGACCTCTGACCTCAAGATATGTGAATGTAAATGGGTTCTCTGGGTACCCACAAGTCTCCCCTTTACAGACATGCCCACTTTATGATAATCACATGCAGTTTTGGGGCAAGTCATAGTCAAGTCAGCACACTGACACACTGATAGCTGTTGTTGCCACGTTATGATTTGAGCATATTTTTTATGCTAAATGCAGTACCTGTGAGGGTTTCTGGACAATATTTGTCATTGTTTTGTGTTGTTAATTGATTTCCAATAATAAATATATACATACATTTGCACTTCCATGTTGATATGAGTATTACATACTTCACAAATCTCGTTTTAAGGTACATCTTGAACAGATCAAAAATGTGCGATTAATTTGCAATTTTTTTCTCAGGGCCGGCTTAACACAGAGGTCATACAGGTGATTGCCTAGGGTCGACTCAAGTGACATCACTTGAGGACATTTATCGAATTTCACACAGCTCCCGCTCTTTTTTCACACATGTATTAGTACTCCCAAACACCTGGAGACGCAGTTCTCAAAATGCCGAACTACTCCTTTAATTTCATAATAAGCTGTGATGTTGTTGCTACATGAACATATATTACCTGCTCTCATTAGCTTCCATTAAATACATGTACCGTATGTATGTCAGTGCGTGTGGTGATGATGATGTATGAGGCTGTAGTCAGAATGTAAACAGACTCATGAAACATCAACAGGATGTTAAAGGAAACATTTTGATGCTCAGTTTGTGTCTTCTCTTTTCTTTTCTTTATCCACTGTGTTTTCATGCTCTCTCTCTCTCTCTCTCTCTCTCTGTCTCTCTCTCTCTCTCTCTCTCTCTCTCTCTCTCTCTCTCTCCTGATCTGTCTATCTTTGCGGAGAGTTTTTGCTGCATCGCAACGCTCCGCCGTTACCATGGCAACCGAGGAGAACAAAAAGACAATCTGTTTTACATCTGCTGCCGTGGCCTCAGATTCAGACAGATGTGGCGATGTTGTTTCCCGCTGTGATGTCGGCTTGTTAGCGTCCACTACTGAGAAAAATATCTGACAGACAGACACGGACAGAAGGACGGGAAGCTGTGACCTCATCAAACACACACACACACACACACACACACACACACACACACACACAGTCTCTGTCTCTCTCTCTCTCTCTCTCTGTCGCTCTCTCTCTCTCTGTCTCTCTTCAGTGATGTCGCACGCCCACAGTTTTCCACTCATTTTCTGTCATTCGTCTTCCCTCCAACCTCAGGTCGTGCCAACATCACCACGGCAACCAAGCGACCATACTGATGCTGTCCCCAAAGGCTGCCAGTCCGATTCCAAAACTATCAGTGATCGATTCTCACGACATGATCACCAATTATCAATCGAGCTATCACATCATCATCATCATCATCATCATCATCATCACCATCATCATCACCATCATTAACATTACATCATCGTCAGCCAGAAGACTGTATCATCTGTGTTTACTCACATCCCTCTCAGTCGAAGCAAGACCTGGTTATTATAGTTCTGCTCCGAAGCGTCCACAAAGTACTGCGCCTCCACAATCTGCTGCTGTGCCTCCGTTTGCTGCACCTCCTCAATCTGCACCTCTTCAGTCTGCTGCTGTGCCTCTTCAATCTGCTGCTGCTCCTGCTCAGTCTGCTGCTGCTGCTCCTCCGTCTGCTGATCCTCAGTCTGTGACATCTCCTCAGTCTGCACCTCCTCCTGCTGCTGCTGCTCCTCCTCCTCCTCCTCCGTCTGCTGCAGCTCCTCAGTCTGCTGCTTCTCCTCCATCTGCTCCTGCTCAGTCTGCTGCTGCACCACCTCGTCCTGCTCCTGCTGCTCCTCCACAATCTGCTGGTGCTCCTCAGGCTGCACCTCCTCCTGCTCTTGTTGCAACTCTTCTCCATATTGCTCCTCCTCTTTCTGCTGCACCTCCTCAGACTCCACCTCCTCCTGTCCTATGTCCTGTTGGGGCATCTTCTCTTCCCGCTCTCCCTCCTGTTGCTGCACTTCCTCCTGTTGCTGCACTTCCTCCTCCACCTGCAGCACCTCCTCGGGCAGCTGCGCCTCCTCCGCCTCCTCGTTCATCTCGGTGTGGTGAATGAGGAGAAGGAGGTTAGGGGTTATTTAAGGTGAGTGTAAGAGTTCACAGAGAAGAGTTTGGTATCTGTGAAGCGTCCGGACGTCTCTCAGACTGATGGAGTTGTGAAAACATCTATGCCGATCACAGCCGAGAGTGTTTGGGTTCAATCGAACTTCATCCAACTTCCTGTGATGTCACCTGATGGCCCGGCCGATCCAAAGTGATGATCTCTGATCTGGTCCGTTAGAGAAGCCGAGGGGGTTAAAGGTCACAAGACAAAGTATAGTGTTTTTTCAAAAAGTTGGAGAGCAGGAGTAGACTGACGGCATCTTTTAGTCGATCAAACACCAACAAGTAAACGAGCTGATGGGCTGACGACTTCCTTCACAGCTAACAGTTGAGCTCTGCGCTCCGGCACTGCGGCTGCAAAATGATCCAGCTCAGCTGTCCCAGAGCATCGCCGTAGCAACGCGAGGAGGAAGTCAACCAGCAATAAAGACGGGATGGAGTGAGAGAGAGTGAGAGAGAGAGAGAGAGAGAGAGAGAGAGAGAGAGAGAGAGAAGAGCGATGGAGGAGGACAAAGGAGAAGCAGAGAACATCGCAGAGCGTTTCCGTGGTAACTCAACAACGGTTGCTAAGAGTGATGGAATCCTGCAGCCGACAGACCTCCCTCCTACTCCTCCTCCCCCTCCTCCTCTTCCTCACCCCCTCCCAAATTCAAACCACATAACTTTACGCTCCATTCAGACGCAAACAGCAAACAGGCATCTCAATCTGTCCTCCCCTCGCTCACCCGCTGTGTCTGACAGTGAGAATGTGCGAGTGTGGGGACAGTGATGAGCTGCGTGTTTGCTGCGCATGAGAGACACTGAGCCTCTATGTGTGTGTGTGTGTGTGTGTGTGTGTGTGTGTGTGTGTGTGTGTGTGTGTGTGTGTGTGTGTGTGTGTGTGTGTGGTTTTTAGACAATGATGATGTAATGGTCCTGAAAAAGAGAGTCACAAAACCTCTCAGTCAAGTGGCACGACCAGACAATCAGTGTGCAGTCCGGCTGGCGTCCCCTAGAGGCTGTGGTGGTCGTCACTGCTGTTATCCTGAGGGTGTTGCTATTGGAAGGGTCACTAAAATCCAAATGGTTCATCCTCTGGGGAGCGCATTAAAACGGCACTCCATGTCACAACATAAAGTCGAGGTAGTTGTGAGAGAGAGATTAACAAATGTAGGTTTAAAATTAAAGCAGCAGAAACTGAGATACACTTTTAGTTACTAGTACGATCAAGCTCCAAAGACATTGGATACTACATTTCCCATAATGCAACTCAGTGTTGTCTTGCTGCCCCGTTTCAAACTTCACGCCTCCAGTTTGTGATGCAGTATTTCTGTTTGCGGTTGTATATAAAGATGGACGACATGGCAGCACCCTTAAAATGAAGCCAAAACATCTGGATCGCCCCCTGGTGGCCGGCTGCAGTATAGGTCATAAATCCCATCCTCCATGTTAGCGGATGGGACATGGGCTAAAGTAAAGAGTCAAAGTACATGTCAAACACATTTTCTGTCATTTTATGTAGTTCTTATCACGCTGATGTCCGTTCAAGTGTTCATTTTTCTGATAAGTTTTGTTTTAATTAGTTATTTGATGCTATAAAAAGAAGGTGAGACGTCATGATTGACAGCTGCTCTGAGTGAAGTAGTCGGAGGCTCGGGAATTGTACGAGAGAAGAGATGTAACTTTAACTCTCCATAACTGATTGATCAGTTTGATCATAAATCTAGTTATGGAGATATTATGGTTAGTTGTTGTTGTGTCTTTCTATTCAAACAGCTACCGTGGTGCTAACGTAGCAGCTAGGTGGCTCACGCTAAGAAGCTGCAGCCGTGCTCGGCTCGTGATTTGAACTTCGATGGACTCTTGACTCTGGTTCCAAATGACGTGAAAATCTCAAGCTGGCAGCTCTCGTAGCCAGGATATTTTGGAATCACTTTAGTGCAATGGCAGGAAGTGGAGATGAGTCGTCAATCTATAGATATATACAGTCTATATTTCCAAGCCTAAATCAAAATAACCCGATGACATCACTATGACATCATTAGGGTTATTTTCTCAGACTTGACGAAGCTCCTCCGGAGTCACAGAAGACACTAAAGAACTGTTGTTCACAAGCTGAGTTGGGCTATTTATATATCTCTGCCGTGACTCTCTGGTGTCCGTGGTGCATATTAAATAATTAAATCTTCAGTGGAGTATTCTTTTACAAGAGCGTTATTGAAACAAACAGACAGGTTCCCTACAGCGTACCTCTTTAGCATACAATCTGTTCCCAGGTGTAACCTTCCTCCCCAGGTTGTAGCTTCATAAGTTTTTACTGCCTCGTGGAGCAAGGTGAGTGAAACACACTCACACTAAACCTCAGTTTGAGCTTCAATCCAGCTCAGGCTGCCTTCCAGTCAGACACTTCACCAGCTTGTGTTTGTTCACCTTCAGGACATCCTTGTCTTTTTTTCCAGCAGTAACAGATGCTGCTGGAGCTGGAAAACACACTAAGACTCTCTCATCCAGATCCACTGACTGAAACAGGGGCGGTGTTTTAATAAACCATGAACCGCTTTTCAAAGTTTGTTTGTAGTCACTTTAACCTATGCTTACAGAGGGTCACGCAGCATCAAGCATACTGTAGGTGTCGTTGCCATGGTTACCTCCATCTATAGGAGCTCTATTTTTGATTGACAGTTCCTCTGTTTTCCCAGCTTCAAACTACACTACAGGTCATTTTTTAAAGTTTTCTTTAAAGCTGCACAACAAAATTCACAATGTCACCAAGGATTAGAGGTTGAGACACTTTAATCTATAGTTATAACTATAGCTATAGGCGGAACTGGGCTCCGATAGTGGTCGATGGCTGCGCAGCCGCCACTAGTCAGGTGGGTATAATGTCTATCTATAACTTAAATAATAAACATTTCTATTTTTCCTTTTATCTTGTAACATCTCTATGCTTTGCCAGAATGCATCCATAGATTGGCACATCTCCTTTTGAGGCGCACATTTCTTGTAAGACTCACATGAACTGTGTCGCTCCATGTCGTATTCACCCCTGTGTGAAATTGAAAAATAACTAGCAAATTTCACAATCAAGCAAATAATATCCACATCAGGATTTTCTCATATGAATAATTAAATCCGGAGACAAATAAACTGCTTTATTAAATACGGCATATGCAAAAGTAGGCAACAGAAGTAAAGCACGTCATGAACTCTGACTGATGTCGCTGTGATTTAGGGGGAATTTACTGTATTTTTCTCTTTCAAAAATAAAAATCGCTCCCTTGTAGATTTTTCAGGTTAGTTTGATGTTCAGTTCTAGATTTATTTATTAATTACTTTGACTTAGGATGCTTTCTTCATCAGGGACCTCAGTACACTTGACCCCAAAGTCCAGTTCGTTTGATTAGTGTGAATGCTCCGAACCGTACTCGGGCACGGTTCGTCGATCTGTACTTGAGTCCACTTCAAAAGGTGGCCTTGAGTACGGTTCATGTGTACTCGGGTACGGTTCGCACCAGGTGTGAAAGTCAACCATACGGAAGTCAGCGAGTAGTTTTGAAAGGGCAGGCTTCTTTCAAAGCCGCTAGTCTTCTCGCCTCGCAACATGCACCAATCTCATCTTCCGATCTACACGGCCATGATTGATAAAGCAGGAAGGCAGGCGAGATGTTCCTTAAAATATAAACAATAGTAGGTGATGGGGTTGGGCGATGTTTGTTATTATATTTAGCTGATTTAACGCATATTTTCACATCAAACTCAGTGAAATAAGGGTTTATTTCACCCTTAAATGTTCAGTTCAATAGTTTGTAATACAGTCAAAGATTGGTCATTTCGAACAGTGTCAAATTTGGGGGGGCTTTTTCCTGCTCCATAGTTATATTATATCGGCATTTAAAAATCGGTCGTCCTCTACCAAGAATCCTCAGTAACTTCTACAGGTGCATTATTAAGAACACACTCAGCAGCTGCATCACTGTACGGTGCAGGAAAAGGACAAACCTGGAACACAAGAAGCAGCATAGAAAGAACATAATAGAGAAAACAGCATCACAGGGACGGACCTGCCCTCCAGCAATCGAGGGTCTAAGGACAGACGGTGTCGTATTCTGTACAGATCTTAAAGCCCCTTGAGGCACATTTGTGATACTGGGCTATATAAATAAAATACGACTTGACTTCTCTACTTCCCCCACAACACCTCCCCAAGCTATACCGCATCATGCCTCCAGGCAGTCTGCTGAGCTGACAGCCACACACACTATTTAACCTGCTGCTGCTGCTGCTGTATCCCGAACACTGCATATACTGTACAAAACATGCTATTGTTGTACATCCAAGTCCAAATAAATCCTAAAATTTTTTTTACCAGGTCTTGGGGTTTTTCACAGCGCAGTGATTGGTGGTTCCGCGGACACTCCTCCTGATGCTGCATAGCATCCTGATTGGATGCTGCACCCGACTCACCGCCTTGATCTGCTGTAGAGAGTCTCCTGATGGAGGAAGAGGAGGGAAAAGTTTGTTTTGAAAACTGGGACAGGGTTGAAGATGGAACTGCTTTTACTGCAGCCATTTCAATATTGAGCTGTTTGTGAATTTTCCAAAAACCATGGTGCAAACTCTTTTCCTCTTTAACGATACTATGCTGTACTGTAAGGCAATGGAGATCCTGTTAAAACGGTAAATTAAAGATCACTGGATAAAGTGCAGAGTCGTTGGATGATGGTGGAGGTGATTTTATTATTTTTCTCACCACAATCTTGCTTCTCTTTTTAATACACCTGAGGAATTTTCCACATAAAACTGACTCTCACAAATTGCACAAGACGTCGCCTAAAAATAGAAATAAAATTAGCCTGAAATTAAAGGATCCACAGCTGCAGCTGGAACAGTCTGAAAACGGGCAACTTTGTGCTTTAATGTGACGTTAGAATTCACTCACTGCTCTGATTGTGTTTTATATTTGTAAGACAAAAGTGTTGTGCTCTGACTAAAATAACAATACATATGATTGGATGATTATTTCAATTTCAACATGTAGAGCATTTCATTAATTTCTGTCCATATTCGGCAGTTAGTATAAATGACATCGCTAAGATGAGAGGTGATTATAAAAAAATTCTGCAGCAAACAAAGACAATGGGCCTCATGCAAGAACATTTTTGTCTTAACTTTCTCATTGCTCTTTTTTTTCGTACCGCTGGCTCATACGAGTGTGCCGAGAAAAATTCAAGAAACGCTTTTAACTTCAGACAACTGTGTAAGTGACCTGCATAAATATGATGAACGCCACCTGTGCATAAATGAGCACACGTTCATGAGATTTGTGAATTAGCCTAATGAACAGGATGCATAGTCTTATATGCTATCACTGGGGGCCAATGATAGCATATAAGGCTATACATCCTGCCCCATTTATCTATCTCTGCCAATAAAGGCTATATCAGCATCCAAAAGAAGTAAGTCAGACATGACGTGCCTTCATATATACAGAGACAAATTAACCTTCAATTAGTGTATGATTTAAGTTGTTTTGCAGTCTGAGGTATTCATAATGACATTGTTGTGTTATACAACAACACTATTGGCCAATTTAAATTAATGATGATATTGTTAAGCTATATGAATACATTTAGAATTATATTATAATTCGAACTGCAATCAAACAGGATAATGTCGACATAATTATGAAGTGTCACGCATAAATTGTGTTCGTACCTGAGAGGAAATTCAAAATAAGAGAAAATTGGTGAATGTGACAAGTTCTCCTCCAGTAAATCACTCATACAAGCCACTTAAGACCAAATGTGTTAGTAGGAGTGCTTCTTGCAGGAGGCCCAGTGAAACAAGACAGAACAGAAATTAAGAAGAAAGAAAATGCAGAATATAAAGGCTGTGTGGGAGGAAGTAAACGGAGGAGGTTTAATGAAAACACAGAATAACTGCATGTTTGTGTGTGTGAGTGTGTGTGTGCGTGTGTGCTTGCGTGTGTGTGTGTGTGTGTGTGTGTGTGTGTGTGTGTGTACTTGTAAAACTAGCTTTGTGAGGACCTATTTGATTCTGGCCGGTCCTCATTTCTTCAAAGGCCTGTTTGAGGGTTCAGACTTGGTTTTAAGGTTCAGGTTAGAATTACAGTAGGTTTAGGTTAGGGTTAGGATAAGGGTTGGGGTTGTGATGGTTAAGGTTACGGTAAGGGGCTGGGGCTGGGGAATGCATTATGTCAATGAGTGTCCTCACAAAGATAGAATTCCTACCTGGTTTGTCCTGGATTAGTTCGGACGAATTTGGTTTAAACTGGATTGATTTGGGTTTATCTGGATTAACAGGAATACACATTTGATTGAGGATTAAACCGATTAATTCAAAGAGACCTGAAGGGACCTGACCAGAGACTAACACAGACTAGAAAAAAAGGAACAGACAATGAAATACTTAACGCAAAAGAGACCAAAACAGACCAGAGGAGACCGGGCAAGAGAGCAGACCAGAGACTGG